>NC_137062.1:26427409-26747409 GCF_032717465.1 Coenobita brevimanus
TCAGGCAAATCCTCGTATTCAGGAGGCACAGATGCAGGCACAAATTGAACTTGCCAGGATTCAGGCAGACCATGAGTATCGAATGAAACAAGGTGGAACTGGATCATCTAGCTCTGATGATTTTGATGTGGCTAAAAATGTTAAACTTGTTCCTCCTTTTAATTAATCTGATTTAACAAAGTATTTTCAGTTGTTTGAGAGGGTAGCTACAGGTTTTAATTGGCCCAAGGAGTATTGGCCAGTACTCCTTCAAACTGTTCTCACCGGTAAAGCTCAAGTAACATATGCATCTTTGCCTCAGGATGAATGTGATAATTATGATGTAGTTAAGAGCTTGGTTCTTAAGGCCTATGAGCTTGTTCCTGAAGCTTATAGAGTAAAATTTAGGACAACTTGCAAGCAAGATAAGCAATCCCATGTTGAGTATGCAAAAATCAAAGAAGATCTGTTAGAGCAGTGGTTAAATTCTAAGAATGTGGATTCTGATTTTGGTAAATTTAAGCAGATGATTTTGCTGGAGGACTTCAAGAGGTGTATTTATAAAGATGTAAGCCTATATCTTTATGAGAAAAGAATAGATAATTTGTCTGATGCTGCAGTTTTAGCTGATGAATATGTTCTCACTCACAAGAGATATTCTGAAGAAAAAGGGAAAGCTGAGAGTAAGTACGTTGCCTCTACTCACAGTACAGGTAACAGGAAAGAGAATAAGGATGATGTTTCTCAGGAAGTAAATACCAGCTTCACCTCTAGATTTCAGAAAAGTAAATGTACTTATTGTAGTAAGCTTGGTCATACTACGGAGAAATGTTTCAGGAGACAGCGTGATGTGAACAAGAGGGAGTCTTTAAATATTCAGTCAGTTGGTCTAGTGTCCACCCTTGAGAGTTCCCAGAATTCTTTAACCGAGTTAACTGAACCTGCTTTGAGGGGTAACTTAAATTCTCATGATGGAGCTCCTCTTTTGAGCAGTAACGTGGGTGACGCTCTCAAGAGTTCATGTGCTAATTTCCTGTCTGATGGTTTTGTCAGTCCTCTGGACAGTAATGACAGGAAATCAGTTAAAATATATCGTGATACAGGTGCTTGCCAATCCCTTATGCTGACCAGTGTTCTAGGCTCTAATGTTAATTCCTCTGATGAAACTGTAATCTTACAAGGTGTAGGGAATAATTACTTCTCTGTCCCTCTGTGCAGAGTGAATTTAGAGTCTGGTTTTGTTAATGGTTCCGTTATGGTTGGGTTGGTTGAGACACTCCCAATGTCAGGTGTAACTTTCTTACTTGGAAATGATATTGGTGGAAGTCAAGTGTGTCCAGCTCCTCAGCTGTCTAGTGAGCCAGTGGCTGCGGCCCAGGATTGTGGTGTCCCTGATGTGTTCCCTGCATGTGCTGTCACTAGGGCTAAGTCTAAAGTTACTGGTGATTTAGAGGATAATGATGATGATGATGTTATCCTAGCTGACACTTTTCTTGCTAATTTGGACCACTCACCAGATGAGGCAGTACCCCGTAGTGTTGATAATTTGTCTCGTCAAGAGTTGGTTGAGTTGCAGGTTGCTGACCCTGAGTTGAAAGGTCTAGCTAACTCTGCTTACAGTGAAGAAGAGTCAGCCGGTGCTTCTACTTGTTATTATGTAAAGTCAGGAGTACTTATGAGGAAGTGGAGACCCCCAACAGCATCAGCCGACTGTGAATGGGAGGTTGTACATCAAGTTGTCATCCCTCGTGTTTGTAGGCAGGATATCATTAGAGTGGCTCATGATTCCAGTTTGGCAGGACACCTTGAAGTGAGGAAGACTGTGGCACGCATTTTGAAACACTTCTACTGGCCAGGTATCTTCAGGGATGTTTCCTGGTATTATAAGTCTAGTCACACCTGCCAAGTTGTGGGGAAGTGTAATCAGACCGAAAAGGTTGCACCTCTAGTTCCCATTCCTCCTTTTGAGGCGCCTTTCACCCGTGTGTTGGTGGATATTGTGGGCCCTCTTCCTAAGACTTCTTCAGGATTTTCTTATGTGTTGACCCTGATTGATATGGCTACTCGTTATCCTGAAGCCATTCCACTTAAAAATATCTCAGCAAAGAACGTGGTTAAGGAAATGCTAGGGTTCTTCACAAAAATTGGTCTGCCCAAGGAGGTACAGTCAGACCGGGGAAGTAATTTCATGTCAAATGTTTTCAAGCAGTCTCTGAAAGAGTTGGGCATCACCCAGATCACGTCTTCAGCTTACCATCCCCAGACCCAAGGAGCGTTGGAGAGATATCATCAAACACTCAAATCGATGCTCAAGAAATACTGTTTGGAACATCAGAAAGACTGGGATAAAGGTCTTCCATTCGTTGTGTTTGCCGCAAGAGAATCTCCAAATGAATCACTGGGCTTCTCACCTTTTGAACTACTGTTTGGCCATGAAGTAAGAGGACCCCTTAAGTTACTCAAGGAATGCTGGCTGTCGGAGGAAGATGACGTCAACCTGCTGGAGTATGTGATGAAGTTCAAAGAACGGCTGTCCACTGCCTTACAGCTGGTGAGAGAGAATTTAGGAGCTGCTCAGGAGAAGATGAAAACTTGGTACGATAAGAAGTCCAGGTTACGCCACTTTCAGCCAGGAGATCAGGTTTTGATTCTGCTACCAGTGCATGGGCAACCTCTTCAAGCCAAGTTTAGTGGTCCTTATTTCGTGGAGAAGAAACTCAGTGATGTCAACTATGTCATCGCCACACCAGATTGTAGAAAGAGCAAGCAACTATGTCACATTAACATGCTAAAGTTATATCACAGGCGGGACGAAAATAATCCAGTCTGCACTGTAGCTGTTCCACCCAAGTCTGCAAGTGAAGCTCTCCCATGCAGTATGAGCCTGAGTGATAGTTTGGGGAAGAATCCTGATATCATGAATGATCTCCAGACTAAGCTTTCTCATCTACCTCCCGAGGAAAGGCAGGAGTTTTCGGCATTACTGCAGGAGTACCCGCAAGTGTTCCGTGCCACTCCAGGAAGAACCACTATGTTGATGCATGATGTCGATGTTGGAGACGCAAAGCCAATTAAATTGCCTCCTTACCGTGTGAACCCAGTGAAAGTTCCTCTCATCCAGAAGGAGCTTGGCTACCTGTTGGACCACAAGATGATTGAGCCCTGTCAGAGCAAGTGGAGTTCTCCTGTCACTCTAGTCCCTAAGCCAGGTCGGTCACAGCGGCTTTGCATCGACTACAGACGTGTTAATCAGATAACCAAAACAGACACTTACCCTCTCCCTCGCGTGGAAGATTGCATAGACAAGATCGGAAAGGCTAGGTACATAAGTAAGTTTGATTTGTTAAAGGGATACTGGCAAGTACCTATGACTGAACGTGCTAGGGAGATCTCATGTTTTGTAACACTAGGAAAGACTTTTGCATGTTCCGTAATGCCATATGGTATGAAGAATGCACCAGCCATTTTTCAGAAGCTCATGAATGTTGTAACAGAGGGTTTGGCAGGGTGTGTTGTTTATATTGATGATGTATTAATCTTCAGTGACAACTGGAAAGATCACCTATGCCATGTCAGTAAATTTCTTGACCGTTTGGTTCATGCTAATCTTGTAGCTAATTTATCAAAGTGTGAGTTTGGTCAAGCTAAAGTTCAGTACCTTGGGTAAGTAATTGGTGATGGACATGTTGCACCACCAGGAGCTAAGGTTCAGGTTATAAGTGATCTTCCCAGACCTAAAAGTAGGAAAGAGCTACAAAGATTTTTGGGAATGGTAGGTTATTACAGGAGATTTGTTCTTAACTTTTCAATTCTTGTATCACCACTTACAGACCTACTGAAAAAGGGAGTTAAATTTGTCTGGACCGATAACTGTGAATCCTCTTTCAACAAACTTAAAGCTATTCTATTAAGTCAGGCAGTGCTCGCTACTCCAAATTTTGCTAAGCCTTTTAAGATGGCTGTTGATGCAAGTGATACAGGAGCTGGGGCTGTTTTGCTGCAAGAGGATGATCAGGGTATTGAACATCCTGTATCTTATTACAGTAAGAAGTTCACTCCACCTCAAAAGAACTACTCAACTATTGAGAAAGAGCTTTTGGCCTTGATTTTGGGTTTACAGCATTTTTCATTTTATTTGTGTTCTGGTTTTGACCCCATAGTCATTTATACCGATCATAACCCACAGAAATTCCTTAGTAAGTTTAAAGATAAAAATCAGAGATTGACAAGATGGAGTCTACTTCTTCAGGAGTATTCATTAGACATACAACATGTCAAGGGGAAAGAAAATGTTATTGCAGATTGCTTATCTAGACTTTAGACAGATTGTTTTAGAGTAATAAGAAATTTCCTTTGTAAATTTCTTTTTCTTTGTGGGGAGGTGTTACATAGCCTATGATTTCATCATCCTTTGTGTAATTTTAACGCACAGTATGCTGCATGTTTGATCACGAGCGTGTTCTGCCTCAGTCCCCCCCTTCTACCGTTATAGTAGAGTAAGTCGTTCTTTCTGCTGTTCAGAGCGGGATTGTCAACTCTGTCCCCATGGCTTCATTTGCGCGTCCTTCTTACAAGTTGTATCAAGCTCTGCTGGCCCCTATATAATGAGCTCAGTCTCTGCATCACTGCCACTTAGATCTACTCCTCATTTTGTTCACATCTCTGTCCTCCCCTGTACAGTTATTGTTGTGAGTGCTCCGGAAGTCTCCAACCATCTAGCAGCTGTGTAATTTGAGTATAACTGTTATTGCATTTTTTCCTTGTACTGTATAGCATAAGGTGTTGATTTGTAGGCCTAGTGAGTTTTTTTTGTCATTTGTGTAGGATTCATTTTGTCAGCCAGTTTTAATATTATTTTGTATCTGTAATAATTTATCTTGCATTAACTGAGCATTACCCAGTGTATTTTCATTTTATCAGGGCTGACTTAGGTAAATTTACTCTTGCTAATTTCATGTTAATAGAGGCTATTGCAGTTAACCATATATTTAACCTGTTTTTTGCCATTACATTATCCTTATAAGTCCTGAATGTTTTGTTGTTAGTTTGAGCATTAAACTTTAACTTGTAATTTTACCTAACTCTTTTGTTTTGAACCTGGAACTTTACGGGACAGTAGTGATTTTTAGTATTCTCACTTAAAGTGTACATCATCTTTCTCTGTTCCGTAACAATATATACATATATATATATATATATATATATATATATATATATATAAATAAACAAAAACATATATATATATATATATATATATAAATATACATAAACATATATATATACATACATAAATATATATATATATATATATATATATAAATTAGGATCTCACCAATAATGATTCAACAATAACGTTTTCAGCAATAACGGTAAGTTAGAATAGATACCCAGTTTCTATATTAACGTTTGGATTCACTTGAATAATGGTTATTTCGTGAATGCCAAGTTGTTATAGTGCAAATATGTCCATGTAAAGATGAGGAATGAAACAGACAAACAAGAAAAGATGAAGGAAATCGCCGAAAATGTGAGTAGTAGCGAGGAGGAGATGGAGGATCCTCCCCTCGCCACCTCCCCTGACTCGCCCACTGCCATCCCGTCCACCTCCACTGCCCTACCTAACTCACAATCTGCCTCCCCCTCCACCTCCTCAGCCCTATGGGACTCACCTGCTCCACCTGGCATACCTGCAACCCCCAACATAATAACTGTTGCTGCATTCTGGAAGAAATGTAACATTCAACAGGCCGTAAATTTCTTCGTCAATGCCTGGAATAATACAACACTGGCAACCAATAAACATGCCTGGTCAGCACTCCAGCCACAACTCAAGTCTGCTGAGACAGAGAGAGAGCAGCCATCAGAATTAATGACTAATGATTGGACTTGTAAATCAGATTTCAAGAAAATACCAGAAACAGCATCACGATCAAGTGAATGCCCACCATCAGTCACTCATCGCTTTCTTTCACAAACCTAGCCAGCTGAGGAAGAACAACAGAGTAGGGTCGAGTAGATGATGACACTGGGGACTTTCCTGAAGATTCTGACTTTATGGGATTTGATGAAGTGTTGATGGAAGTGGGTGATCCTGGCGTGAGAGGCAGGAGTGGGGACCAGGCCAGCAAGGGGTCAGGGGGTACAATGCAGTAGCATCCACGCACATGCCTCAAAACAATCATCATACCAAACGCCTCATAACTCCATTAAGGTGAGTTTTATATTACTCATGATGATTTAATAACTAATCTTATTATTTCAGCTAGAAAAAATTAGTGATAGGAGGACTTCAGGTGGGAAAAGTGGATAAAAGTCCTGGAGTGGTGGCACCAATAAACCCTTTATACATGTATTTTAGTGTCACACAAATAACGTTTTCGCTAATAACGGCATTTTTCTGGCACCAATTAGGCGTTATTGGTGAGATCCTACTATATATATAAATATTTCATTCATTCATTCCCAGTTGCCATGTATCCCAGAAGCGGGGTGGTCATATATATATATATATATATATATATACAGTAATCACTCCAATATCCGACGTAATAGAGCCATAGGTAGGTCCGGATATTGGTTCTGTCCGGATATTGGGCCCCAGCTTATGGACTTGTACTTATGGACCCTAACTCAGAGAAACACCTATACAACTCCCTCTGGACATGCATAGCACCTATTTAAGACCCAAATCACACCAATAAGGCACATAAATGACTGAAATAAATGCAAAAGAAACATAAAATGAGGGTTTAGAAGTATGTTCATACATTAATAAACATTCTGGTACTTATGGACCCTAACCTAGCCTAACTCAGAAAAACACATTCCTACTGCACATGCATAGCTCCTAACACCCTATTCACACCAATAAAGGACATTAAAGAGTGAAATGAGGTAAGTATAGTATGGAAAAAAGTACAGTATGAAACATTCTTATGTCCGGATAGTGGGGATGTCCGGATATTGGGCGTCCGGATATTAGAGTGATTACTGTATATATATATATATATATATATATGTAAGTAATCCCTTTAAGACCCAGACACCCAAGACCTGGACACCCCAAGTCTCGGACATTTTGGGCCTTGGTAAAAAAAAAAAAAACTGATATGTGTTCTGTTCATCCCTACTCTAACTTTGCTAAGCAGCGATGAGCAGCTGTGTTTTGGTATGTAGTTCCGGTGATGTCTGTTAGAGCGCCCCTGCATTCTCCCCATTTCCCGTATACCTACCGTCGTGACTGCACGCTCGTCGCCATGGCTGCCCACTAGGGCGGGTCGAAAAGGAACCAACTCAGGGTTACCAGGTTGAAACACAGTAAGAATGGTGCTTCTTTACAATAACAATAACACTACGAAAAAAAATATTTCAATATATATGTGCCCATTCCAGCAACTTAGATTAAAAAAATACAGTTTTTTCTCCAAAAACATAGAAACACATGCTATCTTTTTGGATGACCTAAAATGTAATTTCTGTGTTAAATTTCAAGTTTAATAATAATAGTAACAGTTGAAATAAATGTATTCAAATCATATAAAAGACATTATTTCATGAAAAAGAAAAAGAACAGTAGAAATGGCATGAACAGTTGAACACATCAAAAGTCTTGTTACTTTCACACTTCAGGAACAAGCTGCGAGATCGCTTACACTGGACGAGCATACCATGACGTGATTCACGCCCAAATACTTTACTTGTGGTGGATGTGATGTTCTTAACGCAGCATTCCACTCCTTGGGAATGACAAGGGTACACGTCCAGTACAATGGGTTGGCTTTCGTCCATTTGGACCAGTCTGTTCTTCAGCAATGAAAGAACTGTGGCAGAAGAAAGCTCTACCAGCTCATTGTACTTCTTGGCATTAAGTTTATCTTCAGTGCCGATTTTTCAAATATTCTGAGGCTTCGTCATCATTCGTATTCATCTGTGCTTGTTTCATCAACTTAGTTGCCATTGAGCGTACGCCAACATCTTCATCAGCAACAGCCGACAACAGGATGTTCTCTGGGTGACAGAAGTAGCCGTTATTGGCAAGCACAGGGTGAATGATCGCCTGATCCTCCAATGGCAGCTTTTGAAGGAGCTCCACCATGAAAAAGAAATTTTTGGCTCCAGCCTGACACAAGATGCTGGCTTTCACCCTGAACCACACAGAAGCACAGTAGTTCACAATCAATGAAAGGAGACATTTTAGGGTTGGTAATGGTTGCTCCTTTGACATGTAGTCACATACACGATTAGCATTCGTAATCCCCCTGGCATGATTTAGCAGTCCTGGTTGTGCAGATGGTCCCACACCTTCATTAGTATCTCCACTTGGCAATTGCACTGCCAAACATGCATGGCACATATAGCCATGATCTTTGCTGAGAAACTCGGCAAGCACACCCCCGTGATGGCAGAAGAGGAATTGAGAGAGAGAGAGAGAGAGAGAGAGAGAGAGAGAGAGAGAGAGAGGATGTGTGGAGAGTTCTTGGAGGTCAAAGGACAGAAGGCACGGTGCCAACTAACTGGCTCCTGGTAGTCCTCCTCCTCCTCCTGCACTGCCTCCTATTGCTCCTCCTCCTCCTCCTCCTGCACTGCCTCCTATTGCTCCTCCTCCTGCACTGCCTCCTATTGCTCCTCCTCCTCCTCCTCCTGCACTGCCTCCTATTGCTCCTCCTCCTCCTCCTCCTGCACTGCCTCCTATTGCTCCTCCTCCTCCTCCTCCTGCACTGCCTCCTATTGCTCCTCCTCCTCCTCCTCCTTGTTCTTGCCATCATGCCCCCCTGTGCGTTCCCGGCACCCAACAGCATACCCTACTCCCTAAATAGAGCAAAGGGAGAAGGAAGACAGACAGCCCATCTCGAGCACCCAGCATATATATATA
Organism: Coenobita brevimanus; assembly: GCF_032717465.1. Lineage (NCBI taxonomy): Eukaryota > Metazoa > Arthropoda > Malacostraca > Decapoda > Coenobitidae > Coenobita > Coenobita brevimanus. Next base: position 26,436,261 of record NC_137062.1, read on the forward strand.
TGTACATATACATATGTATCTATATTATCCTCCTCCAGCTGCTGCTGCTGCTCTCCTCGTCCTCCTCCTGAGGATTCCCATCCCCCCTGCTGCTGCAGAGGTAAGATGGGATGAGAGGGGGAGGGAGAGAGAGGATGGGTGTCAATAAAGTACTGTCAAGGGGAAGGAGAAGGAAGAGCAAGCCCCTCTCGAACGTAAGCTGATGATGTGGGCTGCTGTACTTGTTGCTATGGAGGCAGAAGCCCACCACCTACGACAGTAGTATCATGTGCCACCCTCTGCCGGCGCACTCTCTCTCTCTCTCTACGTCTCCCACCGTTGGTTGGGCGAGTAGCCAGCATAGGCAGCAAGAGCCGGAGAAAGGTGGCGTTGGTTGATACGTCTGGTGGTGTCAGTCCCTATTCCTAGTGACGAAAGAGGAAAAGCCTGGTTGGGTGCATCCCGCACGCAATCCAAAACTACTTTTACCAAGGTCAGCCGTGAGTGACACCTCACTGGTTCTGTCTGGAAACCTAAGAACTGTGCGACATGGACCCCGCTAGTCTGAGATCGCTTCTTCTCCCAAATTGTGACACAGCTCTTAACGGGGGATCACTTGGCTCGTGGGTCGATGAAGACCGCAGCGAACTGTGAGTCGGTATGTGATACGCATTTTCAGATACATCGACGAGCCGAACGCACATTGAGCAAAAACAGACAATGCTGGGTGATACCATATGTCCAAATCATATGTGCTCCCTACATTCTAAATGGGTTGGTGGAGGATTTGTACCCCTTCCTGTAAAATCAGATAACTCAGAGTTCATGGAAGAGGGATAGGTGGATTTTATTACTCAACCGCCGGTGACAACAGGATTCTCCTGCTCGTCCTTCCTCTATGCCATGTATCCATGTACAATGCTAGGTGGTTTACATCTATCGAAACCATATATGCTCCTACGTATTAAGTGGGGTTGGTGGAGGATAAGTGCCCCTCCCTGTAAAACAATTAACTCTAAGTCTTGGCCACCCCATTTTTGGGATACATGGTGTCTGGCAATGAATGAAATGACTTACAACTCCTGGTGAAATACAAGTTTTTCCTGCAACACGTTCATAACCAACAATCGGAAGGTCTTTTGGGTCAAATTCAAGCGACTGACCTACTTCTCCTCTGCAGCCTCGTGGACCTGTTGTCAAACTATCAACTGCCTCGAAATACCTTCAGAAAATGATTTCAACAAGATGCAACAGACAAAAAAGCCACTGCCGTGGTCTGCCAAGCTGTTTCAAGCTCACGGATCACTTCATTTCTCTTTCCAGTACAGTATTGACATTTGTCCCATCACAAATGATAGCTGGCAATGAATCTGCAGAATCTGTTTCTTGAATGAAAGACATGACTTCTTTGGCAATATCTGCTGCTCTTCCACTTTCGGGAGAACGTGGTTGATGTACACGGCATCATGAAAAGCAGCTACTGAGTAGTCTTCCTTTACGATTCTCTGACCATCTATGGTTTTCTTGAGCGTCTGATTGATTTTTCCATCGAAACTGGTGCAAACAATCTCCTTCAAGTCATTTTTATGCTGTTTCAATATGACATCTCTCCAGTATTTTCTCTGATGGCGGAGTTTACTGGGATCAACTTTATTTTCTTCACAAAGAATATTCATGTTTTTCAGTGCTGCATTCACAATGGAGCAGATGTCTCTATTGCTTACTTGACATCGGTCAGCTACAAGACTCAGCTCAGGATAGACTAATCTGTTCTGACACTGTTCTGACTGCTTCCATCTATTTCTGCCGTATCATCATCAACATACTGATCATACTGCTCATCACAGGCATCACTTTCGTCAATACATGCAGTCATTATATCTTCATTATTTTGCTTAGTATCTCTAGTGGACTCTTCACGGGGCTTCCTTTTCATCACTCTATTTGCTGCACAGTTATTTTGTGCTGTCTTCTTGCGGTCTATTCCATCAATATAAATTTTTCTGCAACTATTTTGGTCAACCCAGAAAGGCCACTCCTCAGGCGATATCTTGTCTGCTCTAGCGCATTGACGCTCAGACCTCTCATGTGCATTGAAGTTTTTTAAACATTTGCAACGACTCACGTCAAATAAGGTGTCAAAGCTGGCGAGTTTCTCTGTGTAGGTGTTGAATGTCCTTTTGCTCACTGGATATTTCCTAAGCTCCTGTGCCTTTGCCATCAGGCATTTTACACGAATAACAACACTGGTGAAATCAATAGTTGAGATGGAAGCTTTCTTGTAAATTCCTGCTACCTCAAGTGCAATAGTTTCCACATAGGCTTGGGTGCTATGTGATGGATTTGTTGACTTATGTTCCAAATATGCCCTTATGACACCACAGCTAGTGGGCAACTGATTTACCAGAAGACTGTGTGATGAACCGAAAACAGTCTCGTGCTTTCTCGTGTGCTGCAGGTGGCCATGATTCCAGTAAAGTAAGCAAACTCATACAAAATTCAAATCTGCAAACCAGTACCAGTTCGAGCAGTTGGTAACAGAAATGCAAAACAATGGGTTGTTATATACAGAGTTGCCAATCATCAGTAATCACTGAATGCTTGGAGCATCAGTGTCTTAAAAAACTAAACTGAAAGTTGCTGGAGTACCACTGACTCATTTTTAACCAGCCGCATCCCGGAGACGTGAATTCACGTCCTCACATGATGTGCACTCATATCCCGGAGACGTAAATTAACACGGCAACATTGCAAGGACATTGCAAGGTCCCTAATTTGCACAATTTTCAATTTTCGCGAGTGATTTTTGGCACGTATACACGGGACACCTTCCTCTACAAGATGCCAGGCAGGGACAATGCCTTACCCAGCATGACCTCCTCCCCCCCCCTGCATGACCTTTTCTCAGCAATTCACCTGTTATCAGTGACCTGGCCAGTAAAGCCATGTCATGCCACGGTACGAAATTCAGGGCCAGAGTTATTCCCCAATCGATGACAATGTGGAGGACAAACATCAGACGAAGAAACAGTCAGAAATGATGATCAGGTAATGTGGCATAAAAAGGTCAGGAATGGTGATGATTTAGTGAGTGAAACAATGCTTATAATGCCTATATTACCGTTTGAAAACCAATATACTCTCGTACTACATATAAATTCGTACCAAATAAATAAATAAATACCGTTTATGAGTGGTGTAGAATAGTTATCCTCCCATTGAACTCGTTTTCTTTGCAGCCAGCCTGATAGAAAACCCAGTAAGGTAAGGACGTACTCCTACCTGGATCGAGTATTTTAAACTTCAGGTGAGCGATTTCTCTATGAATTTTCGATGTTTCTCACCAAAAGCGGATGTTTGAGCCAAAAAAAAAAAAAAGGTCCAAAAAAGTCGGGACTGGGGCGTAACACTGCCCAGAAAACGTCGGGATGGGGCGGGTTAAAACCACGAATAGTTCACATGAAAACATAATGTAGGGCATCAAAGTAGCGATGTTTCATCGAATTTTAAATTTTTGACCCACCCTACTGCCCACGTGGTCATTTTTGTTAATAAACAGTGAATAAACTGCAATACCTCGCCACTAGACCACATGGGAATTTGCAGTGTTGTGCAGTGTTTAAGAAATTAGAATTCAGAGTGCAAAGGATTAAGTGCAGAGTGCAACACTGGCATGTTGCAACTGGTGTGGTGCAAGTAAGAACAGAATGTGTAGTGTTAAACAATTACAATTCACCTTGCAAAGGATTAAGTGCAGCGCTGCACTGGATAACTGTACGTGCCTCAAGTGCACCTTCACCACTGTCAGAACCTGAGAGGAGGCGAGTTAATCTTCACGACAGCCAGGGATGCTTCATAAGTACTCTGTACACTGCTAAATATTTTCATTACTCACTTCTAATTTCTCATTCTCTGGTTCCTTTTCATTTATTTTATGGTTTCTGTCCCTTATTTGTGTGCACAGGGTCTTAAATAGGTGCTATGCATGTCTAATGGGGAGTTATTTAGGTGGCTTTCATAGTTAGGTTGGGTTGGGGTCTATAAGTACCTGTCCAGGAACATTTTTCCCAAGTCCCAGACAAAACCAATTCCCGGACGTTGCTTTGGCTCTATTACGTCGGATCTTAGAGGAATTACTTTATGTATGTATGTATATATATGTATGTATATACAGTAATCCCGCTACTATCTGATGTAACAGAGCCAAAGGCATGTCCGGAAAGTGGGCCCCTGGCTCCTGGATTGGTACTTAAGGACCCTAACCCAGCCTAACTTTGAAAGCCACCTAAATAACTTCATACTGGACATGCATAGCACCTATTTAAACCTACTTAAGATCCTATTCACACCAATAATGGATATAAAGCATGAAATAAATAAAAAAGGAACCAAAGAATGAGGAATTAGAAGTGACTGTACCTCAGCCAGGGTACTTACAGCATGTCTGTGGCCGCCTTCTCTAAGGCTTTGGCAGTGGTGAAAATGCTCTTGAAGTACATACAGTAATCCAATGTGCTGCACTTAATTCTTTGCACTGTGAGTTATAATTGTTTAACACTGCACATTGTTCTTAACTGCACCACACCAGTTTCAACTGCCAGTTTCAACCGCCAATTTGCACTCCACAGTTAATCCTTTGCACTCTAAATTCTAATTTCTTAACACTGCACAGCACTGTATATTCCCGTGTGGTCTAGTGGTGAGGTATTGCAGTTTATTCACTGTTTATTCACAAAAAACGAGCATGTGTGGCTTCCATTGCGATAAGCACCTACTTGTGATCGAAGTTAGGCAGTAACTGTTGGACAGTGTTGGTGACAGGGAAACAGAGTTGCCAGATCGCAACAGCCACATTACCAAACTCCTCAATTTTCATTACCAAATTTAACTTTTCATTACCAAACTCGTAAAGCTAGCATCTATTCTTCACTAATTATCTATCTATCTATCTATTGCCAGACGCCTCAATCCCATTTGGGGTGGCCACAAACAAATCGCCTCCAAGTCGCCCTGTTCCCCGCCATTTCACTGCCCTGCTCCCAACTCACACCCCCCTCTCTCATATACCGCTCCACCCCATCCCTCCATCTCATCCTTGGCCTCCCCCTCCCTCTTCCTCCCTCCACCTCACTCACATACACTCTCTTCATCAGTCTTTCACCCTCCATCCTCTCCACATGGCCAAACCACCTCAGTGTGTTCCTCATAACGCTTCCTATCACATCCAAATCCACACCTCAACGCTCCTTTATATCCTCATTCGTCAGCCTGTCTCTCCATGTGACTCCACAGGCTCCTCTTAAATAACTCATTTCCACTGCTCTCACTCTTGACTTGTGTCCTTCCAACAACGTCCAAGCTTCACTTCCATACGTTAGAGTTGGTATCACAATACTGTCATGTAGTATGTCATGTAGTAACTTTTTCACTTTCATGCTCACTTCCCTGTTTCTTATCACTGCTTTCAAAGAACCAGCAACCTTTCTTCCCTGCAGTACCCTTTCAAGCACTTCACCCTCCAAACCTCCATCCTTACTCATCACACTACCCAAGTACTTAAACGTACTCACATTTTCCAATTCCTCACCATCCAACCTCGCTGTACATTCACTGACTTCACCTCTCTCAAAGACCATCACTTTACTCTTCCCTACATTCACCTTTAGATTCCGTTTCTTACACACTCTCCCAAACTCATCCACTAAGCCTTGCAGCTCCCATTCGTCTTCACTCAACAACACAGTATCATCTGCAAACAACAGTACAGGGAGTTTCCAAACAATATCCTCTCTCACCAGGGCCACTCTAACATCCACTACCCTACCTTGTACCTCTTTTATTACCCCATCCATGTACAGATTGAACAACCATGGAGACATGACACATCCCTGTTTCAACCCAACTTTCAAAGAGAAAAATTCACTTAGTTCACCATCCACACACACTGCAGCCTTCGCACCATCGTACATACTCTTCACAGCATTCAACAACTTCTCATCTACTCCATATATTCTTAACACTTTCCACAATCCTTCTCTATCCACCCTGTCATATGCTTTCTCCAAATCCATGAAAGCCGCATACAACTTCTTTCCCTTCTCTAGAAACTTTTCCACTAAAGATCTAAGAATGAATATCTGATCTACACAACCTCTTCCCTTCCTAAAGCCTCCCTGTTCTTCTCCAACTAATTTCTCTGTTCTTTCTCTAACTCTGTCAATAAGTATCCTACCATACACTTTTCCTATTATACTAAGAAGACAAATGCCCCTATGATTACCACACACTTCTTTTTCCCCTTCTCCTTTGTACAAGGGAATAATTATACCTGACTATACAAGTGGAAATACATGTAATCACTCTCCTTATGATTAACAGCATGTTGATTATTTTCACGTTATGTAGGCTAGGAGATTAATCAGAGAGAGCAAACAATCCACCATCTCCATCCTGTGTATCCTCATACATATGAAAAATCTGTTTGGTAATGCATTATTCTGATTCATTACCAAACGAATTTTTCATTACCAAATTAGCCCACATTTGGTAATGAAAAATACTAAATGGCAACCCTGACAGGGGAAGGGGGAGGAGGGAGGAAGGAAGGGGTGAATGGGCCATGGTGTAAACAGCTGTTTGATGCCGTGTGGCAATTTTAAATTGCGGGTGGGAAAAAATTCGGATTTTGGGGGGATTTTTTTCTCTTTTTGGCCGTTTTTGGGTTCCAAAGGTCCAGGCCCACAATGTCTGGTAAGTGGGGTGTCCGGAAAGTGGGCATCCGGATAGTATGGGGATTACTGTATATATTTAACCCATTGGAGCCCAGTGTCCCCAGTATTGGACAGAACTGGGATTTCTCAAATCTTATTAAAGTAGGGAACCCCCGGGTAGGGACCTATGAGCTTCGCAACTATGAGCCGATAGGTGGTGGGCAGTACGATTAGTACCCTCCCAGTACAATGCCTCGCCCAGCAACTCTGGGATCCAATGGGTTAAATACATATACGGTATATATATATATATATATATATATATCTATCTATCTATATAAATTTATATATAGATATATATATATATATATATATATATATATATATATATATATATATATATACAGTATATATGAAAGAATGAATGACCATTACATATCTATTGATCTACTGCCAGATGTCTCAATCTTGTAAGGCGTGAACATAAACATCTCGCCCTGTCTAATGCCATTTCACTGTGTTGCTCCCAGCTCACACCTCCCTCTCTCATATACCTCTCCATTCCATCCCTCCACCTCATCCTCGGCCACCCTCTCCCTCTCCCCCCTCCACCTCACTCACATAGACCCTCCTTGTTAGTCTCTCGTTCTCCATATGGCCAAAACACCTCAATGTATTTCTCCTAACGCTTTCTACCACATCCACATCCAACCCCCAGTGCTCCTTTACTTCCTCATTTGTCGATCTGTCTCTCCATGTAACTCCACATGCTCCTCTCAGATAACTCATTTCCACTGTTCTCACTCTTAACTTGTGTCCCTCCAACAAGGTCCAAGCTTCACTTCCGTATGTTAGAGTTGGTACCACAATGCTGTCATGTACTGACTTTTTTACTTCCATGCTCACTTCCCTGTTCCTTATCATTGCTTCCAAAGAACCAGCAACCTTTCTTCCCTGTTGTACCCTTTCAAGCACTTCACCCTCTAAACTTCCATCCTCACTCATCGCACTACCCAAGTACGTAAACGTACTCACATTTTCCATTTCCTCCTCATCCAGCCTCACTGTACTTTCAGTGACTTCATTTCTCTCAAAGACCTTAACTTTACTCTTCCCTACATTCACCTTTAGATTTCATTTCTTACACACACTCCCAAACACACTCAGCATGTCTTGCAGTTCTCTTTCGTCTTCACCTAACAATACAGTATCATCTGCAAACAACAGTACAGGAAGTTTCCAAACACTGCTCTGTCTTATTACGGTCGCTCCAACATCCACTGCCCTACCTTGTCTCTCTCGTATATCCCCATCCATATACAGACTGAACAACCAAGGGGACATGACACATGCCTGTCTCAATCCAACATTCAGACAGAAAAATTCACTCAGTTCACTATCCACATGCACTGCAGCCTTAGCACCCTCATACATACTCTTCACAGCATTCAGCAACTTCCTATTTACTCCATATATCCTTAATAGTTTCCACAATCCTTGTCTATCCACCTTGTCATATGCTTTCTCCAAATCCATGAAGGTCACATACAACATCTTTTCCTTCTCTAGAAACTTTTCCACCAAAGACCTAGGAATGAACACCTGATCAACACACTCTCTACCCTTCCTAAAACTTCCCTGTGCTTCTCCAATTAATTCCTCTGTTATTTCCCTAACTCTGTCAATAAGTATCCTACCATATACTTTTCCTATTACACTAAGAACACAAATGCCCCTGTGATTACCACACACTACTTTATCCCCTTTTCCTTTGTATTGGGGAATAATTATACCTGACTTCCAAACCTCCGAGAAAGGACCTGGAGCGGTGGCGTCTTCGTCATGGGTCTACCCCCCAGAGGCTGTCGAAGAGAGAGGAGGAGAGCATGGGGGCCAAACCACCGCAAACACCCCCCCCTGGCCCCTCACGGGGCTCGAGTACCTGGGAGTGGCTTCGGTCGCCCGGGAAGTACCACATCTCCCAACACAACACACACAACAACACCGTTTTTTCTACACCGAGAAATGACTCCCCGGCTGTCATTTCTTGACGACGTCTTCTAGCCGGGGACCTTGAGAGCAATCCAGGACCCACCAACAAATACATATTATGTTCAACACGCTCAAAACCTGTCACATCGAGCCAAAAGACAAAGGGTTCAGTTCAGTGCAATTCCTGCAAGAACTGGACCCATTACACCTGCACAACACTTGCATCCAAAAAACATTACACAACACCTGGACCTGCTCCTTATGCTCCTTCCCCCCACCCATCAACCCCCCTTCCAATCCTACTCCTACTTCCTTCACACCTCCACAGCCAAACCCACTGACCCTTCCGACACCATCCAGTCCCCCAACTCCTCCCATTCCAACCCATCCGAATCCACCTCAACCCTTACCTCCATCACAACCTCCTCCTACCCCTTCCCCTCCACCCACACCATCTCCCCCTCGTGCTGCAGCAGCCAACACACATTGCACACACAACATAAACATCCTCCAGTTAAACACAGATGGCATAAACACCAAAATACATGAAATCACACAATTCATCAAACAACAGAACATACACATTGCCATCTTACAAGAAACAAAACTACACAGAGCACAGAAAACACCTACATTTCACAACTTCACCACCATTCGACAAGACCGGGCCGACTGCCGTGGCGGTGGACTCATCACCCTGGTACACAAATCCATCAACTTTGCAGATACCAGTGCACACACAAAGCCACTTCTACCCCACATGACACCACAACAGAAATACAATCAATTAAAATACGCACTGGTAACAAATCACACATAACAATTGCTAACACATACATTCCCCCCCAGTTGTCCCCCACAGTACCACACAATTACTCTCCACAGATACACCACATCACTAACATACCGAACATCATCCTGGGTGGTGATTTCAACGCCAAGTCGTCGGCCTGGGATGTCAACAACCCTGACACAGACAGAGAGCCGGGACTACAGTCCCAGACAGATCATCTTTTCATATTAAACAGTCTAGCCCAACATACCCATATCCCACACCAAGCCCTCTTCCTCCCATCATCTCCAGACATCACCTTCTGCTCCCCAAACCTCACCCCCACTACATCATGGAGAGTGGTCAAAACTCTAGGTTCTGATCACCTCCCAATCATCATCACTACCAAAACCAGAATCACCCCAGCTGGTCACAAACACACACACACTAATTATAAGACAGCCAACTGGGAGGCCTTTGTAACTGAAACAGAACAACATTTCGAATCACTAAACAGTACACCCATCACAAACATCAACACTGCTGTGCACACTTTCAATACAATCATACAAAATGCAGACAAAAGACACATCCCTAGAGGCAACAGAAAGAGACACAACCCCAACTTCACACCAGAAATTCAAGGCCTCATCAGACAACGGGACACACTGCGACACTCCCCAACACCCCATACACAAGACACCATACAACAATTACAAGAACTCAACACTGAGATAAACAATAAAATATCAGAACAGCAAACACTAAACTGGAAAAATTACCTCCAAACACTTGACCACAAAACAAACATCAGCAAACTCAACAAAACACTAAACGGCATCACACTTTCCAACAGCAACACCACACAATCAAACGCTGCCATCACAACAATAGACACCATACCCTCACACAAACAACAAGCAAACACTCTCATCAATCACTTTTCACAAGTCAGCCATCTAAACCCCCATCCCGAAGACCGACATATCATCCGACGTAAGAGACAGTTCCCCACAGACCCAGACTATGCACCTTTCACTTACAACCAGACGAAGCACATCATTAACAACCTCAAGCACTCATCTGCCTGTGGACCAGACAACATAAGCAACATTCACCTTAAACACCTAGGACCACAAGGCATACAAGCACTCACCAACATATCAAACTACAGCTACTCACACAACATAATACCCAACATCTGGAAGCATGGCAATATCATCACTATCCCTAAACCCAACAAAGACCCCACGTTACCCTCCTCACATTGCCCCATCACACTCCTCTGCACCCCCTCTAAAGTCACTGAACGACTGGTACTACAACTAGTCACACCTCACATTCCCCTAGCCCAGTCACAACATGGCTTTAGGCCACTACACTCCACAAACACCCTTCTTACAGACCTTACGCAGAGAGTTTTCGATGGCATGAATTCAGCTAGGCCACCACACAGAACACTCCTAGTTACACTAGACATTAGCAAAGCTTTTGATGCCATCCCCCGCCACAACCTCACAAACAAAATACTCAACACAAACATGCACAATAACACAAAAAGATGGCTGGCAAACTACTAAGCAGGCAGATGTGCACATGTAACATTTGCCGGTCAGTCTTCTAACATCAGAAACTTCACAAACGGCGTCCCCCAAGGATCTGTTTTGTCCCCTACACTCTTTAACCTATACATGCACGACATACCCACACCCCACACACCGCAGATACGCACAGCTTCCTATGCAGATGATATAACACTTACATATACGCACCAAAACGCAAATACAGCTGCACACATCATTCAACCTTATCTCAACACACTACACGAATGGTTCACCACAAACAGGCTCAAAATTGCCCCAGCCAAATCTACAGTGACTCTTCTCACAAACTGGACAGCAAAACACAGTCACTTCCCACACCTCACCATAAACAACACTCCCCTACCACACACACACACACACACACAAAATCCTTGGTGTAACATACAATACATCAATGTTATTTAAACAACACATCACAAACATTAAAAATAAAATAACACCAAGACTCAATGCTTTGAGGTCACTTGTCCATACAACATTCGGACACAACAAAGAAACCACCATCACAGTATACAAACAATACATACGTTCAGTGATGAATTATGCAAGCCCTGCCTGGGCTTCTAACCTCACCAAAACACACTACAACACTCTACAGACCATACAGAACAAGGCCCTAAAAATAATCACAGGCTGCACAGCTACTACACCCACAGACCACCTACATCAAGAAACCAAAGTCCTCAAAGTCAAGGATCACCTAGACATGAGAGGCACCCAGTTTCTTGCTGCAGCCTCCACAAACTCACAACATCCACTATATTACATGGCAGCACATCCACCCACACCAAGGAACATCAAAACAACACCCAGCACACGATACCATACACAAATACTGTCATCTCTCCCCTCTCAGACCAGCTTCCAGAAGCATATCCACACTCAGATCACTCGCCGCTCCATTGAGTCACTTAAAGGTAACACACAGCTACAAGCATGGCCTCCTGACATCCACCCTTCTGAATCCTATCTTCCTCGTGAGGACAGGGTCCACCTGGCCAGGCTGAGATGTGGGCACCATCTAACCCTCTTAAGCTACCAGAAGAGGCTGGATGACTCCGTCACTGATGCCTGTCCAGGATGCAACACAGCACCCCATACTATTAAGCACATTATGGAAGACTGCATTGCACACAAGCACCTACGCCAACAACACAACATACACTCTTTGAGAGCTCTGTGGGAAAGCCCAATCTCGGCCACTGCCTTCCTAAGGGACTCGGGGCCGTTCGGCCAGACTGCCTAGGGAACAACTACTATTACTACTACTACCTCCGAGAAACTACTTTCCTCCAAGGCCAATCTGCACATCTTCCATATCCATTCTACTACTATCTCTCCCCTCATACTTCAGCATTTCACCACGCACTCCATCGATTCCTGGGGCTTTTCCCATTTTGACTTTCTTCACTGCTTCCACTACTTCCACCCTACTGATTCCTTCCTCTCTTCTCACATCCCTCCTCCCAGCCATTCCACAGCCACTTATACTTGGATTACTTTCATTCTCTATGTTCAACAATTCCCTGAAGTGTTCTCTCCATCTGCTCACTTTTTCTCCCTTCACTAGCAATGTACCATTTTTATCTTTCACTCCCAGACTTACTTCTTTATCACCGTAACTTTCTTTACTTCTTTCCAGAACATTTTCTTACAATCCCTCCACTTTACACTCAAATTTCTTCCAAATTCCGCATCCACTCTCTTCTTACTCTCTCCTATTAATCTTTTCCCCTCTCTCTTCCTCTCTACATATAACTCTCTCATTTCTCTCTCAATTTCCTCCACGCCCCTGTTTCTCATCCACTCACTATATGCTTTCTTCTTTTGTGGCACAGCCTGTCTCAGCTCTTCATTCCAACATGCTGTTCCTTACACTCCCCTTCATCTTCTCTTCACCCCAAACACCACCAAACATGGTGCACAAATCTCTTCTGCGAATATCTTGCACACACCTTCCACATCCCTCAACTGCTCCAAATTATATTCACCCAGTCGCTCCTCCACTTCTCTCTTATACTCTGCTTTCTTCCATCCTCCTACAACCTTTCTACCCTCCTTGTATGGACTACTGTACTTCCTCTTGTCGTTCCCTTCTCGTCCTCCTCCATTTCCTTTCAACCTTGACTTTCACCACCACCAATAAACCTTTACCAGTGGCTCTGGTACCCAGCTGGAGATGACTGCTGGTAGGTATAGGCTAACTTCTATTGGCTCTTGCATTACCTGGCTGAGACTTTGATTGGACGAATACTGTGTAGTACATTTCAGCTGACCCTTTATTAGGTCTTTAGCACACTTAATCATGACTGGCCTATATCATAATTTTCCGAGTACTGGTTACTTATGATTTCACAGGCATGTCATAATTTAAGACAGCACAGGTCTGTTATGAAAGCCAGCATGTTATAACAATTTACCACTTCTGAGTACAGTAGTGCACCAACTTTCGCTACAGCAGGATTCGCGGAATCCACTTTCGCGGCATGCGCCAAATATTCCCTAACTTCCACTTTCGCTTGAAAAAAATCGATTTTTGCGCACAAATTTTGGGTTTGGGACAATATTTTGAACTTTGAATTTCCTGCACCGCCCGCCCGCAACCCACCGCCATCTTGAATGACGTCATGTCAACACTCTGTCCACCCATTCCCGCCATTGTGTACGAGCGTACGTCTGGCGTGGCTAAATAAGCCCGCCATGCGCCTCGGATACTTACCCCCAACATCCATTAAACACCTCAACCTGGTCTCTGTGGTATGTTTCTCCTCATATAATGTGTACTGTACAGTTTTTATTGTTTGTATCTCACAATGCAATGTACAATAGTGATTTGATGTACTGTATTGCAAGTGAAAATGAAAATCTGATGTTACTTTAGGATAACCGGGAACCAATTAGCCTTTTTGCCATAAAGACAATGCCCCAACTTTCGCTAATTCCACTTTCGCGCATTATTTTTGGACCCAATTAGGCGCGAAAATTGGTGCCCCACTGTATGCAGCTCCTGATATACAGATTTACCTGATCCATTCATTATTATAAATTAATAAAATTGTTGATTAAATTGTTTGATGGTACTGTATCAAGAATAAAATTTAAAAATGTCATCAGACTGATGGGGTTTGAAATAAATAGAAAACACTGACTTTCAAAGTATTATGAAATGAACTATGAGAAAGATGTTGGGGTGAAGATACTGGTACATTTCCTACCAGCAAACTTAGCTGTTTTGGAACAATGATGCCTTTCTTATACAAGTACAACACCAATTTTCCAGCACCCTTGGTTCCAGAGCCGTGCCAGATGAATCGTTCTGCCCGCTAACTGAGGTCACGTCATATACAGTAACTGAACAGGGACCAATGGAGGTCACATATAACAATTCAACAATGCACCTCTGACCCAATATCCTTCATTGTGAGCAGTCATGTTGTAATTTAAGTTCTTTTTAGACAAACTGAGCCTGGTTCACAATCAAGCTACATGACAAATCCACTTTAACTGACACTAACGAAACCATTCCATCATCACTCAATTATGCTCAGCACTCTTACCACCTTTTGTAGTTTTTCCAATGTTCATTTGCTCCTTCCAGAGAGTCAGCAGAGAATTGCATTTTTTGTCTCTTTGTTTCTTTGCATCATAAAAAGCTGATGAACCAACACCATATGTATTTACCTAGATGTATTTACCTAGCTGTGACATATAGGAAATGAGCTATGCTCATGGCATCCCGTCTCTGTTTCTCAGTGTCAAACTTTGCTTTGAACTCGTTAAGTTTTTAGACTGGACGATCTCTCTGTCCAGGCTATTCCACAAGTCTATGCATCTATATGGAAAACTAAATTTCTTGATATCCTTCACGCAACTTGGCTTTTTCAGTTTCATTCCGTATTCTCTTGTTACTCTCCCATCCCATACAAACAGATCTTCTCTGACAAATTTTTCTGCTCCCATCATGGCCCTGAACACTGTAATCATGTCACCCCTCTCTCTCCTTTCTTCTGAGGTAGGCAAACCTAGCTTTTTCAGCCTTTCCCTGTACAACAGATCTGCCAGAAATAGCCCCAAATAACTGTTAATGCACCATTGTGACTAGACAGATGAGTGAAAATATGAAAATACAGGCGGCCAGTGTGGTAGGTCACTGGGTAGCCACGTATCAGTTACCATGGTAATGGCATGCCATGTGGTGACTGACTTCCACACACTAACCTGCCTGAAATATAATAATGCTTTATGCACTCTGCATTCACCTATAAAATGCCTCACTCAATACCATCTCTTGATTTGACTGTGGTAGTAATTAAGAATAAACTGATGTGGTGATACAGCATTCAAGGGTAAACCTGACAAAAAGAAAGAGAAATCTAATGACAAGTGTCGCTGTCACAAGAACAAAAACTGACAGATAGGAACGGTTAACTCTGAGATTTTCATATTCACAAAACATACTGCCGACTCACAGAGGCAGGAGAAATATGTGAGCACATATTTCACAATGGAGAGCAGCAGAATCGGTGTAAACACTGGTGATCCAGTCCCTCCAGTCATTGTTAAGGTGTGGTGTGGTGAGGATCTGACCCTTTTCTCCTTTGGGGCTAAGATGCAAATGAATGTGTCTGAGTGGATGAGTAAATTGGGAGTGTGTTGTCCTGTCTCAGCTACCTCCCTTTCCTTGGGGGAAGCAGCCTAGGTATATACTGTAGATAGGTAGATTCTGACAGCTGGCAAAACTTGTCAGCCTTGAACCAATTTACATTTATTTAAGAGGAGCCTGTGGAGTCACATGGAGAGACAGGCTGACAAATGAAGATATAAAGGAGCGTTATGGTGTGGATGTGGATGTGATAGGAAGCGTTAGGAGGAATACACTGAGGTGGTTTGGCCATGTGGAGAGGATGGAGGGTGAAAGACTGACGAAGAGTGTATGTGAGTGAGGTGGAGGGGGGAAGAGGGAGGGGGAGGCCAAGGATGAGACAGAGGGATGGGGTGGAGAGGTATATGAGAGAGGGGGGCGTGATCTGGGAGCAGGGCAGTGAAATGACGGGGGACAGGACAACGTGGAGGCAATTTGTTTGTGGCCACCCCGAATGGGATTGAGGCGTCTGGCAATAGATAGATAGATAGATAGATAGCTTTCTTCGGTTATTAAGGGGTTCTGTTGATGCAGGAGTTTGGTGATCAATTAACGATGATCAAGTAGGTTTAACTATACTGGAATACTCTGATGTTTACACTTGACACCACCACTGACACTTGAATCTTTCTTAGAAACCTGAGCTAGGGATAAATATAAGCAGAAAAAGATAAGAATCAGACAAAATACGGGGATCACCACCAAGACATGCAGTGTAAGCAATCCAGGTGATCATGCACACACTCAGACTATCAGTGGCCACCCAGTAAGCTAGTCTGGTGGGTACCGGAATATCAAGTGCCCTGTCGTAGTCTTGTCCTGATTAAAAGAGGTGTCGGTCCATCAGATGCCAGGAAATTGGTGTTGTACCCATATTATCTTTCCTACAAAATGGAGAGAAAAGAATTGCTGGATGTGCTTAAAGTGCTTCTGCACAAAAAATAATAATAATAATAATAATAATAATAATAAAAAAAAGGGTTGTGTGTGTGTGTGTGTGTGTGTGTGTGTGTGTGTGTGTGTGTGTGTGTGTGTGTGTGTGTGTGTGTGTGTGTGTGTGTGTGGAGGGGGGGAGGTAAACATTCATAGATAGTGGAGAGTAGACTGGCAAAGGAAAGAAAAGTGACTGGTGCTATGTAGGCCTTGATACAAAACAGGGGTCTGAGGTGCATGAAAAACTGCTTGACTGTGTTAATGCACACATCAGTGTATTTGTGGAGACCTTAGTATGGCATAAGTATGAAAATTCAAGAGCAAGAGCAGTGGAAACTGGACTGTTGAAGAATGTGTAAGGAGTTTGAAGAATGAACAAGATAACAATGAGATTCACAAATGATATGGTGTAAGGTAATGCGGTGATAACAGAGCAGAAGAGTGTGTGCTTAGGTGGTAAAGCTACCTAGAATGGATGTATGTGAATAGAGTGGTGGTGCTGCTGAGGCCGCTGGTTCATTTGGACATACACTTGGTGGACAGTAGACCTCCAACCTCCTTTACCTGGAGAGGGGGGGGGGAACTGAGGGATGTTGCTATTTCTATCAGTGCCACTAAGTGAAGACATCCATCTCCAGCACAAAACAAGGTGATGAAAGGATATGTGTGAGTGAACCTGCAAGTAGGTGATGTGGTAGGCCAAGAAGACAGATGGATATGGTGAATGAGTGCAAGAAAATGAAGGATGAGGGTGGATGAGGTTCAGGAAATGATAGATCATGCAGGGTAGACAAATTAGCTATAGATGACAGCACATGACAAGGTTTGACACATCCTTTTTAATTTGATAGCTAAATGAATGACTTATTTGCCAGGTTTATATATATATCCATCCATCCATCCATCATCCAATCCTACATTGCCCCATGAGAAGCGTAGGAGCCCTGGGCTAGGCAGTTGGTCCCGACAATTAAGATGAGAGTAACCAGCCTCACTCATCCCTGAGTGGCATTACATGAGCAATCAACCCCAACCACCCCTTGGATATAAACCTTCACCGGCTCAATCCGATTGGAGTGCAATAATTACCCACTAAACCACCAGGCGCCACAATTTGGTTATATGGTTACCACCCAGCGTAGCAAATGGTTTCCTGGTGTACAGGAAACCATTTGGCTTGTCACTCAGTGTACAGTCATCCACAGGCAGAAGGAAGAGGAAAGAATGAAGGAAAGCAAGACAGAAGAGGGAGTGTAAAGTTACCCGAAGGCAGAAGGACAAGGAAAGAATGAAGGAAAGGAAGAAAGAAGAGGATGGAAGGAAAGAAAGATGGAGGAGAGGAAAGGGCAGACACCCAACAGCAGCACTACATCGAGTGAGTGGAAAAGTTCATCTAAAAAAATAATCATAAAAAAATAAACCACTGAGATAGAACCAGGATTTATGGTGTTTTGTATTATGTCTGAATGATTGTATGGCCATTTCAATGGGCATGCTGTTGATAAATAAAGATGGAATTTTAAATAGAGAACTGCTTGAAAGGATACAGTAGGGTAGATTTGGAAGCAGTGATAAGGAATAGGGAAGTGTATTTCCAGGAATGGAAAATGGATGATAACAAAGAGGAATACTTGACTGTCAAGTGCAGGGCAAAATCTGTCTCAGGTCCTTTACTGGATAACCTAAACAGCACTGAAGGGAAGAATACTTAAGATGGCAAACCAGATGAAGAGTGAAAACACGAATATCATAGGTGAGCAGCATGTAAAGAATGATGAAGAAAAGGTAGTGGTGAACAGTGAGGATATTAACCCCTTAACCGAGGGGCGTCACTTTCGTGATGCTCAAGAGCAATGGATCATACCGCGGGGCGTCACTTTTGCGATTCTGTGTTATTTTGAATTCTCCCTGGCTTTCAAGTGGTGGCTTGTATCATCTATCAATACTGCCAGTGTCCAGCAACAGTCAGCACTGCTAATGTCATCTGTACTCCCATCCATTGTTTACAATTTAGCTATATATCTCCGTTCTTGACTCCCTTCCCTACCTCCCCTCCATTACCCTCTCCTCTTGTTTGCTCGGCCGCGCTGCGCTAAGCAAATCTACCCCGGAATTTTCCACTGATTTCATCCATTGAAATAAGCCCTATGCCCTATTCTTATACAAAATAATATATACAAAAAAGAAATAAGGTAAGTGATAGTGCTATACACCTGGAATTGGCTAATCATCATCTGACAACACCTCACGTGCACTCGTTCGCTAATTTCCCACGGTAATTTCCCCTTGAAATATGCCGTATAATCTATTCTCGTAATAAAAATATATATAAGAAAGGAAGGGAGAAGCCTAAGTGATATTTACATTCACCTGGAACTACCTACTTTTTTATGTATTGTCGAGATTTCCTATCAATCATTTTTTAGCATATACTGCTAATGTCCAACAATAGTCAGCACTCCTAATCTCATCTGTACTCCCATCAATTGATGACAATTTAGTCATTTTCCCCCGTTCTTGACTCCCCTCCCTACCTCCCCTCCATTACCCTCTCTCCCCTCCCTACCTCAACTCCATTACCCTCTCCTCTCGCCAGCCCAGCCGCGCTGCGTTAAGCAAATCTTCCTCGGATTTTTCCACTGATTTCATCCATTGAAATAAGCCCTATGCCCTGTTCTTATAAGAAGGGAAGGGAGATGCCTAAGTGATATTTACATTCACCTGGAACTATCTAATTTCCTGCCAATCATTTCACAGCATATAAATTAGCAGCTGTCACCTCGCTGACGTTGTCAACCCTTGGCAGCCCCATATCCTCTTGTCATTTAGTTCAGTGTTGTTTCTTGTGATGAAAGCACGTAGAGCTCACGCCCCTCCATTTCCGCCGCTTCTAGAGGGCCCTGTGACTACCCCTACTAAACCTCGTGTGGGAAGGGGTAAAGGACTAAATGACTCTACTGTGGAGCGTGAACTGGTTAATTTATCCATGATAATGATGGACAATGACTACAATCTTTCTGGTGAATCGTGTGATGAGCCAGTGGAGGAAATAGTGATAAACTACGAGTGCTTCAGTGTCCCAAGTTCATCCTGGCTCCAAGGGAAAGGAGCCCTTATTTACTGGAAATGACAGTGTATAACGTAGTGTAAATAAAATAGAAATGTAAATAATTACTAATATAAGAATATGAGTACAAATACTTGGAGTAATGACAGTCAAAGCTTTGCTCTCTACGCTAGTTTACTGAACAAAAATGAAAACAAACTACTATTACTGAAGGAAACTTATGGATAAAGACTGAAGATACATATAAGTGTTATATAGTAACAGGAATATAAAGTGTGAGTTTTTTATGAATAATAAATGACAGAATACCAGCGGCGAACTAGCACAACCGGGAAGGTCATACACACTCGTAATTTTCATTGCTTTCACAGTGTTTTTTTTTGGAGTATGGATTCCAAACTACTTGAAAATCATAGAATAGTGTTTCTAGTGATAATATCAGGCTGTGGTAATCACATTACGGGTTGTTGGGAAGTGTAAAGTGGAGACTTTGTTACCCAACTTCAGAGGTCTCCACAAGTCCTACGGTACTCGACAAAGGCTCAACAAACATCCCAGGAGAAAGCTGAAGGTATGTGCCATATGCATATGTAATTTTAATAATCTAGGACTAATAACTGATTTTTGGCAAAATATTTTTAGAGAGTCTGTCGGAGCGCGATTAACACCGCGGGACAGGCAAGTTGAGCCAAAACAACCCTGCGCTTTAGGGGTTAAAGATGCCTGGAGACACCATTATAACTGGTTGCTCAATGAGGACTTTGACTGAAAAAGGGAAGGTTTGGTGTTGGCGGAACCAGTGTTGGGCTCTTGTCCTCTGAAGGACGCTGCTACTGTGAGCTGGGCAAAAGGCAGCTGGGGAAGGAGGCAGGTGTGTCTGGGTTGACTGCTGAAAATGATGAAGACCTCAGGAGATATACAAGTGGGGTTAGTTACTGTTTTAATATATACAATTCTATATGACTGTGGTGTCCTAGAGCCTGGCTGAAGTGTGTGACTGTAAATGTGTACATGGGGAAAAGCGACACCCTGCCCTGTAAATGTGTACATGGGGAAGAGCAACACCCTGCACTGTAAATGTGTACATGGGGAACAACGACACCCTACAAGGAGGAAACAACTGAGGCATGAAACTTTTGGGCCAGATAATGAAAGTAATGGGGAGAGTTCTAGAAGGTGTGATCAATGAGAGTGAATGTAGATGAGATGCATTTTAGGTTTATGCCAGGCCAAGGGACCATTGATGCCATATTTATTGTTAGACAGCTTCAGGAAAAATATATAGGAAAGAAATGGGATCTGTTCTATGTTTTTGTCGATTTGGAGAAGGCTTCTGACCGAGTCCCAGTGGTGAAGTGGGCAATAAGAAAGCCTGGGACTGAGTGGCTGGCTAGAGTGGTTATGGCTTATGTGATGCACATGGATGCTTGCACTCAGGTGAGAGTGAATGGAGATTTGAGTGATGAGTTTCTTGTAAATGTTGGTGTGCATCAGAAGGTCAATCTTGAGCCTCTTATTGTTTATCGTAGTGCTTGAAGCACTCTCACATGACTTTAGAAACAGACTCCCTTGGGATATGTTGTATGCCGATGATATAACTTGGTACTGATTGCAGAGAATGAAAGGGAGAAGGAAAGACCTATAGTAGCCGCAGCGAGAAATGAACGCTGTGGTGGGGCAGGCGGGATGACCTGGGATTCCCCCATTGTTGCCATATCCACATGTCACCGACCATAGAGGTAGGATGTCACCGACCATCGGCCACCGCTGCAGCCCCGCTCCATGATCCTTACCCTGTGTCTCTGGCTTTCTCTTTCTCTCTCGGTTTCTATATAAACTGGTGTATTTCCGAAACTAATTATGAAATTATTATGACTTTTGTTCCACACCACCACTGAGGTAAAAATCAAGGAGAGTTTTCTGTATAAAGGTTTCCCCCCCCCCCTTGTCTGAGGGCAGGTCAGTTCTGGCGAGTGTATAATTATAGGTCAGGCGGAGGTATCGGCAAGGCCGCACTCCCCCGCTCATATGCCACATTTAGGAGGGGGGGGAAACCTTTATACAGAATACTTTCCTTGATTTTTACCTCAGTGGTGGTGTGGAACAAAAGTCATAATAATTTCATAATTAGTTTCGGAAATACACCAGTTTATATAGAAACCGAGAGAGAAAGAGAAAGCCAGAGACACAGGGTAAGGATCATGGAGCGGGGCTGCAGCGGTGGCCTATGGTCGGTGACATCCTACCTCTATGGTCGGTGACATGTGGATATAGCAACAATGGGGGAATCCCAGGTCATCCCGTCTGCCCCACCACAGCGTTCATTTCTCGCTGCGGCTACTATAGGAAGTGGAGAGATGGTACGGGGCACAAGTGCTTGAAAGTAAATGCAGATAAAACAAAAGTTATGGGATCTAGTGCTGGTGGTGGTACTGTCATGTGTGGTTTGTTACAAAGGTGTGGGAAGTATTCTATCTTGTGAAGTGTTTGTGATTACTGGGTGCATAAGAGCTGTAGTGGAATTAGAAGCAGACTGAAAGATAATGCTGATTTCATGTGTGAAGAATGTAGGGAAGAGTATGAAAGAGCTGATCTTGCTGGTGGCTCTCTTGAGCGTGTGGAGGATTTTTGTTACTTGAGATACATGTTACGTGCTTATGTGCTGGAGGTGGGGCTGAAGCTACTAGCTCTGTGTAGAGCGAGGAGTGGTTGGAAGAAGTTCAGGGAGCTGCTGCCTCTCCTAACACTGAGAGGGCTCTCCCTTCATGCAATGGGATATTTGTATGCAGTGTGTGTTAGAAGTGTATTGCTGAGAACTGGACAGTGGAGGAAGAGGATATTTGTAGGCTAAAATTTACAGAAATAACAATGATTAGGTGGATGTGCAGTGCATTCTTCAATGTGAGGCCTTGCATGCTAGGCTTACAATAGAAGAGTTGAGAGGAAGGATGGGACTGGAGTCTACTGGTGTTGTGATGAGGAGAGGTAGATTAAGATGTTTGGGCATGTGGAGAGGATGGAGGATGACAACTGGGCGCAGAAAGTGAGAAGTGTGAATGTTGGGGGCAGGGTGGTGAGAGGCAAACCAAAGAAGACCCGGGATGGGGTCACAAAGTGTGACCTTACAGATAAGGGACTGAACAGGGAGGCTGCCAGAGATCAAGCAGCATGGAGAGCTGTCATTACATGACCAAGGCTGATGTTTGAGCCTTTATAAATGACACACACACACACACACACACACACACACACACACACACACAAAAGTCACTGCATTACAGTATTGTGATCCCTACTCTAACACATGGAAGCTTGGACCCTGCTGAAAGGAAACAGGTTACAAGTGAGAGCACTAATAATGAAGTTTTTGTGAGGAGCATGTGAAGTTACAGGGAGAGATAGAAAGACGAATGGGAAAGTAAAAGAGCACTGTGGTGCTGATGTGGATGTGATTAATGTAAAGAGATGCACTTATAGATGGTCTGGCAATGTGAAGAGGATGAAGAATGAGAGACTTACAAGAAAAGCGTATGTGAGTGAGGTGGAGGGGAGAGGAGAAGAGGAAGACCAAGGATGAGATGAAGAGTTGGACTAGAGAGATATATGAGGGAGGGGATTGTGAGCTGAGAGGAAGGCAGCCAAATGGCAGAGGACAGAGTGGCTAAATCAACACACCAGTTGAACACAGCAGTACTCCTGAAGTGGATGGCAAGCTGGTGACAGGGAGAGCTGGAGCTCCCATTTCACCAGCCTTCAGGACTTGATCCTGACCATCTCCCTTTGCTGAACATTTTCAGTGCTTTCATTTACACAGAGACTAGTACAGCATACTCCCTTAATCTCTCTACCTTCAACTGTCTACACCACACTACATGCACGGAAGACATCACACCTTCTGTTCTCACTCCCTTTAGCAATGGCCGCTGCATTACTATCAGCAAACGAGGTGGTATCTCGGACTGCCACCACCAGCAGGGCAGGACTGGCAGCATAGGGTCCTCCCGGTTGCCATCAAGCAACTGTGCTGGCAATGACTGTTGCAATATCGTCATACTCATCAGTGAGGAAGTGCAGGTGTGGCCTTATTCATCACCAATATCCAAGGTCTAAGCACCATTCTAAATTCAGTTCCTACAGTCCATATCCCCTCTGGCCCTATTCCTCACAGAATCACAAATCTCTTCCTCTACCAAAATATCCCCATTTTGTTTTCCTGGTTACCATCTCCTCACAAACTTCCATATCAAGGGCAGCACCTGTTGTTATATCAAATCTCAATATGCAGTTGACACTGCATATTGAGATTCACTTTAATTTTGATTACTCAATGTATAAACTAAATTATCTAAACATTACCAAATACTGTATATATTATCTGCATAGTCTATCGCTCCCCAATGCTTCTTCAGAACCCATTGTATTTGACTCCATATCCACGCAGTTGAGTAACCTTAACCCTGCCCTAAGCACTGAAATTACCAGTTTGGGTGATTTTAACGTACATAAGGTCGAATGGTTGTTGCATTCTGCCAGGACTAACGATGCTGGTCTAGAGTGCTGGCTGTTTGCAGAATCGTTTAATCTCACACAGTTGGTAAAGCAGCCAACCAGAATACCAGATAACCCTGACCCTAATGCCCATATCTTGGATCTATTCCTGACAAATAGTCCAGATCAATACAGGATAGAAGTACTGTCACCACTTGGATCCTCAGACTACAATCTCAACAAAGCTTCATTAGTTAGCCCCCAAACCTCCCTGTTCTGAACCTGTCAGGGTAACATGATGGCACTTTGATAGGGCAAACTGGGATGGATTTAGAAATTATCTTGCTGACATTCCATGGCAGTCTTTCTTCTCTAGTGATGTCAATTCTACCCAGTTCCACATTAATGACTTTATACTAGCTGGTATGGACTTACTCAAACCAAGTCAACAGTTCACCAAAAGATCGAACTCTCCAAAATGGTTTGATAGCAACTGTGCCAGAGCAACAGCCCAAAAGTTATTAGCATATAACTCTTACTTATAAAAAACATCTGAATCACTCTGTCAATTCAAAATTGCTAGAAACCATGCAAAAGCTGTAATAAATTTCGTTAAATCAAACTTTCTTCAAAATCAAGCATCAAAACTACTTCACAACCCTAATGACAATACAATATTCTGGTCAACTCTCAATTCTTTCAATAATAACTTTAACAAGTCATCATCCAGTCCCCCACTAAAATCTTCAGATGGCAACATCACAAATGACCCGCATGGAAAAGCACACACCTTTGCCAGTACATTTGCCAGAAATTCTACCATTGAGGAAGTCAGCCAGAATGTCCTAGTACCAAAACTTGACTCTCCCAAAACTGTTCCACTTAAAATACGGACAAGATACATAAAATCCATCCTAGACAATTTACCAACCAACAAAGCTCCAGGCCCAGATGGAATTCCTCCAATTGTTTTGAAAAAGTGTTCCCCAGAACTTGTCTCTGTTCTAGCTAAATTATTCAGACTATACATACATACTTCTTCATTTCCTAATTCATGGAAAGAAGCCAATATCCACCCAATTCCGAAGAAAGGAAGTTCCTCTGACCCCTCTGAATATGCACCAATAGCTGTCACATCTTCTCTTGGTAAAGTATTTGAAATTTTAATTAATAAGCACACAGTTAAACATCTTGAATCCAACAACTTAGTGATTGACAATATGGTTTTTGTCACGAAAGATCCACCACTGATGTACTCAATCTCCTGACTCATACCATCCATCAATCAATCAACCTACATGGAGAAACTCATGCAGTAGCCCTTGATATTTCTAAAGCTTTCGAAAAAGTATGGCACCGTTCCCTGCTGTCCAAACTCCCTTGCTATGGACTAACATCTTTTGTTCCTCTGCTTTCCTCATATCTTAGCAACAGAAAAATAAGAGTAGATGATGTATATTTCAATTTACACTCAATTAATGCCGACATGCCACGGGGATCATTAATGATCTCTTATCTGTCATCCACAATCCCATCCATTTATATGCAGATGACTCAACTTATCACAGTTCATTCACACTCAAACACCCATTTACAAAGTCTAATACCTCTATCTCTCAACTCAGTACAGCCATCTCCATAAATCAAGACTTATCTACAATCAATGAATGGGGACAAAACAACCTTGTCTCATTTAATGCTAGTAAAACCAAATATATACAATTTACTAATAGACAAATGTTGCCAGATTCGTATACAGTATTACCTTCAATGCTACTAATATTCCCATCTCCAAAAATATTGAAAAACTTGGTGTCTCACTTAAGAATGCCCTCAGCTGGACCTCTCATGTCAGATCACTTGCTAAAACCACCTCAAAGAAACTTGGATTGTTGTACAGAGTCCGTAACTTCTTCACTAACGAGCAGTTAGCTATAATTTATAAGAGTCATGTGGGTCTGGTTAGTACTTGGATGGGTGACCGCCTGGGAACACCAGATGCTGTTGGCATCCCTACGTGTCAAGTGGGGTTGGTGGAGGATTAGTGCCCCTCCCTGTAAAACAATTAACTCTAAGCCCTTGACCACCCCGTTTGGGATACATGGCGTCTGGCAATGGATGGATGGATGTGTGCTCTCAGCATGGATATTGCTCACCCTTGTGCAATGGATGTGGAGGGGCTGCATTAAAACTAGACAAAATTCAGAACAAAGCTGTTGGAATTATTAATAACCCTATTATAAATAAACTACTTCCTCTATAAGTAAGAAGGAATCTTTCCTCCCTTCCATTATTTTACAAATATTTTTATGGCAAATGTTCAGACGAAGTTGCGTCCATTGTGCCACCTCACCATGCCTTTCCTCATGCTACACGGGCATCTGGTAGTGCTCATGACTGGAATGTCACTCAGCCATATTGCAGAACTTCTGTGTATCAGAATTCTTTTATTCCCCAAACTGCATCATTCTGGAACTTGCTTCCCGAGAGTTGTTTCTCCTAAAACTTCAACCTACACCTGTTCAAGTCCAACTGTTACAGATATTTTATGAATGGAGGACGCCAGTAATCTGGTGTATGGATTTTTTTTTTTTTTTCATTCCTTTGCTTTTCCTTCCTCTGTTGTTATTAAAAAAGAAAAAAAAAAAAAAAATAATAATAATAATGTTTCACCCTGCTTTGGGCTTCTCCATACACTAGTCATGTTTTCAGAACCCAGGCCCTATATATCCAGTACATTTAGGCCTGCTGATGGGACGGGATAGGAAAAAGGGAAAGAGGCAAGGGAAACTGGGTAGCTGTGGCTCCATATGCAAGAAAATATATAACTGTGTGTTTAAGTGTGTGAGAATGGTAATCGTTTCATCGTTTCATTTTTAAAGGCTCCAACATGCTTGCATGCGTTGGCCTTGGTCACCTAATGGTGGCTCTCCATGCTGCACGATCCATTGCAGCCTCCCTGTTCAGTCCCTTAACCCTGAGGTCACTCTTCATGACCTCGTCCCATGTCTTTCTCGGTCTACCCCTCATAACCCCACCCCCAATATTTACACTTCTCACCTTCCTCACCCAATTATCATCCCCCATCCTCTCCACATGTCCAAACCATCTCAATCTACCTCTCCTCATCACAACACCAATACACTCCAGTCCCATTCTACCTCTCAACTCTTCCATTGTAATAATGATGATAATACTTAATATAGTAACTCCTTTCTATGATGCCCTGAATGAAAGAAAATAGACAAATTATGTAGCCACAACTTCACATTTCATTCTCCCTCCCTTACCTACCCTCCCTCATTCCACTCCAGCACCATCGTTTGTCCCCCCACCCACCTTCCCTTCTCTCTCTGGCCCCTCCCTCTCAGCCCCTCTTACTCCAGTGTGACTTGCCGCGCATAAACGAGCCAGTCTGAGGCACGGGGTACAGGAGCATAGGTGATTATTTATGGCCATGACTGTACAATGCAATGACTAAGAATGGCTTTAATACAACTGTAAGTAAAAATTACAGAGTAAACTTATGGGGTAAAACGGTAATTTCGTTGTGGGGTAATTTCGTTGTGACACCAATAATTCCAATTCAGAGCCCCCTAGCTCCCAAACTATTGCATGGATTCGCCTTCTGTTAGGCTTAGGTTTTTGAGAAATGTCAACCTAACAAGGACATGTGAAGTTTTGATCCACTGTGCAAAAAAATGACACTGGAGAAATGAAATTGTTTACCAAAATTTTTCAGCATTTACTGCATCAATAAAAACTAGGAAAAAAAAAATATTCTATTTACCAATTTTTTACATGTTTCAGGTTAAAAGTGGTTCAGAATTGTTTGCGTTGTTCAAACACACACACACACACACACACACACACACACAAACACACACAGAACAAAACAGTACCCTGCCATGCTCTTGTGCCATGGGAGTGCCCCCGACCAGCTTACCAACCGTGAAACAATGATGGACGCCATCGACGTAAAATTTGCCCAATTCATGGCAGGGGCCCTACTGTAAGGTAGCCTAGGCTACCTAAGCCTAGTTATAGCAAATTGTGTATGATATGTAGTGCGGTATTATAACAATAATATAAATGTCAGGACTGACTTGCCAAGCCCTAGGCTCCTACACTGCTCATGGGACAACACAAGATTAGATGATGTACAGTAGGTACTGTAAGTATGCACAACAATAATAACACCATCATCATCATCTAATCCTGTGTTGCCCCATGAGATGCATAGGAGCCCGAGGCTAGGAAAGCTGGTCCAGACATTTAAGATGAGGGGGACCAGCCTCACTCATCCCTGAGTGGCATTACATGAGAAATAAACCCCAACCATCCCTTGGATATAAACCTGTAAAGGCTCAATCTGACTGGAGTGCCTTAATTACCCACTAAACCACCAGGTGCCATTATCTGGTTGTATGATTACCACCCAGCATAGTAAATGGTTTCATGGTGTACAGGAAACCATTTGGCTTGCCACTCAGTTTAGAGTCACCCATAGGCAGAAGGAACAGGAATGAATGAAGGAAAAAAACATAGGAGAGGGAGTGTAGAGTCACCTGTAGGCATAAGGAAGAGGAAAGAATGAAGGAAAGAAAGACAGAAGAGGACAGAGGGAAAGAGGGAAGGAAGAGAGGAAAGGGTAGTCACCCGAGAGCAGCACTACATCAAGTGAGTGGATGGTGAGTGCCCCCACCTACAATAATAACAATAATTATTATAACAATAATAATAACAAGTGGTGTGCTGCGAAATTACCCAGTCAGACAGGGTAATTTCGCAACGACACTTTTTTTTTTTTTTTTGTGGAATTGCTTTTTTTTTTTTTTTTTAATGATTATAGGTATCTTTAGCTGAAGGGCTGAACGTATAGATGGAGCAGTATAAATATCAATATTCCATAAGTGGCGGTTTGTATTTACGACAAACCATCGTTTACAGTAAAATTACCCTGTTTTACCCTACTCCAGGAGGAGAATTCAGTTTTTGAAATTTACGAGGATTTGGGACACCTTACCTCACAAATTATAGGGTATTACTGTACTGGGGATAGTTATGATTCATCAACATCATCATCATGACCTAATTTCCACCAAAGAATGGGGTTAGGGGCTGGATATAAAATGCTAAAAAGTAATGCAAACTGACATGACTGTACATTAGAGGCAGTCACAAGGGTATGTACTGACCTTGCCCAAGTGTTGTTTGCAGGGGAGCAAGTGAACTGTGACTCACAGCTTAGCCTGGCATTGCGAAAGAAATCTGCCATCTTCTCAAAGAGGTGTAGGAGCTCTAGTGACGTGTTTTCGTACACAGCCAGCACCTGCGTCGTCACCATGTTGTAGACAACAAAAAACGATGGTTGGCAGTTGGGTTCAGCAGCTCTGAGTGTTACAACTTCCTCTGATGCATACTGGAGAAAAACAGGAGGAAAAGGATTACAGTAAGTCCTCATTATATGACAGCAATGTGCTTCAAAACATCATAACTTTCTCTATACATCCAGTGCAGTAAATTGGGGGAAAACTGGAAATCAGTTTCATAGTTTGCCCTGGAAATTTTAGCAGATACTTTTCTGTAATTTATCATGGACTTAATGGCAATAGATATTTATAAAAAAAAAAAAAAAAAAAAAAAAAAAAAACAATGATGACTTTGTGTACTTGTACGGCTATTTTGCACTTGAAGTTGTTTCATTTGCAATACCAACCTCTTCCCCCAAAGATGTGTGTGTGTGTGTGTGTGTGTGTGTGTGTGTTTGTGTGTATTTACCTATTTGTATTTACCTATTTGTAGTATACAGGAATTGAGCGATGCTCGTGTTGTCCTGTCTCCATATCCACATTTATCTAGTTTACTTTTACACACATGAATGTTTTTCTCCTGCACCACCTTTTTGTCTAAGTCGTTCCAAATACACTCAACCCTCAGCTATCACTCTCAATTGGTCCTGCTATGGCTGCGCTATAGCCGAAACCGTGATAGCCGAATTGAAGAACTTATGGAAATAATTCTAACTGGTGCCATGACCTCAATATTTACTCCTAAGATACCCATTTTGTACCACATATTAACATAATAGTCCAAAAATGAACATGTTTTATGATGTGATCATGATTCTTATAAATACCCCTCACAGTTGATTCACTGATGTTATATTTCTTCCCCACACTTTGCTTGGTCTCTCCATTGTCTATAAGTTTCACATATCCAGTTTATCTGCATAACTTAGGTTCTTCCTTTTCTTTATTTCCCTGCCAGGTGCCGCAGCATTATGTTGGGTGATGGTTGTGGGACAGGGAGGGAATACGTTGGCCATGGTCATATCATAAAAAAGGTTATTGTTCTCGCTGTCACTGTTCACGGTCTGAGGGTGTGCACTTGAATGGTTTGGCGGGCAGGAGACTCGGTCGGGCAGCCAATCAGCGCTTGTCTGGCTCTGACGTCACACGACCAATCATGGAGTGAAGCTTTTGTTGGCTGGGAGGAGCACCGGAGCCCAGCCTTTTTGAAATTTTCGAACATTTCCGGTGCACGATAGCAGGCATTTAGTGCGTGATAAAGGTATTTGGGTAGTTTTTTATATAGGCGTGATAGCGAGATACACTATAGCGGAACCCGTGATAGCCGAGGGTTGAGTGTACTTATGTATTTACCCAATATATCTAATTGAGTTTTTTTTGCCTGCCCTCCTCTCTTCCTATTTCTCCCATCTTTCCTGTCACTTCTTATTGTTTTTCTTTCCTTTACAGGTAGCTTTACATTGAGTGACAAGCCAAATGGTTTCCTGTAAGCCAAGAAACCATTTACAACACTGGGTGGTAACCATATAACCAAACCATACATGCTCCTAATGTGTCAAGAAGTGGGTTGGTGGAGGGTTAGTGCCCCTCCCCGTAAAACAAATAGCTCAAAGTCAATGGCCACCCCTTACGGGATTATGGCGTCTGGCAATAGATAGATAGATACACACGAAATATGCTATGCTCGTGGGTTCCCATCGCTGTTTCTCAGTAAGTCGAATTTAGCTTTAAACTCGTTTAAGTTTTTAGACTGGATGATCTCTTTGTCCAGGCTATTCCATAAATCTATACTTCTGTAAGGAAAGCTATATTTCTTGATATCCTTCAAGCAGCTTGACTTTTTCAATTTCATTCTGTGTCCTCTTGTTGCTCTCTTATCCCACAGAAACAGATCTTCTCGGTCAATTTTATCTACTCCCACCATGGTCCTGAACACTGCAATCATGTCTCCCCTCTTTCTCCTTTCTTCTAAGGAAGGCAAATCCAGTTTTTCCAGCCTCTCTCTGTATGACAGATCTGCCAGACTAGGGACCATTTTGGTTGCTGTTCTTTGTATTCTCTCAATCTTGTTTATATCTTTCTTTTTGTGTGGGGACCAAACTACCGCTGCATATTCTAACCTGGGGTGGATCATGGCCACTATCAATTTTTTCATCATCTCCTCATCCATATAATCAAATGCTACTCTTATGTTAGTCAGGAGTTTATAAGTCTCTCTAACTATCTTATTAATGTGCTTTTCAGGTGACAAACTATCTTGGACCAGCACTCCTAAGTCTTTCTCTTCTCTCATTTTAGTGATTAATTCATTACCCAACAAATAATTCACTGATGGCCTCCTGGTACTTTTACCCATTTCCAATATTTTACATTTCTTTACATTAAATTTCATTTCCCACTTCTGGCTCCAATCATGTATCCTATCCAGATCCTCCTGCAGCATTTTACAATCCTCCTTAACCTCTACCTTCCTCAAGATCTTTACATCATCAGCAAACAGACTTGCATAACTGTTCACTCTATCTACCACATCATTTACGTAAATCAGGAACATTACTGGTGCCAACACCGAGCCTTGGGGGACTCCACTTGTTACTTCCCTCCATCCAGACATCCTATCCTTTATTACTGTCCTCATTTGTCTGTCTCTCAAAAAGTCTCTCATCCATTCCAGGAGTTTCCTCTTCAGTCCTCCTATATATTCTAGTTTCCACATTAGTCTCTTATGAGATACCTTGTCAAAGGCCTTCTCTAAATCTAAGTACACACAATCCACCCAACCATCTCTCTCCTGTACCACGTCAATCACTCTTGAGTAAAAGCTCAACAAGATAGAAACACATGACCTTCCACTTCTGTATCCAAACTGACATTCGGCCAAAATATTCATCTCTTCTAGATATTTTATCCATCTGTCTTTCAGGATTCTCTCGCACAATTTTGCGACCATGCTGGTTAGAGACACTGGTCTATAATTCAAGGGTTCTTCCCTGTTTCCTCCCTTATGAACTGGTACCACATTTGCCCTCTTCCATTCTTTTGGCACTTTCCCCTCTTCCAGAGAATACATGATTAAACTGTGAATTTTATCTGCCAGTTGTTCTCTGCATTCCTTCAGTACCCAATTAGAAATTCCATCAGGTCCTGGGGCTTTCTTTACATCATGAGTTTCCAATAATCTGTACACTTCCTGTACCTCCACTTTTATATCTTTTATCACCGGTACATTTCTAGTCACTCCCTCCCCTTCCAAAAAACTCTTTTTCATTAGTGAAAACTGATTGGAAACATTTGTTCATTACAGTATTTCAGCTTGCATTGCTGCATCTTTATAGACCTCTCCTTCTACTTTCAATTTAGTGATTCCTTCCCTTTGTTTCAATTTGGCATTAACAAATCTATAAAGCAGCTTGGGTTCATCCTTGCATTTGTCTATTATACCTTTTTCAAAATTCCTTTCTT
This sequence comes from Coenobita brevimanus, assembly GCF_032717465.1. Taxonomy (NCBI): domain Eukaryota; kingdom Metazoa; phylum Arthropoda; class Malacostraca; order Decapoda; family Coenobitidae; genus Coenobita; species Coenobita brevimanus. Next base: position 26,469,222 of record NC_137062.1, read on the forward strand.
TTTCTCTACGTTCTTGTGTAACATTTCTAGTTCTTTTATATTCTTCCTTTGTTCTGGTGTTGCCCCTCCTTCTCCAGTTGTTCCACGCCTTATCTCTTTCTTTTTTGCTACCATACACCTTCTATTAAACCACTCCTTTTTCCTGTTTTCTTTCCCTCTTACTCTTGGTACAAATTTTTCCACTCCCAAATTGTAAAGGTTTAGAAAGATATCCCACTTCCTTTGTATCTCTCTTGTTTCTCTGAATTTTCTCCAATCCGCATTTTCAAAAAAGTTTCTCAGTCCTGTGAAATTAGCTTTCCCAAAGTTGTATCTTCCCTGTCTATGAAGCTCGTCTCTTGGCTCGACGTTCCCTATTATCATCTGGAACTCAATGACCACGTGATCACTTTTTCCTATAGGACAGAAATATTTCAATGATTCTATTACATCGGGTTCTTTGGTAAACAGTAAATCTAACCTTGCTGGTGTGTCCTCACCTCGGAACTGTGTCTCTTCTCTGACCCATTGTGTCATCACATTATTCATTATTATATTATGGCCAACGGCCATGCCACGTTGAGTACACCGCTTCCCGTCCCATCAGCGAAGTTAAGCAACGTTGGGTCTGGTTAGTACTTGGATGGGTGACCGCCTGGGAACACCAGATGCTGTTGGCATAACGCTCTCCCTACGTGTCAAGTGGGGTTGGTGGAGGATTAGTGCCCCTCCCTGTAAAATAATGAACTCTAAGCCCTTGACCACCCCGTTTGGGATACATGGCGTCTGGCAATGAATGAATGAATGAAATATTTAATAATATAGTGCCCCATGAATCCTCGCTGCCTCCTGAGTCCCATTCCTCCCAGTTCACCTCTTTACAGTTAAAAGTCACCCACCAAAATTATATTATTGCTTTTCTCAATTATTTTTTGTAAATAGCTAGCCATATCTGACAACATCTCATGGTATTCGTCATCATTCCGTGCTCTCGTCTTAGGGGGAACATACACTACCGCCATATCTCTCTTGACTTTCTCTCCAGTTTCTAATTTCATATATATCATGTCAGCCCTGCCTTCTCCCATTTCCACGGTATCTACATTTATGTTGTCCTTCACTGCTATCATCACTCCTCCTCCCGTTTTTTCTTTTCAGTCTCTTCTCCACAGATTGTATTTACCATCTCCCACATGAACATCAATATCCTCTCTTAATTTGGTCTCTACAAAGCACATGACATCAGGTTCATATTCTCTCAAGAAATCATTAATTTCAATCCTGGCTGATATTAAACCATCAATATTAGTGTATATCACCTTTAAATTATTTTTCATGTTTTTTATACCCTCTTCTCTCCGTCAGTACCACCTCCTCAATTTCTAATCTTTCACAGCTATCCCCCTTAGTTTCCTTCGCTTCTATTTCCTCATATACTACTTCCTTACTTTCATATCCAATACTCTCCAAAAAAAAGTATTACATTCTTCCTCTGTCCTCTTATCATTTTTTTCCTTTACTTGATCCTTCAATGATTTTAAAATTTCTCTTTCTTCTTCATTTAAATCTTTTCTTATTATAATATTTTCCATTCTAGCCTCCTTGCTTAATTTCCAGGTCATTTTGAGTACAGTATATCATTTACTAAACTTTCTGATGTCAACTTGACTCTCATTGGTCTTGTTTCCCCTTTCCTATAAGGCCTTATCCTCCTTACTTCCTCAATGTCTTTTACCCACTTGTCTCCTTTGGGGACAATTTTGCCTAATATACCTCTCACCAGGTTCGTGTCTCTCTCGAGTCTCACGAATCTAACCTTTTCTTCCTCCTCCCTGTTTCCAAATATTACCACGCATCTGTTCCTTTCTACAGTTTCTCTCACTATTTTCTCTTTTTTCTTCAGTATTTTCACTACATTTTCTTCCATCTTTTTCTTGTTCATTTCCCTTTCTTCCTGGATGATTTCTCTTAAGCTGACCACTTCTTTCTGTTCTTCTTCTACGTATGCCCACTTTGCCTTATGTTCTTCTAATACACTACTCACCTTCTCTGTTTTATTAGTACTCTCTTCTAGTTTCCTCCTCAATTCAACATTTTCACGCTTCAAATTTCTGATTTCTTCATTCGCCGTCTCATTGGACTGGATCAGACTCTGTATAGTAATTTCTGTATTCTCAGACACGTCCTTTAACACTAAATTCTCCTTGTTCTTTTCAAGTTCACTATTCCTCATTATCAATGTTTTAACCAGATCCATGATATTAGTATTTCTATCAAATCCTGGAAATTCGAGTCCCTCAGTGTTTACATTTTCGGCCATGTTGGATGTTGGTTACTGTAGCAAAAACAGCTGTTACCGAAAATACTACAAAACATTCATGTATATTCTTCCCAATAAATCTTTACATTTTTGGTAGTCTATATTAACTTACAATACAATAAACTTAAAACAAAACCATAGGAGACAGGATAAACATAATTCCTGGAAACTACTTAAGGTATGCAGCCTGGGCCTGGGAGCTGTTGAGAGACACGTCTGTCCGTTGTGGCTGTCCGTGTGTGTGTGTGTGTGTATGTGTGTGTGTGTGTGTGTGTGTGTGTGTGTGTGTGTGTGTGGATATACCTAGTTGTGATATATAGGAAATAAGCTATGCTTGTGGGGTCCCATCTCTGTTTCTCAATAAGTCAAATTTTCCTTTAAACTCATTTAAGTTTTCAGATGGGGGAGCGTGGCAGCTCGGTGGTAGGGTGTTGGGCTCGTAATCGTGAGGTTGCGAGTTCGCGCCCCGCCGGTGGCTGCTGTGCTGGAAGGGGTAGCACTCTCCTGTAACCCTAGCAGGGCTATATGATCTGACGAGGTCTAGCACGGGGATTAATCCCTTTTTTTAAATTAGTGGTAGGTGGTGGCGTCCATCATCCACTCACTGATGTAGTGCTGCCAACTTCTTCCTTAGCCTGTATCATTCTTTTTCTGTGCCTGCCCTCCTCTCTTCCTATTTCTCCCATCTTTACTGTCACTTCTTATTGCTTTTCTTTCCTTTACAGGTGGCTTTACATTGAGTGACAAGCCAAATGGTTTCCTGTAAGCCAAGAAACCATTTACAATGCTGGGTGGTAACCATATAACCAAACCACACGTGCTCCCTACGTGTCAACAAGTGGGTTGGTGGAGGGTTAGCGCCCCTCCCCGTAAAACAAATAACTCAAAGTCAAATGGCCACGCCTTACGGGATTATGGCATCTGGCAATAGATAGAATAGATAGAAGTTTTTAGACTGGACAATCTCTTTGTCCAGCCTATTCTACAGGTCTATGCATCTATAAGGAAAACTATATTTCTTGATATCCTTCAAGCAGCTTGGCTTCTTCAGTTTCATTCCGTATCCTCTTGTTACTCTCTTATCCCATACGAACAGATCTTCCTGTCAATTTTATCTACTGTACTCCCATTATGGCCCTGAACACTGCAATCATGTTGCCCCTCTCTCTTTCCTCTAAGGAAGGCAAGTCCAGCTTTTCCAGCCTCTCTGTACGACAGATCTGCCAGGCTGGGGACCATCTTAGTTGCTGTTCTTTGTATTCTCTCAATTTTGTTTATATCTTTCTTTTTGTGTGGGGACCACACTACTGCTGCTACTCTAACCTGGGGCAGATCATGGCCACTATCAATTTTATCGTCATTTACTCATCCATGTAATGAAATGCTACTCTTATGATAGTCAAGAGTTTATATGTCTCTCTAACTGTCTTGTTAATGTGCTTTTCAGGTGACAAACTATCCTGGACCAGCACTCCCAAATCCTTCTCTTCTCTCGCTTTTGTCGTTGGTTCATTACTCATCAAATAATTCAGTGATGGTCTCTTGGTACTTTTACCCATTTCCAATATTTTACATTTTTTTGCGTTGAATTTCATTTCCCACATCCGGCTCCAATCGTATATCCTATCCAGATCCTCCTGCAGCATTTTATACTCTTCCTCAACTTCTACTTTCCTCAAGATCTTTGCATCATCAGCAAACCGACTTGCATAACTGTTCATTCCATCTACCATATCATTTACATAAATCAGGATCATTACTAGCGCTATAACACCAAGCCCTGTAGGACTCCACTTGTTACTTCCCTCCATCCAAACATCCTGTCCTTTATTACTGTCCTCATTTGTGTCTCTCAAAAAACCTCTCATCCACTCCACGAGATTTCCCTTCAGTCCTACTATATGCTCCAATTTCCACAATAGTCGCTTATGGGGTACCTTGTCGATGGCCTTCTCCAAATCTAAATAAACACAATCCACCCAACCGTCTCTCTCTCCTGTAGCATATCAATCGCTCTTGAGTAAAAGCTTAACCCTTTAAACGCGGATCGTCGCGTTTGCGACGCTCGGTGAAAAGGACATAACGGCGGATTGTCGCGTTTGCGACGCTCGGCGAAAAGGACATAACGGCGGATTGTCGCGTTTGCGACGCTCGGCGAAAAGGACATAACGGCGGATTGTCGCATTTGCGATTCTAGTAAATTTTGAATAACCGCGGGCAAGCAGGCTCCAGCTGGTATTGTCTATCAATACCACCACCCTTTAGCTACAATTAGGATACTTTACCTTTGTACTACTGACCTCCGTTGTTGCCAAGTATCGCGTTTCCCCCCCCCCCCACCGGCCCGGCCAGCCTGGCTGTGATACATGGCAGCGCTCTGAGTGCTCAGAACTGTAAATCTGCGCTCTCCTCTCACAAGCAGTTTATGCTAATAGGAAACGCTTGTTTCCCCAGTTGTAACACTAGCTTTTTTTCGCACGGTTTGCCCCTGTTTAGCGTCAGTTTACCGCAGGCTTTCAAAGTGACATTATGGCGAGTTCTAGCTCTTCTGAGTCAGTGCAAGCGGCCGACAGGAACGAGAATAAAGTGACGGGCGTAAGGCAGAATAAAAAGCGCGCCGCGGTGATCTTTTGGGAAGTAATATGATTGAAAATAATGTAGTATACATGTTTTTAGCTGTGAAAATGGAAATGTTTGTTGAGTGACGGGAAGACCACCGCCGCGCTGCATGTCAGCCGTACACTCCGTTGATTTTAGCCTTATTTTCAGTGCTTATTGTACAAATACGGATTCCAAACTACCTTTATGTTGTAGTATAAAGTTTACTGTGACAGAATGAGGCTGTGGTAGAGGGGAAACCAGGTTGCTGGAGGTGTGAAAGTGAAGATTTGGTTACCCAACTTTGCAAGTCTCCACAAGTCCTTGGGTAGTCCACGAAGGCTCAACACCTGTCTCTGGAGAAAGCTGAATGTAAGTACTATCTGCCATACCAAGTATAATGTTCTAGGGTTAATCTCTGATTTTTGGCTAATATTTTCCTACAGGTATTCAGACCGCGATACAACCCCGCCACTCGGGGGGGGTTGACTGTTCACGGCCGCATTTAAGGGGTTAACAAGTTGGAAACACATGATCTTCCACTTCTGAATCCAAACTGACTTTCAGCCAAAATGTTCACCTCTCCCATATATTGTATCCATCTATCTTTCAGGATTCTCTCGCACAATTTTAAGACTACGCTGGTCAGGAACACTGGTCTATAATTCAGGGGTTCTCCCTTGTTTCCTCCCTTATAAACTGGTACCACATTTGCCCTCTTTCCTTCTTGAGGCACTTTCCCCTCTTCCAGAGAACACACAATTAAACTGTGAATCTTATCCACCAGTTGTTCTCTGCATTCCTTCAGTACCCAGTTAGAGATTCCATCCGGTCCTGGGGCTTTCCTTACATCTTGAGTTTCCAGTAATTTATACACTTCCTGTACTTCTACTTTTTTATCTTCTATCACTACATTTCTAGTCACTCCCTCCCCCTCCACAAAATCCCTATCATTAGTGAAAACCGATTGGAAATGTCTGTTCATTATTTCAGCTTGCATTGCTGCATCTTTATAGACCTCTCCTCCTATTTTCAGTTTGGTGATTCCTTCCTTTTGTTTCAATGTGCCATTAACAAATCTATAAAACAATTTGGGTTCTTCCTTACATTTGTCTATTATACCTTTTTCAAAGTTCCTTTCTCCCTCTCTACATATTCTTGTACAGGTATATTCATTTCTAGTTCTTTTATGTTCTTCCACTGTTCTGTTATTACCTCTCTTTCTCCAGTTGTTCCACGCCATGTCCCTCTTTTTTTTGCGATCATACTCCTTCTATTAAACCACTCCTTTTTCCCGTTTTCTTTCCCACTTACTGTTGGCACATACACTCAATCTTCGTAAATCGCGTGTTCATAAATCACGGATTTGTAAATCAATTCTAGGTGGCCGTCAGAGTGTCGGCAACCTTAAATCACTGTTATGTCATGAAAATTGTCAACCTAGGCACCCAAGTGGGCCTTTTCCGAGGAGAACTGTAAACCATGGCATTCAAACTGAAAATCGCGACCCAACAACCAATCACCGCGCGTCCATGGTGGCATATGTGCATACTAATGCCACCATGTTGTTGTTGTTCTTGTCCTGCCAGTCCGCACACTACAGACCGTCACCGTGGAGTATGAGAGTTACCTGCCTTTTTTGTGCAACTTCCCCCCGCCTCCTACCTGCCGTGGCCCTTCCCGACCCCCTGATGAAGCGCTCTAAGCAGTATGGCGTCAAGAAGCTGCCGCAGTTGTTATACAGTCAACGTTTGGGGCTCATTCGTCGTGTTGAGAGGGGAGAGAAGTTTCAAAGCTGGCGAAAGGGTTTGGGAAGAGCAAGTGCTGAGAGGTTCTAAGTACTTCCCAACACCACCCCACTCCATTCACTTAAGCAATTTCGTCATAGGATTAAGGTGGGATCCCTTAACATGGCTTATTTCTATTTAATACATGCACTGAATATTCCTAAATTTGTATGTTTGTGTTTGATGGTGCCTAGATAGGTGTAGGTAGGGTGCTGTGGGGGCGGGTTGGCCAAAGTCCAGACCCAAATTAATTTTTCACATACGAGTTATTATTCATAAATCACGGAATTCGTAAATCACGGCAGTGGTCCAGATCCAAATTGCTGTGATTTACGAGGATTGAGTGTATTTTTCCACTCCCGAATTATAGAGGTCTAGAAAGATATCCCACTTCCTCTGTATCTCGCTTGTTTCTTGGAATTTTCTCCAATCCGCATTTTTTAAAAATTTTCTCAATCTTGTAAAGTTTGCTTTCCCAACGTCGTATCTTCCCTGCCAATAAAGCTCATCTCTTGGCACCACGTTCCCTATTATCATCTGGAACTCAATGACCACATGATCACTTTTTTCATGGATGAGTGAGGCTGGACACTCTCATTTTAAATGTCAGGACCAACTTGCCCAGCCTCAGGCTTCTATGCTCCTTATGGGGCAACACAGAATTAGATGATGATGAATGAATGAATGGAGAAATAAAATCAAATTAACTTAAAAGTGCCTCTGTAAGAATTAAATAAAAAACACAGGAAGGTGACAACGTAAAGGTAGTCTCTGTTGATAATGAGGGAGACCTATATAAGGTTTTATGGTGGTCACACCTCCTTTAGAGGGGTTGGGGGGGGTAGTATGGCATAAAAAAATAAAAAATAAAAAATTACCCAAAAGGGCCTTGGCCGAATCTATCTATCTATCTATAGCCTGACGCCCTAATCCAGCAAAGGGTGGCTGCAGACAAAACGCCTCCAAGTCGCTCTGTCACCCACCATTTGACTACCCTCCCCCCAAATCACCCCCCCCTCCCTCATATACCTCTCAACTCCATCCCTCGACCTCATCCTCGGTCTACCTCTCCCTCCCTCCACCTCACCTACATACACCTCTTAGTCAGTCTTTCATTCTCCATTCTCTCCACATGTCCAAATCACCTCAGTGTATTTCTTGGCTGAATCATGACAGATAAATGGGGGATTACTTTATCTCACCCTTTCAGCTGAAGAAAATCACTTCTAAATGCAATAAAATTGTCTGGTAATATCAATTAAAAAATAAATAAAGTCAAGGAGTTAACATTTGGTACATGGGAATGCCCACCATCAACTCATCTGATTTAGCACTGCCTTCCGGTGACTCCACACTGAGTGACAAGAAAAACTGTTTCCCGTAAACCAAGAAATCATTCACTAAGTTCAGTGGTAACCATATAGCCAAATGGCCTGGTGAATTAGTAGGCTAAGGCATTCCAACTGGATTGAACCTGTGAGGACTTATACAGTATATGAGGAAAGGCTGGAGTTCACTGCTTACATAATGCCACTCAGGGTGAAGTGAGGCTTGTCACCTTTGCCTTAAATGTCACACCTAAGTAGCCTAGCCCCGGGTAGGATAGAAAGATTGCTGGTTGGAAGGAAAATATCCTCACCAACTCTTGAATTCAAATTGCTGCATGGCTGCACAGTCTACTCTGCCCTGAAACAGGTACCACTGTACTACTAAGGGAACTTATACTGTATATATAGTGTGGCCTTACTATAAGTGAATGTTTCTTACACTATTTTCATCATATGTACAGTTAAATACAGAAATATTGGCTCATTGTGAGGACAAATTATATTTTTCCATCCTTTAAACAATTTTATTTTGCTGGGGAGAGACTTTTCAAATACCTGTAAGGGAAGCTAGACACAGCCTTCACAAGCCCCTGAAAATGGGACCTTCATCAACTGAAGGGTCATTTGAAGGCAGCAAGAATACACGGACAAAATATATGTTCAGATGGACAAAATATATGTTCAGATTCACTGCACCTAATAAAGGTCAATTTGCCAGTTTCCCCCAATTAACAAAGCCTGGATTACGAAAGGAATTGTGATACCATATTTTAAAACACATCCCTTACACTGAGGACTGCCTGTACAATGGGAAGAATGGGTAGCAGTTTTTACACAGCAATGGAACTCTAATAAGCAATGCTGTTGTTCTTTAGCTTACCAAAGATTTAGTGGTTAAAATTAAAGTAATTAAAAAAAGTATCTACCAATTTATCTATCTATCTATCTACCTATTCATCAATCATCATCATCTACACTGTCCCATCAGAATTGTAGGGACCCAAGACTTGGTTACTTATTCTAGACAGCACAATGAGTCTGGGGATGTCTACTTGCTTTACTGTTGCCTTCTCCTGATGACATTATTCAGGTTCAGAGAGACTCTTTGAACTGCAGAGGTTAGATACATATCTTATTAATAAACCCCATCAGCACCAGATGCCTTTCCCAAGCCAAGTAAAACTGGTTGCAGCATGAATAAACCAAGAGAGGATATCAGCCCTAGTCAGGGGATTAAGGTGAGTCACCAGTTGCTTATACCTATGTCATGTTATATGAGCAATAAATCCAATGTCACTCCCTGGATGTAAAGCTTTATGGGCCACACCAACCTTAATAAGCAAGTGAATATCATCAAGGAGCTGCATCTTCCACATACGAAGGCGATGGAGGTGGTCGAAGTAGTGGAAAAACTCCCTTAGGGCACGTGGACTGTTCTCCTCCTGACTCGTCGCTGCAGCACTACGGTACAGGAACACCAGCAGTCTGTGTATGTGTAAATGATTTGGGGAAGGTAATAAAGGCAACAGTAAGGTAACAATTGATCTTACTAATGAATTTGTCATTAATTTCAACAGGAAATGAATGTAAATGTGTGTGAATCATCATCATCATCATTATCAACCTGATCTCTTTCTTCAACCTAATGATGGGGTGAGGCAAGGCAGAGAAGGCACAGAAAGCAAATAACATGAAATAGGGAGAACTAGTTCATTCATTCATTCATTTTCATTCATCATCCAATCCTATATTGCCCCATGAGGAGCATAGGAGCCCAGGGCTAGGCAAGTTGGTCCAGACATTTTAAGATGAGAGTGATGAGCTTCACTCATCCCTGAGTGGCATTATGTTAGCAATAAACACCCAACCACTCCTTGGATACAAACCTAAACCAGCTCAATCTGATTGGAGTGCATTAATTACCCACTAAACCACCAGGCGCCAAAATTTGGTTATATGGTTACCACCCAGCATAGTAAATGGTTTCCTGGTGTACAGGAAACCATTTGGCTTGTCACTCAATGTAAAGTCACCCACAGGCAGAAGTAAGAGGAAAGAATGAAGGAAAGACAGAAGTGGGAGCATAAAGCCACCCGTAGGCAGAAGGATGAGGAAAGAATGAAGGAAAGAAAGACAGAAGAGTATGGAAGGAAAGAAAGATGAAGGAGAGGAAAGGGCAGACACCTGAGAGCAGCACTACATCAAGTGAGTGGATGGTGAGTGCCTCCGCCTACTAAGCACAATTAAATAAGGCCCACAGTTATCCACTCACTGTTGAAATCTTTAGATGATTCCCTTCAAAGGCATGACCCCTAAATGCCCCCCCTTCCCTTTTTTTTATTTCCTTACTGGTGCTTATCTGTGACAAAGAATAACTGCAAGTTTGTGAACCTATCTATTAAAATCTGAATTCAACTTTTTAAAGACAAGAAATTAACCTCAAGTCTGCCATTCAACCAATATCCATCAACGTGACCTATGCTTACAGTAACTGCTCATTTATTGCACTCTCACTTAACACAGTGTTCATTATACAGATGCTAATCAACAAAGGAACATCATTCACATACAAAGTTATTGTTCATTATTTGCAGCTAAGATGTGTAGTGATGGGCCAGGGTTGAAGCAATACACACTAGCAATTATTGTACTTCAATATAGCACATTTCACTAATTCTTATGGATTTAAACACTTACCCTTTCATTCAGTCACAACATTTTGATTCTAAAATGCAGCCCTGATTTTTTTTTTTTTTTTTTTTTTTAACTAACCATCCATCCATCATCCAAACTTTTTTTTGCCCTATCAGGAGCGCAGAAGCCCATGGCTAGGCTAATCAGCTTGACATTTGAGGCAAGGGTGATCAGCCTCAGCCCATGAGTGGCAGTATGTGAAAAGTAAACCCAAATCACCCCTCAGATGGAAACCCTTACAGTCTTCAACTGGTTGGAGTGCCTTAGACCACTAAACCACCGACCAACTGGTAATATGGTTACCAACCAAAACAGTAAATCATTTCTTCACTTACGGGAAATCATTTAGCTTGTACTCAGCGCAGAAACACTCAAAGCAGAAGGCAACACTACATTATGTGAGTGGATGATGAGTGCCCCCATCTACCACAAAATACTTTATCTGAGAACACAGTATAGTGGTACTGGAACAAAATCCATGGTTAAAGTGATTTTTACTTCATGCAGCAGGTTTAGATAGCAGAACTATGGCGTGAAGTGAGGAATTACCGTACTTCATTTCACTTATAAAAACTCCAACATGCTTGCATGTGTCAGCCTTGGTCACCTAATGATGGCTCTCAATGCTTCTCGATCTCAGGCAGCAATCCCTATTCAGTCCCTTATCTCCGATGACCTTGTCCCTAGTCTTCTTTGGTCTGCCTTTTGCAACCCTACCCTCGACATTCACATCTCTTACCTTCTGCACCCAGTTGTCATCTTCCATCCTCTTAACATGCCTAAACCACCTCAATTTACCCCTCTTCATCACAATATTACTGCATTCAAGTTCCATCCTTCCTCTAAATCTTCCACTGCAATCCTAACCCACCTAGGCCTCTCATTCAGTGATTTTACCAAACACCTAACTAATCATTATCAATTCTGAATGTCTGAGCCTATGAATATCCTCTACTTTTACTGCCCAGGTCTCACTACTGCACTGTACTGTATTAGACTCCTAATATACTGTACAGTACTGTATGTTGCACACAATGAACCCTCCCACACACTCACAGGACTCTCCAGCAAAATCATCCATTCCCGCCTACATGCTCTTCCCAACACACCAAACGCACAAAATATGCATTATTTTGCTGCCTACCTGTAATACCACTACAACTCTTATGCACCCACTTATAACAAACTGCACAAGCTGGAGTTACTTCCCACACCCTTGTGGCAAACTGTACATGGTCACGCTCCCTCTACTTTGACAGTACTATCACCAGACCTAGATATCATTCCTTTAATTTATGTGCATTTACTCTCGCACCCTTTACTATGTTGGGTAGTAACCACATAACCAAATTTTGGTGCCTGGTGGTTTAGAAGTTCAGTAATAAAAGATAACATTTTAATGGTTAAACAAGAAGTATTTGGGCTTCTATTCTCCTCATGGGGCAACGTAGGATTGGATGATGGATGGATTAAAGAGATGGGAGGAATATATTCATGAGCTTTATGATGATGAGAGAAGAGTCAAACTGAGACTGATGGTGAAATGAGTGGATCAGTCATTTTAAAAGAGGAAATTCAGAAAGCTACGAGAAATATGGGTGAGAATAAAGAAGAAGGAGAGGATGGAGTGGTAGTTCAGATGATGGAGGCAGCTGGAGAATTTGGATTAGAAAAAATAACCACTTTGGCACAGAAAATATGATCATGGATACATCCCAGAAGCAATAAGAGAAAGTGTCTTTGTGCCATATCAAAGAAAAATGGAGCACTGGAATGTGATAAGCATAAAACAATAAGTATAATGAGTCAAATGGGGAAAGTACTGTTAAGAGTGATGGGGAAAGAATAAGACGAAACATAAATAGCTATGTGGCAAAGGAGCGGTATGGATTTCGAAGGAGCAAAGGCACTACAAATACTATTTTTGCATTGTGAATGTTGGGGAAGTGGACTTTCTGACCACTACTTGGTGGTGGCCAGAATTAGAATTCAAGTAAGATGGAGGAATAGAAGAAGGGAAAGACGAGAGGAAGGAGTACTTGCAAGGAGAGTGGAAAGGTTACAAGAGGATGAGAAAAAGGCAGAGTATAAGAGACAAGTGGAGGAACGATTGGGCAAATATGAATTGGAGCAGATGGGAGACGTGGAAGGTGTGTGTAGGATATTTACAGAAGAAATATGTGCAGCATGTGATGTGGTGTGTGGAAGGAAGAGAAGACGGAGGGGGGTACAAGGAACAGTGTGGTGGACTGAAGAGGTGAGACAGGCTGTGGCACAAAAGAAGAAAGCATGCAATGAATGGATGAGAAATAGGGGCGTGGAAGAAGTTGAGAGGCGGAAGAGAGAGTTATATGTAGAAAGAAAGAGAGAGGTGAAAAGATTAGTAAGAGAGAGTAAGAAGAGAGTGGATGAGGAATTTGGAAGGAATTTGAGTTTAAAATGGAGGGACTGTAAGAAAATGTTCCGGAAAGAGGTGAAAAGAGTAAGACAGGGTGGAAGTGAAGTTAGCAGGGGAGTGAAAGATAAAAATGGTAGATTACTAGTGGAGAAGGGAGAAAAAGTGAGCAGATGGAGAGAACACTTTAAGGAATTGTTGAACATAGAGGATGAAAGTAATGCGAGTATAAGTGGCTGGGGAATGGCTGGGAGAAGGAGGGAGGTGAGAAGACAGGAAGAAATCAGTAGGATAGAAGTTGTGGAAGCAATGAAAAAAGTTAAATCAGGGAAAGCCCCAGGAATCGATGGAGTGTGTGGTGAAATGCTAAAGCATGGGGGAGAGATAGTAGTAGAATGGACGTGGAAGATGTGCAGATTGGCCTGGGAGAAAGGTAGAGTCCCGGAGGATTGGAAGTCAGGTATAATAATTCCCTTGTACAAAGGAAAAGGGGAAAAAGAAATGTGTGGTAATCATAGGGGCATTTGTCTTCTTAGTATAATAGGAAAAGTGTATGGTAGGATACTTACTGACAGAGTTAGAGAAAGAACAGAGAAATTAGTTGGAGAAGAACAGGGAGGCTTTAGGAAGGGAAGAGATTGTGTAGATCAAATATTCATTCTTAGATCTTTAGTGGGAAAGTTTCTAGAGAAGGGAAAGAAGTTGTATGCGGCTTTCATGGATTTGGAGAAAGCATATGACAGGGTGGATAGACAAGGATTGTGGAAAGTGTTAAGAATATATGGAGTAGATGGGAAGATGTTGAATGCTGTGAAGAGTATGTACAATGGTGCGAAGGCTGCAGTGCGTGTGGATGGTGAACTAAGTGAATTTTTCTCTCTGAAAGTTGGGTTGAAACAGGGATGTGTCATGTCTCCATGGTTGTTCAATCTGTACAAGGATGGGGTAATAAAAGAGGTACAAGGTAGGGTAGTGGATGCTGGAGTGGCCCTGGTGAGAGAGGATAGTGTTTGGAAACTCCCTGTACTGTTGTTTGCAGATGATACTGTGTTGTTGAGTGAAGACAAAGGGGAGCTGCAAGGCTTGGTGGATGAGTTTGGGAGGGTGTGTAAGAAACAGAATCTAAAGGTGAATGTAGGGAAGAGTAAAGTGATGGTCTTTGAGAGAGGTGAAGTCAGTGAATATACAGCGAGGTTGGATGGTGAGGAATTGGAAAATGTGAGTACGTTTAAGTACTTGGGTAGTGTGATGAGTAAGGATGGAGGTTTGGAGGGTGAAGTGCTTGAAAGGGTACAGCAGGGAAGAAAGGTTGCTGGTTCTTTGAAAGCAGTGATGAGAAACAGGGAAGTGAGCATGGAAGTGAAAAAGTTACTACATGACAGTATTGTGACACCAACTCTAACGTATGGAAGTGAAGCTTGGACGTTATTGGAAGGACACAAGTCAAGAGTGAGAGCAGTGGAAATGAGTTATTTAAGAGGAGCCTGTGGAGTCACATGGAGAGACAGGCTGACGAATGAGGATATAAAGGAGCGTTGTGGTGTGGATGTGGATGTGATACAAAGCGTTATGAGGAACACACTGAGGTGGTTTGGCCATGTGGAGAGGATGGAGGGTGAAAAACTGGCGAAGAGAGTGTGAGTGAGGTGGAGGGGGGAAGAGGGAGGGGGAGGCCGAGGATGAGATGGAGGGATGGGGTGGAGAGGTATATGAGAGAGGGGGGTGTGAGTTGGGAGCAGGGCAGTGAAATGGCGGGGGACAGGGCGACTTGGAGGCGATTTGTTTGTGGCCATCCCAAACAGGATTGAGGCGTCTGGCAATATATAGATAGATAGAATGTTGACAGAAAGATCTCTGGAAGTACAGCAGAATTTATACTTGGGTTTTATGGATTTTGAAAAGGCCTTTGACACCGTGAGGTATGAAGCGATGTTGAAAATGTTGCAAATGGTTGGGATAGATAATAAGGATATAAAAATCACTGTTAACCTGTACTGGAATAAAAAAGCTGCTGCTAGGGTCGGAGAGGAGAAGACAGAGTGGGTGACTATAAAAAGAGATGTAAGACTGGGATGTGTTCTGTCGCCAGACTTGTTTTCATTATATGGACAAGTTGTAATGGATGAACTGAGGGAATTGGAAGGGGTCAAGGTTGGTGGTAAGAACATTAATAATCTGAGGTATGCTGGTGACAAGGTACTGGTAACAGATTCGGAAGAGAAACTGCAAGAACTGGTAGATAGAATAGTGGAAGCATGTCAATACAAAGGGATGAAGATTAACATCAGGAAAAAAAAAAGCCAATGGTACTAACAAAACGGAGAGAAGCGATAAATATCCAACTTAATATCCACGGAAACTATATAGAGCAGTTTTGAATACTTGGGTGCTGTTATATCAGATGACGGAGGAAGTGAGATGGAACTTGTAAGAAGAATTGGTATTGCTAAAGGAGCTTTCGGACGAATGAGAAAAATTTTAACTAACATAACTATGGATATGAGGACATGAGTGAGAGTGTTGAAATGTTTTGTCTGGTCAATGCTATCATATGGGTGTGAAACGTGGAGAGTAAAGAAGAAAATGAAAGAGAGATTACAAGCAGCTGTGGTATGGTTTTTGAGAAGAATGATGCGAATATCATGGATAGAGAAAGCAACAAATGAAGAAGTTCCGAGAAGGGCAGGAGTGGAAAAAGAAATGATGAAGACTATAAGGAAAAGACAGATGGAATTTTGGGGACATGTTATAAGAGTAAAAGAACGTGAAAATGACTGTTTACTTAGAAGAATGGAGGGAAGAAGAGCAAGAGGAAGACAACGAATAAAGTACTGTATATGGATTGTATAAGAAGTGATTTACAAGAATGAATCAGCAATGTGGAGTTAATCAGGATAGTCGAGGATAGAGGAAGCTGGCACTCCATGGCCACTAATGTCACATGACTGGCACTTCAGTAAAGGTAAAAGGTTTAGTGGGTAATTATTACACTCCAATTTAAAAGGTTTAGTGGGTAATTATTGCACTCCAATCTGATTGAGCAAGTCAAGGTTTATGTCCAAGGGATGGTTGGGGTTGATTGCTCATGTAATGCCACTCAGGGATGAGTGAGGCTGGTCACTCTCATCTTAAATGTCGGGACCAACTGCCCAGCCCCGGGCTCCTGCGCTCCTCATGGAGCAGTGTAGGACTGGATGATGGATGGATGGATACTCTCACACCCTTGTACCCCACTCCACCTTTCATCCATCCATCCATCTTCCAATCCTACGTTGCCCCACGAGGAGTGTTGGAGCCCAGGGCTAGGCAAGTTGGTCCTGACATTTAAGATGAGAGTGACTAGCCTCATTCATCTCTGAGAGGCATTACATGAGCAATAAACCCCAACCACCCCTTGGATATAAACCTTCACCGACTCAATCCGACTGGAGAACTGTCCACTTCCTAAATTTTCCCTTTGCCTCCCACTCATTTTCCACAATCAAAACCACGGCATTATCACAAAACATCCTCCATAGGAGTTCAGCTTTGAAATCAGCTTCGAGCTTCAAGCACCAGGATAAACAATAAGAAGCTCAAGATTGACCTCTCAAAGACATCAAACTTGGAAAACTCACCAGATAATCTCCATTCACTTTCACCTGGGTGTGAGCACCTTTGTACACTGCCATAACCACTCTAACCAGCCATTCCTCAATCCCAAGCTTTCTTATTGCCTACTTCACCATCTCCCTAAGAACTCTGTCAAAGACCTTCTCCAAATCAATAAAAGCAAAGTGCAGTTCCCTCCTCTATTCATGAATTTTTCCAGAAGTTGTTGGACAATAAGTTATCGAGTCAATTCTTAACAGAAAAATTTTAAAGCACAACCTTCTTTCTGATCGTCAGTATGGGTTCCGTCAGGGACGCTCCACTGGCGATCTTCTCACCTCCCTTTCAGACTCCTGGTCATCCTCTTTTTGGTACATTGGCGAAAGCTTTGCCATTGCACTTGACATCTCAAAGGCTTTCGATCGAGTCTGGCATAAATCTTTAATTTCCAAACTGCCCTCTTACAGTTTCTATCCTTCTATCTGTGCCTTCATCTCTAGCTTCCTTTCTGGTCATTCTGTAGCCGCTGTTGTAGACGGCCATCATCCTTCTCCTAGATCTATCAACAGTGATGTTCCTCAGGGCTCTGTCCTATCACCAACTCTCTTCCTTTTATTCATCAATGACCTTCTCAGCTGTACATCTAACCCTATCCACTCATACGCTGATGACTCCTCCCTTCACCTTTCCATTCGGTTCCTGCAACGTCCATCTCAACAGTTACTTCAACAAACAAGGGATGAGGCTATGGCACACCTAATGTCGAACTTGGCTCGTATCTCTGACTGGGGTAAAAATAATTTGGTTGTTTTAAATGCATCAAAGACTCAGTTTTTACACCTATCAACCCGTCAAAATCTTCCACTTGTATACCTACTATTGTTTAATAATATTCAGCTTAATCCTGCATCATCCTTGAACATGCTTGGGGTTTCATTTACTCGGGACTTATCTTGGAAAGATCATATTACATCTCATGTAAAATCTGCTTCCAAGAGATTAGGTGTGCTAAGCTGACTCTGCTCCTTCTTTACCCCGGCACATTTGTTAACTCTAAACAGAGGTTTTATCCGCCCCTGTGTGGAGTACAACTCTCATGTGTGGAGAGGCTCCCCACATACAGCTCTTTTCAATAGGGTGGAGTCAAAGGCTTTTTGTCTCATTAACTCTCCTCCTCTTACTGACTCCCTTCAATCTCTGTCTCTTCGTCGCACTGTTGCATCTTTATCTCTTTTCTATCGCTACATCAATGGTCACTGTTCCTTTGAACTGTCTGCATGCATTCCTCCACCTCTACAACAGGTGTGTAGCACCTGTCTAGCAGCAAACTCTCATCCCTTTTCTGTCCAACACTCTAAGGCATGAGTTAACCGTTACTCCCAGTCCTTCATTTATGCAACAGGTCAACTCAGGAACTGTCTCCCTCTGTTTGTATTTCCTGCTTCCTATAATCTACAGTCTTTCAAACGCAGTGTGTCCATGCATCTCGAAATGATCGGATCTTGAATTTGGCTCTCTCTTGTTTTTTGTTTTTCTTTTGGAGGGAACAATAACTGTGGGCTCATGGCCTTTGGTTCCTTCTTCCTCGCATTAAAAAAAAAAAAAAACTACTGCATCATCAGTCCCTTTCCCTGGCATAAACCCAAAATGCATGAAGTTGTTAGACAATAAATATTGCACTGGTGGTCACTTTCCCTGGCATAAACCCAAACTGCATCTCATATACAGGTATATTCATATTTTCCCTTATCATACCTTCCAGGACTATCTCCATTACCTTCATTATCCTGTCCAAAACTTTTATGCCTCAATAATTTCACCTTTCCAGGCAATCAACCTTCCCCTTAAACACATTTAAAATTACAATCACACCCTTCAGCCATTCATCTGGACCAACACATTTATAGTTTATCATATCAGTAACTAAATCCATTCCTGTATCTCCTAACAACCCAGACACACCCGCCACCTTCCCCAGCTGCATTCTGCCTATTGCGCTGCTCACAGTAGCAGCATCAACCAAAGGCATGGGGTCAAACCCTGGATCTGCTGATTCCAAACCTTCCCTGTTCCAGTCAAACTCCTCATTCAGCAAGCGGCTATAATGCTTTTTCTAGGTGTCTTTCATATCCTCACTGTCCATCATTGTCTTTCCTTCATCATTCATCACACACTGCTCACTTGTAATAACCAAATTTTCTCTTTCATTTGTTCTGCCATCTTAACTACCTGATTCTTCCCTTTGGGACTGTTACGTTTATCCAGTAAAAGTCTCTGAGACTCATATTTTGCCCTGTATACTACCTTTTTGGGCCTAAGCTTCTGAGCCACGTATGCCTCTCTGTTACCATCCCTTTTTCAGTCCCAGAAAAGTTTTTTCTCCTTAACTGTGGCTTCTACATCCTCACTCCATCATCATGTTACCTTATGTCTTGGAAGACCCCTTGTCCATCCACACATTGAATTAGTAACTCTCGAGAGATTATGGTATTTTTGAGAGCTCATTAACAATTCTGTCTACAGTTCCCTGTTCAGCCATCACTCAACTCATCTTGCTGTAGAAGGAATGCCTTATTACTTGGTGTTTCAACTTCAGTATTATCCTCCTGGGTGCATAGGTTTTTTTTCTTCACTATACGCTCGTTTGGTACCATGTCACAAATCAGTACAGTACTTTGCTTTGCTGCACAATGTTCACTCCTATAGCTTTCACAACTTACACTAACCTCCTATCAGTCCTCCTGACCAGGAAATTGTTAATCCGGCAGCTAGCTATTAACCCCAGACTCCTGCCCTTCTGCATTCCATGTACCGTATGTGCAGCTCCCATGTACGCCTTCACATCTATGAGCTGCTGCACCCACATAACCATTTAAATCTCCACCCAAAATCTCATCATCCCTCATACCACCAACCATATGTATCAAATCTGCTCAGAATCTGTCCCTTTGTTCATCATCCAAGCCTACCTGTGGAGCATATGCTGATATTACTGCAACCAGGAGTTTTCAAACAATAGTTTCAATGCTAAACTCATTTCATTTACTGTCAACACATTCACAAAACATTCCACTCACTTCCCTATGACAAGCACACCCATGCCACAATATCCATCCACACCTACCTTTCAAAATAATGTATACCATCAATCCTCCCCCACAATCATTTTGGACGATTCTCCTCTAAACCTGACCTCCTGTAAACAGCAGACATCTACCCAGCTCCTGCCTGAGGTCTCCATCACTTCTCCCTCTCTACCCCTCAAGCTAGCCACATTGCAAGATGTCATTCTGAACCCCTTTGGTGGTTTAGTTCCCCAAGGGTTGATTTGTGTTTGGTTTTTATTTCATCATATTGTGGAAAGAAAGGAGAAAATCGACCACAGGCCCCAAGAAGGGAATCAGGGACTTATAAGGGCCAGTGGCTGTGGCAGTGACCTCGGGACACCCTGCCTGGGCAGATATATGGACATCCTCCAAGCGTGTCTTGGCACTGTAATTGCCCTGCCATTAGGCACACAATTACAGGTCAACCTCCTGCAGCAGTATTCCCTAGTTTGGGCCCCTCTTTACAGCACAAGGCAGAAATGGCAGGAAACTGAGTGTAAGTTTGGAAGTCAATTTATCCCATGACTTGACATGCGGCTTTCATGGATTTGGAGAAAGCATATGACAGGGTGGATAGACAAGGATTGTGGAAAGTGTTAAGAATATATGGAGTAGATGGGAAGTTGTTGAATGCTGTGAAGAGTATGTACGATGGTGCAAAGGCTGTAGTGCGTGTGGATGGTGAACTAAGTGAATTTTTCTCTTTGAAAGTTGGGTTGAAACAGGGATGTGTCATGTCTCCATGGTTGTTCAATCTATACATGGATGGGGTAATAAAAGAGGTACAAGGTAGGGTAATGGATGTTGGAGTGGCCCTGGTGAGAGAGGCTAGTGTTTGGAAACTCCCTGTACTGTTGTTTGCAGATGATACTGTGTTGTTGAGTGAAGATGAAGGGGAGCTGCAAGGCTTGGTGGAAGAGTTTGGGAGTGTGTGTAAGAAACGGAATCTAAAGGTGAATGTAGGGAAGAGTAAAGTGATGGTCTTTGAGAGAGGTGAAGTCAGTGAATGGACAGCGAGGTTGGATGGTGAGGAATTGGAAAATGTGAGTATGTTTAAGTACTTGGGTAGTGTGATGAGTAAGGATGGAGGTTTGGAGGGTGAAGTGCTTGAAAGGGTACAGCAGAGAAGAAAGCTTGCTGGTTCTTTGAAAGCAGTGATAAGAAACAGGGAAGTGAGCATAGAAGTGAAAAAGTTACTACATGACAGTATTGTGATACCAACTCTAACGTACGGAAGTGAAGCTTGTACGTTGTTGGAAGGACACAAGTCAAGAGTGAGAGCAGTGGAAATGAGTTATTTAACCCCTTAACCGCGGGGCGTCACTTTCGTGACGCTTGGGAGCAAGGGATCATACCGCGGGGCGTCGCTTTTGTGATTCTGTGTTATTTTGAATTCACCCGGGCTTTCCAGTGGGGGCTTGTATCATCTATCAGTACTGACAATGTCCAACACTAGTCAGCACTCCTAATCTCATCTGTACTCCCATCCATTGTTGACAATTTAGCCATTTCTCCCCGTTCTTGACTCCCCTCCCTACCCCCCCTCCATTACCCTATGCTCTCGCCTGCCCGGCCATGCTACGCTAAGTAAATCTTCCCTGGAATTTTTCACTGATTTCATCCATTGAAATAAGCCCTATGTCGTATTCTTATACCAAATAATATATACAAGCAAGAAATCAGGTAAGTGAGAGTGCCATACACCTGGAATTGGCTAATTATCACCTGACAACACCTCACGTGCACTCGTTCGCTAATTTTCGCTGATTTTTTCCCCTTGAAATATGCCGTATAATCTATTTTCGTAATAAATATACATGTAAGGAGAGAAGGGAGAAGCCTAAATGATATTTACATTAACCTGGAACTACCTAATTTATAATGTATTGTCTAGATTTCCTGCCAATCATATCAGTGCTACACAAAGCTGTTTCAAGATTTAACATTGGTAGCTCTGATTATATATCTCCTAAGTAGGCCTCTAATCTATTTTCGTAATAAATATACATGTAAGGAGGGAAGGGAGAATATTTACATTCACCTGGAACTACCAGATTTATAATGTATTGTCTAGATTTCCTGCCAATCATATCAGTGCTAGACTTAGCTGTTTCAAGAAGTAATATTGGTAACTCTGAATAACCCCTAAAGCAGGCCTCTAGGCTGCCCCTGCGTTATCAGTGTACTCTCATCTTCCGAAGTGAGAGGACGTACGTTTCATCTTGCTGACTTCAAGGCCTTTTTTTTTCACCCCCATGCAAATGGCTCTGTGACCTTTACCCCCTACTAAACCTCGTGTGGAAAGAGGTAAAGGGCTGACAATTGATAAAAGAGTGACTATGATCTTTCTATTGAGTAAAACAGTGCAAGTGGAATTGTAAATAATGTGTAAACAGCAAGTGAAAGTAATGAATGTAAATATACGTGAACAATGGAAAATAGTTTTATAAGTTATTTCAAGTGACAGTGCACAACACAGTGTAAATAAAATAGAAATGTAAATAACGTAAATAAAATAGAGAACGTAAATAGAAATGTAAATGAGTAGTATTATAAGATTACGAGTATATACCCTAGGAGTAATGAAAGTGAAAGTTTCACTCTAGCATGTCTGAATGCTATGAGTTATGAGAGTGAAGATGAAAGTGACATTCACTTTCAATGCCAGTATACAGGACGAGAAAGTGAATGCTACGTATTTTACTGAAAGAAATTGAATCCCTACAGTGACAATAAACTAATACTACTGAAGGAAACTTATGGATAAAGACTGTAGATATATATAAGTGTTATATAGTAATAGAAATATAAAGTGTGAGGGGTTATATGAATAATAAATGACAGGCTACCATGAGCGAACTAGTGCCAGTGCGACGATCAGACGCGCTCGTAATTTCCATTGCTTTCACAGTGTTTTTTTTTTTTTTAGTATGGATCCCAAACTACTTGAAAATTGTAGAATAGTGTTTATAGTGTTTGTATCTGGCTGTGGTAATCATATTACGGGTTGTCGGGAAGTGTAAAGTGGAGACTTCGTTACCCTACTTCAGAGGTCTCCACAAGTCCTACGGTAACCGACAAAGGCTCAACAATCATTCCAGGAGAAAGCTGAAGGTATGTGCCATAAGCATATGTAATTTTATTATTCTAGGACTAATAACTGATTTTTGGCAAATATTTTTTGAGAGTCTGTCGGAGCCCAAATAACCCCGCGGCACACGCAAGTTATTGGTAAACAAGCCCGCGGTGTAGGGGTTAAGAGGAGCCTGTGGAGTCACATGGAGAGACAGGCTGACGAATGAGGATATAAAGGAGCGTTGTGGTGTGGATGGGGATGTGATAGGAAGCGTTATGAGGAACACACTGAGGTGGTTTGGCCATGTGGAGAGGATGGAGGGTGAAAGACTGACGAAGAGAGTGTATGTGAGTGAGGTTGAGGGGGGAAGAGGGAGGGGGAGGCCGAGGATGAGATGGCGGGATGGGGTGGAGATGTATATGAGAGAGGAGGGTGTGAGTTGGGAGCAGGGCGACGTGGAGACATTTGTTTGTGGCCACCCCAAACGGGACTGAGGCATCTGGCAATAGATAGATAGATAGACTTGACATGCACTATAAGCACTGATCCTATGTTAGTTTAACCCGCCCCGTCCCGACGACGTATGGGTATGTCACCACGATTTGCATTTGCCAGTCCCGGCGACGTACCAGTACGTCGTGCAATTGCAATGTGCATAATTTCGACAATTTTCAAATTTCGCGCTTGATTTGCGGTACGTACCCTCGCCTGACCTTCCCCTACCTGCCACCAGGCGGGGACACTCGGCGACCCCGCGCGACCCGTGCTAGCCCGCCACTCGTCCACTCACCTGGTAGCCACGGTCCTGCTCAGACATGGCTAAGAGAGGTCTCTCAGAGAGCGAAATTCAAGTCGCCCTGGACACCTTTACCGGCGACAGTGATTCCCCACTGGATGACGAGGAGATGGACAAAGATTATGTGCAGCCAGAGGAGGAGGAAACCACCGGCAGTGACGAGGAAGTTCCGTCACCAAGGAAGCGGCAGTACGTGACTTACCGTGCTGCTAGAGAGGGGCAGGAGGCAAAGAAGGCACGTGGTATGTCATATCCCTATCCCCAGCGTGCCTTGGAAGCCGAATTCGAGGTTGAGGACGAGGACGAGGACGAGGATGGAGACGTGGGACGTGCTGCCACGTGGTATGGGCGGGAGGTGATTACGCATCGTGGCCCAGAGCGCACACCACGTCGTCTAAGCAGGTATGGGCCTAGCATTCTGTTTGGGGCGATAGGAAGTGAAGTGGAGGGAGTGGGGAGTGAAATGGACATTCCTGGGATTAGGGAAAGTGAGAGTGAGGTGGGTGAGCCATTGCTCTCCCTACGCAGTGTGAGGCGGCAGAGTGGATCACGTGGGCCAGTGCGGGTGCGTTCCTTATCATGTGGGGTTGTGAGGGAGGGGGAAGGTGGGGAGGAACCACTCCAAAGCACGTCTTATGCTCCCCAATATCCCCTAACACGTGGTCGAGCAAGGTTGCGTGAGAGAGCACGTGGTGTGGTAATGGAGGGGGAAGGTGGGGAGGAACCACTCCCCAGCACGTCTTCTGCTCCCCAATATCAAACTATTTCATCCCCACAGCCCCCTAATGTTCCTCAAGGCCGTAAGGGTAAGGGAAAGGGAAAGGATAAAGGCAGAGGAAAGAGGAGTGACAGTGGGGAAGCCCTCCGTACTCCTTCTCCCCAACCTCCCCAACCAGGATCTCCTCCCCACCCAGACGAAGGCGGTGATGGGGACGAGGGATTTGTGTCGTGGGATTGGGAGGATGGGAGTGATTCTTCTCCCCTCATTCACCCCTTCACTGAGCAGGGGCGATCTGGCTGCATTGCACCAGGTATTCACTGTAATTCAAGCAGGTTGGATTTTTTCCACCTGTTTTTCAGTTAGGCCTTCGTTGATCAGATCGTGCTTCAAACAAACCTGTTTGCAAGCGGCCAGCGGCTAGAAAGTGAAAGATTGGGAACAAGGAGTAGGCATTCAATGATTTATGATTACCCTGTCTCCATTCCAGAAATGTTCTTATTTTTTGCCCTTGTCCTTTTGATGGGTATAATAAGAAAAAATAGAATTCCTGCTTACTGGACTAGGGACCCTGTTATGTTTACCCCCATATTTGGTCAAGTGATGAGCCGTAATCGGTTTCAACAAATTCTAAGTCGCCTCCATTTTTATGATGTTAATGACCCTGCAAATGCAAACAACACGGACAAAATGAGGCGAATTAGGCTGGTCTTTGATCACCTCAGGCAAACCTTTTGATCCTCATTCTATCCCTATAGAGATCTCGTCATAGACGAGAGTCTCGTGTTGTGGAGAGGCAATATTTCATTCAGACAGTATATACCCAGCAAAAGGCACCGTTTTGGGTTCAAGATCTTTGTTATGTGTGACTGTAGGACTGGATACGTGCAAGACATAGTCTTGTACACCGGTGCACAGACAGACATAATAGAAGATCGAAGTATAGGACTTTCTGGAGCAGTGGTAAAGACGATGATACAAGACTACCTTCATCGTGGTCACGTTCTCTATCTCGACAACTGGTACACTAGCCCTCTTCTCGCTCGTTATCTTCACAGACATGAAACGGGAGTCTGTGGAACCGTAAAGGTGAACCGGCGTCACATGGTCAAGGTAGGGCGGAAACTTGCAAGGAGTGAGGTTGTCTTCTTCAAAGCAAACAACATCCTTGCAACAATGTGGAACCACAACAGAGAAGTAAGCCTCTTGTCCACGGTTCACCGCCCCTTGATGCACCGTACTGATTCTGTTGATTACCATAGCGAGAGCAGGCGTCGTGTTTGGAAACCTGAATGTGTCATGGACTATAATATAAACACGCGCCTCGTGGACCAGTCAGACTCCATGATATCGACGGTAGAGTGTGCCAGGACCACGATGAAGTGGTATAAAAAACTGTTCTTTCACTTGCTAGATATCACTGCTCTGAATTGCCACCACCTTCACGCCATGACCACAGGAGTTCAGGAAACCTTTGAAGGGTTTGTGAGGGAGCTCACACGAGAAATCTTTGCAAAATATGCTGTTGAAAGGCCCCAACAGCGCCCCCGCACTCCCCCTATTACCCACACTCCCCAGAGAATATCCGCCCGCCATTTCCCCACTCCTATCCCACCCCAGCCCAACAGACCTAGGCCCCAGCGCAGGTGTCACGTGTGCAGTCATTCCCAGGTGAGACTCACGACACAGAGGAAGGACACCCGCTATGAGTGCGTGCAGTGTGACGTGGGTCTGTGTATTCACCCATGTTTTAGTGAATATCACACGTTGCTGCAATTTTAGCATGGTGTGATTGCGAAAGGACGCAGAAATTATGATGTAAATGCGACAGACAGACGCTCTGTCAAAATATCAGTTATGTGGATCGCCAAATATTAGTATAAAGTGCCTACGGGTAGAACATAAGTGCAAACATTGGGTGTAAGTATATAAATCTGCCCTAAGTTGAAACTTACATAGAGAGGGTTGTTTGATGCGATATTCTGTCGCTCAGTGCAATAAATACGGCCCCTTATTATAAATTTTCTATTATGTGACATTCTTACGGGTATAATATAAGTTCAAATTATTGTATATGATGATGAATTTCCTAAGTCAAATATTCATAGCGTGTCTATAAAGATAAGATTTCCTGACGCTTAGTCGAATGAATAAGGCACGTATTAGTCAAAATAAAAGTCAGCAAGTGATAAAGTGAATAATTAGTATATAAGTGTGTGAGTGAATTAGTATATAAGTGTGTGAGTATTATGTATGACGTAACATTCCTTGCGAGGGTATTTTCAGGCGATATTCTCACGCTCACTTGAATAAATAATGGCAGTAAGTATGTACAGTGCATTGGAGGGTGTAAACGTGTGTAATGTAAGTGGGAAAATATAATTGGAGTGAATAAATAAAGTAGATGATGAAACACGAGTGTTTGAGATCGTGGTTGCTACGTGAATAGGCGCTAGCATATCGCTAAATGCCCTCGTAATGAATGAAAATAATTGAAAACCTTCACAGTGGTGGGGGAAAGGTTCTATGTAAATGGGAAAATAATTGGAAAGTGATAAAACAATTTGGTATGTTGAAATACGAGTCATAGCGAGTGCGCTTACTAAGCTGATGTGCGCTAAACTTATGCTGCATGTCATCAAAATGAATGAAAACATCTGAAATCACTTACAAACAGTTGTAATTGGTAAATTGTCATTGAAACAGAAGTATACAAGTAGAAAAAATGATAGGTTGACTCATACCAGAAACTTAGCATATAGCATGTTACGACTCGGACCAAACTCGCTATGCTCGCGTGATGGTACAATGCTTATTTTTCCTATATATGTGTCTGAAATACATTATATTGTTACTGTTATTGTTTATTAGTACAAATTCAATAAATGTAGAGGTGTTGTGTGTTGTTTGTCCCATTACTCATTACCATATAAAACGTTTACGCATATCCAGCCCATTACAGAATACGATACCTGCGGGGGGAAACCGCACCTGTATAGACCACTTATAGACCGCAGAGACCACTTTCTGCAAGATTTTCCATAGTTTCTCGACCTAAGCGGAAGTTTCATAAGAAAAAAAATTTTTCCAAAAAGGCTCGGAACTGGGGGACGTCATAGGTGCGAAAAGGCTCGGGACGTGACGGGTTAAGAATCCCAAAACCTGATCAATATTTACAACTGAGAGAGAATAACCATAAGTTTTCTGTAAATTTCCTAACCTGTGGTTACAGTCAGCCCAGATCATTTGCTGATTTACATTTGCAGGTTCGGTTATGTGCAGGTTAATATACCATTCCAAAGTATACATGTTTAATGTGTGTTTAGGGATGATTTAACAACCTGTGGTATTAAATAATCTGACAATACACTTTAAACACATGGAGACACTAACATTGGATATGCTATGCAGACCAACAGAGGGTTGTTAGGCATTCACAAACTGTAATCTAGTTACAGTTGTAAGGACCCATTTAGTGAAAGAAAAATCACTTGCAGTGTTTTTTTAATCATGACAAATTGTACTGTACTTCCATACCCTGAGAACTGAGAGGGAGAACTGTACTTATGAAATGGAAATGATTATAGTATATAACCGCTTGAGAATACATAAACGGGCAATCCTCTTTATCAGTCACAGATGTGCTCTATAATAGTACAAGATTTACATACAACTGGTACTGTAGATAAGGATAACCTGAAAGCAAAGAACAATGTGAAAAATGGTGACTAATATAACTGCCTTATCATCTTGTTGCATTAGCTAATATTTATAAGGCTTAGACTGCTACACAGTATCTGTAACTAAGCATGTGTGGATTACTTGTAAATTACACTAACATAATGTATGCATTATTAAAGCCTAGACAAAACTGTTCACACAAAATATACTATCTACTTATCTATCTATTGCCAGATGCTTCAATCCCATAATAAGTGGCCACAAACAAATTACTGCCATGTCCCCCTGTCCCCCACCATTTCACTGCCCTTCTCCCAGCCCACACCCCCTCTCTTTCAACTCCATCCCTCCATCTCATCCTCAGCCTTCCCCTCCCTCTCCCCCCCTCCACCTCACTCACACACACTCCCCATGTTAGTCTCTTGCTCTCCATCCTCTCCACATGGCCACACCATCTCAATGTATTTCTCCTATACACTCTATCACATACAAATCCACACCACAATGCTCCTTCACTTCTTCATTTGTCAGTCTGTCTCTCCATGTAACCCACATACTCCTGTCAAATAAATCATCTCCATTCATCTTACTCCTGACTTGTGTCCTTCCAACAAGGTCCAAGTTTCACTGCTATACGTTGGAGCTGGTATCACAAAACTATCATGTAGCAACATTTTTATTTCCATGCTCACTTCCCTATTACTTATTGCTGCTTTCAAAGAACCAGCAACATTTCTTCCTTGTTGTGCCCTTTCAAGCCTTTCATCCTCTAAACTTCCATTCTTACTCACCACACTACCCAAGAACTTAAATGCACTCACATTTTCCATTTCCTCATCATCCAACCACACTGTACATTCAGTGACTTCACTTCTCTTGAAGACGATAAATTTACTCTTCCATACACTCACATTTAGATTCTGTTTCATACACACTCTCCCAAAATCATTCACCAAGACTTGCAGCTCCCCTTCATCTTCACTTAACAATACAGTATCATCTGCAAACAACAATACAGGAAGTTTCCAAATGCTACCCTCTCTCAATAGGGCCATTCCAACATTCACTGTTCTACCTTGTGTCTCTTTTATAACCCCATCCATACACAGATTAAGAAACCATGGGGTCATGACACATCCCTGTTTCAATCCAACATTCAGATAGAAAAATTCACTCAGTTCACAATCCACATGCACTGCAGCCTTGGCACCCTCATAAATACTTTTCATTGCATTGAGCAACTTTCCATTTACTGTACTCATATACTATCTATCTATCTATCTATTGCCAGACGCCTCAATCCCGTTCAGGGTGGCCACAAACAAATGTCTCCACGTCGCCCTGTCCCCCGCCATTTCACTGCCCTGCTCCCAACTCACACCCCCCTCTCTCATATACCTCTCCACTCCATCCCTCCATCTCATCCTTGGCCTCCCCCTCCCTCTCCCCCCCTCCACCTCACTCATATACACTCTCTTCGTCAGTCTTTCACCCTCCAGCCTCTCCACATGGCCAAACCACCTCAATGTATTCCTCCTAACGCTTCCTATCACATCCACATCCACACCACAACGCTCCTTTATATCCTCATTCGTCAGCCTGTCTCTCCATGTGACTCCACAGGCTCCTCTTAAATAACTCATTTCCACTGCTCTCACTCTTGACTTGTGTCCTTCCAACAACGTACAAGCTTCACGTCCATACGTTAGAGTTGGTATCACAATACTGTCATGTAGTAACTTTTTCACTTCCATGTTCACTTCCCTGTTTTTTATCACTGCTTTCAAGGAACCAGAAACCTTTCTTCCCTGCTGTACCCTTTCAAGTACTTCACCCTCCAAACCTCCATCCCTACTCATCACACTACCCAAGTACAGTACTTAAACGTACTCACATTTTCCAATTCCTCACCATCCAACCTCGCCGTACATTCACTGACTTCACCTCTCTCAAAGACCATCACTTTACACTTCCCTACATTCACCTTTAGATTCCGTTTCTTACACACTCTCCCAAACTCATCCACCAAGCCTTGCAGCTCCCCTTCATCTTCACTCAACAACACAGTATCATCTGCAAACAACAGTACAGGGAGTTTCCAGACACTAACCTCACTCACAAGGGCCACTCCAACATCCACTACCCTACCTTGTACCTCTTTTATTACCCCATCCATGTACAGATTGAACAACCATGCAGACATGACACATCCCTGTTTCAACCCAACCTTCAAAGAGAAAAATTCACTCAGTTCACCATCCACATGCACTGCAGCCTTAGCACCATCATACTACATACTCTTCACAGCATTCAACAACTTCCCATCTACTCCATATATTCTTAATACTTTCCACAATCCTTGTCTATCCACCCTGTCATATGCTTTCTCCAAATTCATGAAAGCCATATACAACTTCTTTCCCTTCTCTAGAAACTTTTCCACTCATACATACATTCTTAATATTTTCCACATTCCTTGTGTGCCAGTGTCATATGCTTTCTCCAAATTCATGAAGGCCGTGTACAACTTCTTTCCCTTCTCTAGAAACTTTTCCACTAAAGGCCTAAGGATGAATATCTGATCTTCACAACCTCTTCCCTTCCTAAAACCTACCTGTTCTTCTCCAACTAATTCCTCTGTTATTTCCCCAACTCTATCAATTAGTATCATACCATATACTCTGCCTATTACACTAAGATGACAAATGCCCCTATGATCACTACACACTTCTTTTTCCCTTTTCCTTTGTACAGGGGAATTATTATTCCTGCCTTCCAATCCTCTGGGGCTCTACCTTCCTCCCAGGCCAATCTGCACATTCTACTATTATCTCTCCCCCATGCTTCAGCACTTCACCACACACTCCACAAATTCCTGGGGCTTTCCCCATTTTGACTTCCTTCACTGTTTCCACTAATTACATCCTACTGATCTCTTCCTCCATTCTCACCACCCTCCTTCTCCCAGCCATTCCCCAGCCACTTATACTCTCACTACTTTCATTCTCTATGTTTAATAGTTCCTTAAAGTGTTCTCCCCCTCTGCTCACCTTTTCTCTGTTCTCCAAAATCAATCTATCATTTTCATCTTTCACCCCCCTACTAGCTTCTTTATCACCCCGTCTAACTCTCTTTACCTCCTTCAATAACATTTTCTTACATTCCCTCCACTTTACACTCTAATTTCTTTGAAATTTCTCGTTTACTCTCTTCTTACTAATCTTTTCACCTCTCTTCTGTCTCTCAACTTCCTCCATGCCTCTGCTTCCCATCCAATCACTGTATGCTTTCTTCTTTCATGCCACAGTTTGGCTCACCATTTCATTCCATCATGATGTTCCTTGCACCCCCTACTGTCTTCTCTTTACCCCACACACCACCTCAAATGATGCACAGATTTCTTCTGTGAAAATCTTCTACACACATTCCATCTTCCCCAGCTGCTAGAAATCATATTTACCCAATAACTCCTCCACTTCTCTCCTATATTCTGCCATTTTTCCATCCTCTTGCAACCTTTCTACCCTCCTTGTATGGACTACGTCCTCCTACTCTTCTCTTCTTCTATTCCTCCGTTGCATTTGAAACTTGATCACCACCAAGTGGTGGTCAGAAAGTATCCATTACATACATTCTCATTCTCTCCTCCACACACACATAATCAATCATTGCCTTCCATTCATTCAGTTCCCACTTACTTTTCTCATCACCCACTATGTATACCTGTGGATCATTTTGTGCCTAAAGGGTGGATTGGCTATCACCAACCCCCTCCCCAACAAATGTCCGCTAGAGCACTGCCATTCTCATGCACAGGTACATCCCACTCACCAACTACTCAATACACCTTCACATTCCCTACTTTTCCATTCATATCTTCAATCAAAAACACTCTCATTCCTCTCAAACTTTTCCATGCACATTTGCCCTGAACTCTTCTCTCACCCTGCTTGCACAATCTTGTGTTGGCACATACACACGCACAGTCACCCACATTTGTATCCCTACTTTCAATGTTACCCATACAATCCCTGAGCCATATGAACCATATTCTCTCATATTCTCCATCCATCTCTTGCACATAAGAAGACACACACACACCCTCTTTTGCTCTCTCATTCTCACCTACTCCACACATATACCCCATCCATACTCCCACATTTTCACACTCTCACCTCTTCATTTAGTCTCGGTTAAACTACATACGTCCACTTTTGAATCCTCAAGCACCTGGACAATCTCTCGCTCTTTCCCT
The DNA here is from genome assembly GCF_032717465.1 of Coenobita brevimanus. Classification (NCBI taxonomy): domain Eukaryota; kingdom Metazoa; phylum Arthropoda; class Malacostraca; order Decapoda; family Coenobitidae; genus Coenobita; species Coenobita brevimanus. The sequence continues at coordinate 26,501,547 of NC_137062.1, forward strand.
TCATCATTTGCATCCCTTATATTCCATGTTGCAATCCATACAATGTCCTTTGTCCTATCCTTGGTTGTCACCTAAAGTCAGTCCTAATCCAAGGCTCTTGTTTGTATTTTTATTAAGGTGTTTTCCAGGGAGTGCCAGGCTGCTCCACCTAACTTCAACATGTCGAGTGGGGTTGGCGGAGGATTAGTACCCCTCCCTGTAAAACAATTAACTCTGAGCCCTTGGCCACCCCGTTTGGGATACATGGTGTCTGGCAATGAATGAATGAATGAATGTTTTCCAGGGAGGAGCACTACCCCTCTGCCAACAGGCTTGCTGGCATGTAGGGAACACGTGTTAGTTGGTTAAAAGGTTACCACCAAGCATATCAAATAATTTCCTGGTTTACAGGAAATCATTTGGCTTGTCACTCAATGCAGTTACCCAAAATTGAGTACCACAACACTGAGTGAGTGGATGATGGACGCCCCCACCAACCACAAAGAAAATATACACAAGCTGGGAAAAAAAAAAGAAAAAAATCTCAGTAAGTCCCTATAACCCAACTTAACATGCTGATTTGTGCTTTACTTATGAAAGGAAACTGACTATAAGCATGTCCGTGAATCAACCTTCTGACCTATGTTTGAGGCAATTGATCGTCTTCTCTCGACCGTGGTGTGATGGGCGAGGCTCTGGGCACACACTGGCCAGTAGGTAGTCATCATCTTCATAGCATACTCGCCCAATGGTACGTACTTCCAGTAGGTTACCCTCACCCGTCACCTGTTGGCATGGATATTAATACTGTTCTCATCATTAAAGTAGTATGAAGATGGTGATCATTATCCATGGGAGGTACTACAGTACCAGGGAAGTGGTATGAGGACAATAGGATGGTAGCTGGTCTTACATGATACTACCAGATGGACGACTCAATCACATTAAAACAGTCAGGGTCTGAACTGAAAATACAGTTCTATATAAACCTTGCTCAACAAAATAATCTTTGTGACATGGGTGTTGTGCAATGTCATGGCAGAAAGCCAGACACAGCCTCTTACACAAGCAAGTGTTGCAAAATTGGCACCTCTGTGAATGTATGGCTGACCACAGGGCTAGTATAAAGCATACCTTGCCTGGATCTTGTATAAAAAGTCTGATTTTTTTACAACAAAATTTGGGAAAGACCCAGATTTTTTACAATCCTTGAAGTTCTTATGTAGTTCATTTTCGTTTTTGAACGCTCCAACATGCTTGCGTGCATCAGCCTTGGTCACCTAATGGTGGCTCTCCATGCTGCTCAATCTCTGGTGACATCCCTATTTAGTCCCTTAAGCCTGAGGTCACACTGAACAACCTTGTTCCAGGTTTTTTCAGTTTACCTAGTATATACTTTTAATTACTATTTCATTACATTCATGCATTTTAGCGTCTACAAAGCATGTACTGTACAGTCCTGTAAAAAGATGATGAAATCTATCTATCTATCTATCTATAGCCCGACGCCCTAATCCCGCAAAGGGTGGCCGCAGACAAAACGCCTCCAAGTCACTCTGTCACCCACCATTTGACTCCCCTCCACCCAACTCATCTTAATACTTGTTAAAATTCTATCTATCTATCTATTCTCAGATGTCTTAATCCCATACAGGGTGGCCACAAACAAATCGCCTCCATGTCACCCTGTTCCCCGCCATTTCACTGTCCTGCTCCCAACTCACACCCCCCTGTCTCATATACCTCTCCACTCCATACCTCCATCTCATCCTTGGCCACCCACTCCCTCTCTCCCCCTCCACCTCACTCACATACACTCTCCCACTCTCCATCCTCTCCACATGGCCAAACCACCTCAATGTGTTTCTCCTAATGCTTCCTATCACAGCCACATCCACACCACAACGATCCTTTACATCCTCATCGTAAGTCTGTCTCTCCATGTGACTCCACAGGCTCCTCTCAAATAACTCATTTCCATTGCTCTCACTCTTGGTTTGTGTCCCTCCAACAACGTCAAAGCTTCACTTCCATAAGTTAGAGTTAGTATCACAATAGTGTCATGCAATAACTTTTTCACTTCCATGCTCACTTCCCTGTTTCTTATCACTGCTTTCAAGGAACCAGCAACCTTTCTTCCTTGTTGTACCCCTTCAAGCACCTCACCCTCTAAACTTCCATCCTTACTCATCACATTACCCAAGTACATAAACGTACTCACATTTTCCATTTCCTCGTCATCCAACCTCACTGTACATTCACTGACTTCAATTCTCTCGAAGACCATAACTTTACTCTTCCCTACATTCGACTTTAGATTCTGTTTCTTACACACTCTCCCAAACTCATCCACCAAGCTTTGCAACTCCCCTTCGTCTTCACTTAACAACACAGTATCATCTGCAAACAACAGTACAGGGATTTTCCAAACACTGCCCTCTCTCACTGGGGCTACTCCAACATCCACTGCCCTACCTAGTATCTCTTTTATTACCCCATTAATGTACAGACTGAACAACCATGGAGACATGACACATCCCCGTTTCAACCCAACCTTCAAAGAGAAAAACTCACTCAGTTCACTATCCACATGCACTGCATACTTAGACCCTCATACATACTCTTCACAGCATTCAGCAACTTCCCATCTACTCCATATATTCTTAATACTTTCCACAATTCTTGTCTATCCACCCTGTCATATGCTTTCTCCAAATCCATGAAAGCCACGTACAATTTCTTTCCCTTCTCTCGAAACTTCTCCACTAAAGATCTAGGAATGAATATCTGATCCACACAACCTCTTCCCTTCCTAAAGTCTCCCTGTTTTTCTCCAACTAATTCCTTTGTTATTTCCCTAACTCTGTCAATAAGTATCCTACATACACTTTTCCTATTACACTAAGAAGACAAATGCCTGTATGATTACCACACACTTCTTTTTCCCCTTTTCCTTTGTACAAGGGAATAATTATACCTGACTTCCAATCCTCCGGGACTCTACCTTCCTCCCATGCCAATCTGCATCTCTTCCACATCCATAGTACTACCATCTCTCCCCCATGCTTCAGCTTTTCACCACTTCCTCCATCAATTCCAGGGGCTTTCCCCAATTTGACTTTCTTCATTGCTTCGATAACTTCTATCCTACTGATTTCTTCCTGTCTTCTCACCTCCCTCCTTCTGGCAGCCATTCCACAGCCACTTATACTCGCATTACTTCCATTCTCTATGTTCAACAATTCCTTAAAGTGTTCTCTCCATCTGCTCACTTTTTCTCCATTCTCAGCTAGTAATATACCATTTTTATCTTTTGCTCCCCTGCTAACTTCACTGCCATCCTGTCTTACTCTCTTCACCTCATTCCAGAACATTTTGTTACAGTCCCTCCACCTACACTCAAATTCCTTCCAAATTCCTCATCCTCTCTCTTCTTTCTCTTACTAATCTTTTCACCTCTCTCTTCCTTTCTACATATAGCCCTCTCTTCCGCCTCTCAGCTTCTTCCACGCCCCTATTTCTCATCCATTCATTGTATGCTTTCTTCTTTTGTGCCACAGCCTGTCTCACCTCATCATTCCTGCATGCTGTTCCTTGCACCACTTTCCTTCTTCTCTTCACTCCGCACACCACCTCACGTGCTGCACATATTTCTTCTGTGAATATCCTGCACACACCTTCCACTTCCCCCATCTGCTCCAATTCATATTTGCCCAATCGTTCCTCCACTTCTCTCATATATTCTGCCTTTTTCTCATCCTCTTGTAACCTTTCCACTCTCTTTGCAACTACTCCTTCTTCCCAACCTTCCCTTCTTCTATTTCTCCATCTTATTTGGATCTTGATTCTGGCCACCACCAAGTAGTGGTCAGAAAGTCCACTCCCCCAACTTCTATAAGCTCTTGCATCCATTACACGTCTTCGCATCCTTTCATCCACACACACATGATCAATCATTGCCTTCCTTTAATTCAGTTCACCACACATCCTTCTCATCACTCGCCATGTATACCTGTGGATCATTTTATGCCTGAAGAGGGTATTGGCTATCACTAACCCCCTCTCAGCACAAATGTCCACTAACACATTGCCATTCTCATCTATCTCAGCAGGCACACCTCATTCACCAACTATTCCATCCACCTTCACATTCCCTACTTTACCATTCATATCACCGATCAAAAACACTCTCTCATTCCTTCCGAACTTTTCCATGCACAATTCCATATTTGTCCAGAATGTATTTGTATATATATAAATATACAGTATATATATATATATATATATATATATATATATATATATATATACAGTACAGGTAAGCCCTTAATTCACGCGAGGGTTACGTTCCCAGACCCTTCGCGTATGTGGTAAATTCGCGTATGTGTTCTGCCCTTGTGTGCACACAATTACACATGTCTGTTAAGTATATTACATCTGAATAATACTGTTTATGCACTACATACACCTTAAAAACTAGCATAAAGTATGAAAAACAACAAAAATGTTAGAAATTTAACACTGAAACCTGACAAGCACAGGCATAGGTGGAGACACTTCTGCAGTCTGGTGCACAGGCCCTCACTGCCTCCCATATGCTACATTCTGCCTTCTTTATTGTCCAAACAGTTGACTCATTCACCCCAAACATACGGTTCCGAGCCGATTCACAGGCGTAGGTGGAGACACTTAAGCACAGTCTGGTGCACTAGCCCTCACTGCCTCCCGTATGCTACGTTCTGCCTTCTTTATTGTAAGAACAGTTGACTCATCCCAAACACACGGTTCCGAGACAATTCACCATGAAATCAATTCACCATCAAAACATGGACGATTCCCCGTCATTCTATAAATATACTTATTATTGATTAATTAATACTTTAATAACTAATTTTCAGGGGGATTTTATAACTTATATAAGTAAAAAACTAGTGTACTGTACTTGCTAAATAAACTGGTATGTAAATAAATGACGGGGAATCGTCCTGACGGAGAATTGTCGCCGACATTCCTCCCTTAAGTTTATCCAACACTTTAACTTTCTCTGTCAGCAACATCACTTTACGAGTCCATTTTGGTGTGTTACCAAATGCATCACTAGCACTATACTTAGGCCTCATGTTGGCAGACAAGGCAAGCAATCACTGGAAGGCAGATAAATAAGCCACAAATAATGATTCGCGAGTCACGCCAGGTTCGACCGTCGGATTCAAACTGACCAAGTGGTGCGTGGTAGACCGACCTCCCACACACACACACACACACACACACACACACACACACACACACACACACATACACACACATATGTATGCACACGGGCAGAAGGGAGGCATTTTTATATTTTATTTCTCTTGTATATTAAAATTATTTATTTGAATACTATAATTTTATGTTTTAATTATTGTACGAAAAGTTCGTGGATAACTGAAATCGCGTGAAAAAAGTTCGTGTGAATTAAGGGCTTACCTGTATATATATATATATATATATATATATATATATATATACATATATACGTGTGTATATATATATATATATATATATACACGTGTATATATATATATATATATATATACATGTGTATATATATATATATATATATATATATATATATATATATATATATATATATATATATATATAAAGTAATCCCTGTACTATCCGGACGCCCACTTTCCGGACTCCCCATTTACCGGACATTGTGGGCCATGACCTTCGGAACCCAAAAATGGCCTAAAAAAAAAAAAAAAAAAAAAAATCCCCCCAAAATCTGAATTTTTGCCCATTCGTAATTTGAAATTGGCACGCGGCGCTGAACAACTGTTTACACCACGGCCCCTTCACCCCTTCCTTCCTCCCCCCTCCCCAGTCAGGGCTGTCATTTGGTATTTTTCATTACCAAATGTGGACTAATTTGGCACTGAAAAGTTTGTTTGGTAGTGAATCAGCATGATCCATTACCAATCAGATTTTTCACATGTATGAAGATATGGAGAATGGAGATGGTGGACTGTCTGCTCTCTTTGATTAATCTGCTAGCATACATAGCACAAAAATAAACATGCTGCTGATTATAAGAAGAGTGATTATTTCCATTTGTACACATAATTAGTGAAAAATAAATGCTTCCATTAAGAATTTGGTAATGAAAAGTTAAATTTGGAAATTAAAACTAAGGAATTTGGTAATGTGGCCGAGATCAGCTCTGACAACCCTGTCCCCAGTTACTACCTAACCATCAGCCAGGGAAGACATTCATCACAATGGATGCCACATGTGCTCGTTCTTGTGAATAAACAGTGAATCAATATCTCGCCACTAGACCACATGGGAATTTACAGTTTTGTGCAGTGTTAAGAAATTAGAATTTAGAGAGCAAAGGATTAAGTGTGGAGTGCAAATTGGCGGTTGAAACTGGCGCGGTGCAATTAAGAACAGAATGTGCAGTTTTAAACAACTATAACTCACAGTGCAAAAGAATTAAGTGTAGCACAACACTGGATTACTGTATGTACTTCAAGAGCATTTTCACAACTACCAGAGCCTTACAGAAGGCGTTCACAGATGTGCTGTAAGTACCCTGTACACTGCTAAGTATTTTCCATACTCACTTCTAATTCCTCATTCTCTGGTTCCTTTTCATTTATTTCAAACTTTATGTCCATTATTGGTGTGAATAGGGTCTTTAATAGGTTTAAATAAGTGCTATGCAAGTCCGGTATTGAGTTATTTAGGTGACTTTCAAAGTTAGGTTGGGTTAGGGTCATAAGTACCAGTCCAGCAGGCAGAGGCCCACTTTCCGGACGGGACCACTTTCCGAACATGCCTTTGGCTCTATTACATCAAATAGTGGAGGGATTACTGTATACTGTATATATATATATAAATATATATATATATATATATATATATATATATATATATATATATATATATATACAGTAGAACCTCTTTGGTCCAGACCCCTTTAATCCAGATTTCTGTTAATTCGGACAAAATTTAAAAATAATAAGCTCCAAAAATATGTTGAAAGTAATTCTAGTCATTTTCAGTATCGGCGCGGAAAGTGATCATCATTCGTTTAGTCTCGGATCACGCTAGGTCGCAACATGGGCGCCTGTTTAAACACACGCTAGTATTCGTTCCATCAACTAGTTCACCAACCATTTATATTTTTATGCTGTATTTCAAAAGTTAATCCTCCTTACCATGCCCCTTAATGCAAGTGTAGCTTCTGCAATGAATAAAGGTGTTAAAAGGAGGAATTTGCTTACACAAAAATGGGTCAGAATATTCTGCAGTGTTTAATGATTACTGTAGGTTATTTTTTGTACTTAAATGTGCTTTACTTGTACATCAAACATTAGCTTCTTGCCCATAAGGGTGTTATCAATATGCTAAGGATGACAATATATTTTTTGCCTACATAAGTTTTATTTTTATTCCAAATATTACAGTTAATTAATTAATTTATTTTTTTGCCTACACGGGCCCTAGTCTATCTATCTATCTATTGCCAGACGCCATAATCCCGTAAGGGGTGGCCACCTGACTTTGAGTTACCTATTTTACAGGGAGGGGCACTAACCCTCCACCAACCCACTTGTTGACATGTAGGGAGCACGTATGTGTTGGTTATATGGTAACCACCCAGCGTTGTAAATGGTTTTGTCACTCAATGTAAAGCCACCTGTGAAGGAAAGAAAAGCAATAAGAAGTAACAGGAAAGATGGGAGAAATAGGAAGAGAGGAGGACAGACACAGAAAAAGAATGATAAAGGCTAAGGAAGAGGTAGGTAGCACTACATCAAGTGAGTGGATGATGGTCGCCACCACCCTAGTCACTTACTACAATTTAAAATGTAGGCTAGTTTCTTGTCCTGGCCTTACCTGTAAATTATCCAATACAAAATTATTGTACATGATTAGTTTGGTTATTTTAGTATCCTTTCATCTTTTGCAGCTACGTAGGGTTGACATATGCCACATATGTTAATAATTAACAAACATACCATATGTAGATAGTTTTTGGTATGACTGGAGATTACCCTGATGGTCCGGACAATCTGCTAATTCGGACAACCCTTCCCCCAATATAGTCCGAATGAGAAAGGTTCTACTGTGTATATATATATATATATATATATATATATATATATATATATATATATATGTACGGTGAGTCCTCGAAATATGAAAACCCGAAGTAGGAATTTTCAATGGTACGAAATTGATTAATATAGGACAAAATCCACAGTACGAAAATATCTGTCTATGATACGAATATTGATAATTGATATGAAAGGAAATGCAGGGATAGCCGATTATCCAGACTATATGATGTGAAGAAGTGCCTGAATAGTCTGAAATCACGATTAATATGGCGGAAATAAAACACAAGTACTGTCAGATTGATTTATTTACTAATAAATGTACAATGAAAGACACAACTATCTTCCCAGTTCAGTCTGAAGAAAATTTACACCAGGCGAAATACAATGAAAACCCTGTTTCTACTAGTGCGTGTTTCAAATGGTTCGATTTTTCCACGCTATATTCGTCAGACTTTGGGAAGATACTTGTGTCTTTCACTGTACACTTGAAGCAGCAGAAAGACCTTACCAATTCAATTCATAATCCTCCTGCTTGTTTCTGCAATATTCTGACAACTTTCAGTTTGGCAAATTACTTTTTCTTGCTGAAAAATTTCCTCCTCGTTCTTATCGTCACTTTCCCCTATGATCGTTTCCAGCGCAGCGGAAGAAACTCAACGTGCTCAAAGGTGGATATCGTTTCCCAATTTCTCAACTGGAGGTTAGGTTTGGTTAAAATTATTAGGTACAGATAAGCTCGGTTAGGCCAGGTTTAGTTAAACACGTAGGGAAGAACAGTCCCTTCCGCCATTATGTTAACGAAATAAACAGGAGTTGTCACACCAGAACAGCTAAACATGACGGGGAAACAGGTTTAATAAGAAACGTTTACTGTATTTACCAACCCTGAAAAAATCTGAAAAATATAACAGACTATCAGGAAGACCTGATTTGGTAAGGTGCATTTACTATCTATCTATCTATTGCCAGACGCCTCAATCCCGTTCAGGGTGGCCACAAACACATCGCTTCCACGTCGCCCTGTCCCCCGTCATTTCACTGCCCTGCTCCCAACTCGCACCCCCCTCTCTCATATACCTCTCCACCCCATCCCTTCATCTCATCCTTGGCCTCCCCCTCCCTCTTCCCCCCTCCACCTCACTCACATACACTCTCTTTGTCAGTCTTTCACCCACCATCCTTTCCACATGGCCAAACCAACTCAGCGTATTCCTCCTAACGCTTCCTATCACATCCACATCCACACCACAACGCTCCTTTATATCCTCATTCGTCAGCCTGTCTCTCCATGTGACTCCACAGACTCCTCTTAAATAACTCATTTCCACTGCTCTCACTCTTGACTTGTGTCCTTCCAACAATGTCCAAGCTTCACTTCCATACGTTAGAGTTGGTATCACAATACTGTCATGTAGTAATTTTTTCATTTCCATGCTCACTTCCCTGTTTCTTATCACTGCTTTCAAGGAACCAGCAACCTTTCTTCCCTGCTGTACCCTTTCAAGCACTTCGCCCTCCAAACCTCCATCATTATTCATCACACTACCCAAGTACAGTACTTAAACGTACTCACATTTTCCAATTCCTCACCATCCAACCTCCCTGTATATTCACTGACTTCACCTCTCTCAAAGACTATCACTTTACTCTTCCCTACATTCACCTTTAGATTCCGTTTCTTACACACTCTCCCAAACTCTTCTACCAAGCCTTGCAGCTCCCCTTCGTCTTCACTCAACAACACAGTATCGTCTGCAAACAACAGTACAGGGAGTTTCCAAACACTACCCTTTCTCACCAGGGCCATTCCAACATCCACTACCTTACCTTGTACCTCTTTTATCACCCCATCCATGTACACATTGAACAACCATGGAGACATGACACATCCCTGTCTCAACCCAACCTTCAAACAGAAAAATTCACTCAGTTCACCATCCACACACACTGCAGCCTTAGCACCATCATACAGACTCTTCACAGCATTCAACAACTTCCCATCTACTCCATATACTCTTAATACTTTCCACAATCCTTGTCTATCATATGCTTTCTCCAAATAAAGGCTGCATACAACTTCTTTCCCTTCTCTAGAAACTTTTCCACTAAGGATCTAAGAATGAATATCTGATCTACACAACTTCTTCCCTTCCTAAAGCCTCCCTGTTCTTCTCCAACTAATTCCTCTGTTCTTTCTCTAACTCTGCCAGTAAGTATCCTAACATACACTATTCCTATTATACGAAGACAAATGCTTTTACTGCTTAAAGTAAAACATATGTTTAGCCCCCTCAATGGCTGTGGGTTCAGTTACTTGCGTGGTCCAGTGGTCGGCCTTGGGACCATTTTTTCAAAGTTCTAAAATCAATTCCTTTTTCTTACATATGTGAAAAGACTCGTCTGGCACATGTGGCTTTTTTTTTTTTTTTATTATTATATTTCCCCTAAACGCATCCTGTGTTTTCCTATGATTCGTGTAAAAATTAATAAAATTAGGATGCCTGCTACATCAGCATGTATACATCGGCCGAAAACACCTGGGACGAAGTGAACCGTGAACGCCAGACTGCTTAAGGTGGTAGAGTAGGGTCGTATAAACACACCAGTGACCCGCATTCCCTTCCTATAATTGCTCGCAGTTTTTTATAGCTCACCCTAACTCAACGTCACTGACACCAGTACAGTAAGGCGTTGTTCAGGGCCAGCAGCTATGAAAGCGATAATGGAATACATTATTGTTTGTATCAGTCCTCTCTCTTTCAAATATACACTTAAGAACAAACAAAAGAATGAGCAGTAAATGTACACTAACTCTAAGGAGCAGAAATGCTCAGTCAGTCCAAAATATATTGGGAAGAGTGATACCGAACAAAGAATGTGGAACTGAATGCTAACCTACGAGAACATGTGGGACGAAAGAGTATATTTTTTCAGATTAGCAAACGTTTTTGTTCCATATCTTCTCTTAAAATTGTAAAACCCTCAATCTTTCGTGTAAGCATGGAGCCTAAAGACCTTACCAATTCAGTTCATATTCCTCTAGTTTGTCTTCTATATTTTTCTGAATATTTTGAGGGTGGTAAATTATGTTCTCTTGCTGAAAGAAACTTACTCAAAATTAGGGCGCATGTATCATAAGCATGTTAAACATCGGCGAATACATCTGGAGTGAAGAGAACGCCTGACTGATGGGATGGTAGAGTAGGGTCATGTACACACACCAGTGACCTTCGTTCCCTTCCTGTAATTGTTCGCAGTTTTTTATAATGCCCTAACTCAAAGTCATTGACACCTACAGTGAAGTGTTGTTCAAGGCTGGCAGCTATGAAGGGGTCAATGGAATACTGTATGAAAAATTCAAAATGGGCGCAGTGCATAGCGCCGCACTCGCTTGCCAAGAAAAAACGAACTAACCCCTCTCTGGTAAACAAATTTTTGCGCGCTTCTCAGTTGAGTCCACGTCCCTCCTCTCCTCACAGCCTCACTGTATGTGAGGATATTTTCACAGCCCTTCACCTTTTCGTATTGTTTCGCCATGCCTCCCAAGCACCCTGCATCATCTCCAGTATTGGGGAGCCCGCTGCAAAGAAGCAGCAGCACCGTACTCTAATTCTGGAAAGGAAATTGGAAATTATAAGACCCCACGAAGAGGGGCAGGGAGTCTCGGAGATTGGACGTGCTTTAGACCTTGCTGTTTCCACCATTGGGACTGTGATGAAGAAAAGGAAGATGTACGAGAACATGGCCACCTCCTACTCAACAATCGTATACAGGTATTGCTTACTTCATAATAGCGGGGAGTGAAGTTTAGGTGGGGGTCCGAAGGGGTCCTGGGACGCATCCCCCCATTTATATGTATACAGTATTTCAATGGAGGAAATCGTTCCGATATACGAAATTTCAAATTACGAAAGTTTTTTTTGGTCCCTATTGCTATCGTATATCAAGGACTCACTGTATATATATATATATATATATATATACTGTATACAGTGCTCGTCAGAAGTATTCAGTGTTGTCCGCCGGGCGCGCAATACTTATGGCCCAAAAAGAATCACCCATTTTGGGGGGTAAGAATTGAGCCACAAGTTTGAACTCCGAGCATGACGTCACGGTAGCCTGAGGCCTTCTGATGCGCTGATTGGTTCCCGCCTCAGTCGCCCACGGGCTGCCTGAGAGAGAGGAACTCTGCCGAGTGTCCCTCTCAAATTGCGCCATTTTGTACCGAGTGTCCCGCAGTGTTTTGGCCTTCAAAACTTTGTTATGGCACCTACCCGTGAACTATCGAGTGAAATCATATCCCAGATCATTGCTCTAAAGGAGGCAGGCCACCAGACAAAGGAAATTAGTGAATTGGTTGGTGTGGCACGATCGACAGTGCGTCGTTGGTGTGCGCGGTTTCGGGAGGAAAACAGTGGTGAAGTTCCCACAAAGAAACCGAGGTCTGGTAGGCCTAGGAAAACTTCCCCAAGGTCTGTTAATGTTTTAAAACGTGCAGTGGAGTTTAATCCTTGTGTGAGTGCAAGGAAAATTAAGGAGAGCAACCCAGAAGTGTTTGGTGAGGTGTCAGTGAGAACAGTGTCTCGTAGGGTGCATGAGCTTGGTTACACAAGTCACAGGCCTGTGAAAAAGCCTCTTCTCTCTAGCAGCCAGAGAATTCGTAGGCTTGCCTTTGCTAATAAATATCTAAATTGGGGTGAGGAGCAATGGTTGTCAGTGTTGTGGTCTGATGAGGCAACGTTTAGTGTTACCTGTAACAGAGGAGCATGCAAAGGTAGTGACCCACTTGACCCACGGTATGTAGAAAGCACAGTTAAACATCCTGATTCACTCATGGTATGGGGTTGTTTTTCAGGGAAGGGTTTGGGGAAGCTTGTTGTACTTCCCAAGAACCTCAGAGTGAATCAGGATGTTTACCTGGAGCTTCTGTGTGATCATTTACCAGACTCCTTCGAGCTAACAGGTGCACGAGTGTTTCAGCAGGACGGTGCACCTGCTCACAAGGCCAAATCGGTCACCAATTGGCTTCGTGACTGCGAGGTATCATTCATGACAGACTGGCCAGGAAATAGCCCAGACCTCAACCCGATTGAAAACCTCTGGTACCTCGTAAAGAAGAGTCTCCAAGGGAAGGACGTGAGCTCTTTGCCTAAGCTGGAAGCCGCCATTCGTGACTCCTGGGACAAAATACCCCTCCAGCACCTCAGGAGCCTCGCCCTTTCACTTCCAAGACGTCTCAGGTCCGTGAAGAAACGTAAAGGCTACCCTACGAAGCACTAAAGGTAAATAAAATGCATTATTTATATGTTTTTTCAATGTTGAAAGATTTGTTTCTCAGGAGGGACGCAGGGCGCCCCATACTTCTGACGAGCACTGTATATACACAGTATATACATTTCGTTTTCGTTTTTAAAGGCTCCAACATGCTTGCATGTGTCGGCCTTGGTCACCTAATGGCGGCTCTCCACACTGCACGATCCATTGCAGCCTCCCTGTTCAGTCCCTTAACCATGAGGTCACACTTAATGACCTCGTCCCATGTCTTTCTCGGTCTACCCCTCATAACCCCACCCCCAATATTAACACTTCTCACCTTCCTCACCCAATTATCATCCCCCATCCTCTCCACATGTCCAAACCATCTCCATCTACCTCTCCTCATCACAACACCAATACACTCCAGTCCCATCCTACCTCTCAAATCTTCCATCGTAAACCCAGCCCCTCCAGGCCTTGGATGCAGGGACGCACTGCACATCCACCAAATCATTGTCATTTCTGTACGTCTGAGCCTGCGAATATCTTCCTCCTTCACTGCCCAGGTCTCACTACCATACAGCATTACACTCCTAACACATGCTGCATACAAAGACCCCTTAGCACGTAGGGAGAGTCCTCTCAATGTCAGGAGAGGCAACAGCTCCCTGAACTTCTTCCAACCACTTCTCACCCTAGCCACAGAGCTAGCTCTAGCCCCACCTCCAGCACACAACATGTCTCCCAAATAACAAAACTCTTCCACACACTCAAGAGATTCACCAGTAAGTTCAATCTTTTCACGACTGACAATCTCCACCTGCTCACCCCGATACGCCGTACACATAAAATCAGCATTATCTCGCAGTCTACCTCTTAAACCACTACATCTCTTATGCACCCATTTATCACACACACCGCACAAGATGGAAATACTTCCCACGCACTTGTGGCAAACTGCACATGGCCACTCTCCCTCGTCTTTGACAGTACCGCCACCAACCCTAGATATCATCACTTTTGTTTTATCTGCATTTACCCTTAAACCCTTGTGCCCCATACCATCTCTCCACTTCCTAAACCTTTCCTTCGTCTCCCTTTCGTTCTCAGTAATCAAAACCAAATCATCAGCATACAACAACTCCCACGGGAGTCCGTTTCTAAAGTCACGTGAAAGGGCTTCAAGTACCATGATAAACAACATGGGACTCAAGACTGACCCCTGATGCACACCAACATTCAGGGAAAACTCATCACTCAAATCTCCATTCACTCTTACCTGGGTGTGAGCACCCACGTACATAGCCATAACCACCCTAACCAGCCACTCCTCCAAGCCAAGCTTTCTCATTGCCCACTTCACCACCTCTCGAGGGACTCTGTCAAAGGCCTTTTCCAAATCAACAAAAACAAAATAAAGATCCCTTCTCCTACCTATATGTTTTTCCTGAAGCTGTCGAACAATGAATATAGCATCAGTGGTCCCCCTACCTGGCATAAACCCAAACTGCATCTCATCAATATTCACTCTTTCTCTAATCATACCTTCTAAAACTCTCTCCATTACCTTCATTATCTGATCTAAAAGCCTTATACCTCCATAATTTTCTCTTTCCAGGGCATCACCCTTCCCTTTATACACATTTACAATTACACTCTTCAGCCAATCATCTGGGACAACACACTTATAAATAATCCTATTTAACAGGTCAGTGACTAACTTCACCCCTATATCGCCTGAGGCCTTCAACATTTCGGCAGTCAACCCAGACACACCTGCTGCCTTCCCCATCCTCATCCTGTCTATTGCCTCACTCACAGTAGCAGTATCAATCAAAGGCCAAGGGCCAGACACTGGATCTGCTGGCTCCAAATTTTCCCTGTCCCAGTCAAACTCCTCATTCAACAACCGGTTATAATGCTCTCTCCATGCATCTTTAATATCCTCACTGTTCACCACTACCCTTCCTTCATCATTCTTCACACACTGCTCACCTATATCCCGATTATCCCTATTCACTTGACCTGCCACCCTTAATATATTTTTCCTTTCCCCATGATTTAGGTTATCAAGTAATAGTCTCTGTAACTCAGACTTTGCCCTGTATACCTCTCTTCTAGCCCTACGCTTGGCAGCCAAATATTCCTCTTTGCTACCACCCTTCTTCCATTCCCGGAAAAGCCTTCTTTTCTCCTTAACTGCAGCTTCTACACCCTCATTCCACCACCAAGTTACTTTATGTCTTGGTGGTTCTCTTGTCCAACCGCATGTTACATCAGTAACTCTCAAGAAATTGTTCTTGAGGGTTCTGTGCTGTTCACTAACGCCTCTGTCTACAGCTCCCTGTTCAGCCACCACTCTCCTCAACTCACTATAGAAGGCATCCCTTACTACTTGGTTTTTCAGCTTCCATATTTTCCTCCTAGGTACATAATTCTTTTTTTTTTTTCATCACTTGTTCTTTAAGCACCATATCACAAATCAATAGTTTGTGCCGCTGCACACATTCTTCACTTCCTATAACTTTAACATTCCTCAGTAACCTCCTATCGGCCCTCCTAACCAGAAAATAATCTATCTGACTGCTATTTCCCCCAGACTCATACGTAACTAACCTACTGTCTCTTTTCCTAAAATATGTGTTGCACACAATCATGTCTGTTGCCTCCCCAAACTCGAGTACGCTTTCCCCTTCTGCATTCCTTATATCATACGCACATCCCACGTGCACTCCTTCATAACCTTGTGCTGCTTCACCTACATGACCATTTAAGTCCCCTCCCAAAATCACTATCTCATCATCCCAGATACCACCCACTACACATATTAAATCATCCCCAAATCTATCTTTCTCTGCTTCATCCAATCCTGCCTGTGAAGCATATGCCGATATAATCGCAGCTATCTTTCTACCCAACAGAATTTTCACTACCAATATCCTATCGCTTACTCTCAAAACATTCATAACATATTCCACTCATTTCTCCGCAACCATCACACCAACACCTCCATATCCGTCTGTCCCCACCCTCCCAAAACAACTTATAGCAACAGTCCTTCCCAACAATCTTTCTGGCTGATCCACCCCTGTACCGGACTTCCTGCAAACACGCCACATCTACCCACCTCCTACCGAATGCCTCAACGACTTCCCCCGCTCTTCCCCTCAAACTTCCCACATTCCATGAACCCACCCTCATCCCCATGGGTGACTTACTGTCCTCAGGCTTGCTTTGAAATTTATTTTGTTTTGTCATCTTCAGTACAGTATTAATAAAGGGGGACATACATAGCACAGGTCCCATTCACTGCACAGTCCCAGGTCCAGGCAATGGATCTGGGACCCCTAGCCCACCAGCTTACCAGTGGCTGTGGTAGTGGCCTCAGGGAACCCTGCCAGGACAGCTGCAGGGACACCCTCCAAGCGTGCCTTGGCACTGCAACCATCCTGCCATTATACACCCACTGATAGGGCAGCCTCCTGGGGCGCTACTCCCAGGTTCAGGCCCCTCTCTATTGGGCGGAAGCGGCAGCCTGGGAACCGCAATGCTCTGTACCCTCTAGCACAGGCCCGAGCCCCATCTTGCCCTGGACTCACGATCTATGCCAGCGGAACTCCCACCACACCTACCCCCAGAAGTCCGCCACTAGGTAGCGGGGGCAAAGTTTTCTGGCCGCATGCCCTTGCTTCTTCTTCTTTTTTTCTTTCTTTCTTTTTTTTTTTTTTTTTTTTTTTTTTATGTGGGGAAGAAGGAACGAAAGGCAATGAGCCTGCAAAACTGTTCCTTCCAAGAGGAAAAACAAAATACAAGAGAGAGTAAAGTCAAAGCTCCATTCATTTCGAGATACCTAGACACACTGAGTTTGAAAGACGAGATCATAGGAAGCAGGAAATACAGACAGAGGGAGACAGTTCCAGAGTTGACCTGTTGCATAAATGAAGGACTGGGAGTAACAGTTAACTCTTGCATTAAAGAGTTGGACAGAAAAGGGGTGAGAGTTTGCTGCAAGACGGGTGCTACGTGCCCGTCGTAGAAGTGGAGGAATGCATGCAGACAGTTCAGAGGAACAGTGACCATTGAAGTAGCGATAGAAAAGAGATAAAGATGCAACACTGCGGTGAAGAGACAGAGGTTGAAGGGAGTCAGTAAGAGGGGGAGAGTTAATGAGACAAAAAGCCTTTGACTCCACCCTATTGAGAAGAGCTGTATGTGGGGAGCCTCCCCACACATGAGAGTTGTACTCCACACAGGGGCGGATAAAACCCCCGTATAGAGTCAACAATTGTGCAGGGGCAAAGAAGGAACGGAGTCGGCTTAGCACACCCAATCGCTTAGAAGCAGATTTTACAAGAGATGTAATACGATCTTTCCAAGACAAGTCCGAGCAAATGAAACCCCAACCATGTTCAACGATGATGCAGGATTAAGTTGAGTATTATTAAACATAAGTGGGTATACCCGTGGAAGATTCTGTCAGGTTGATAGGTGCAAAAACTGAGTCTTTGATGCATTAAAAACAACCAGATTATTTTTACCCCAGTCAGAGATACGAGCCAAGTCAGACATTAGGTGTGCCATAGCCTCATCCCTTGCCTGTTGAAGTAACTGCTGAGATGGACGTTGTGGGAATCGAATGGAAAGGTGAAGGGTGGAGTCATCAGCGTATGAGTGGATAGGGTTAGATGTACAGCTTAGAAGGTCATTGATGAATAAAAGGAAGAGAGTTGGTGATACGACAGAGCCCTGAGGAACACCACTGTTAACAGATCTAAGAGAAGAAAGATAGCCGTCTACAACAGCTGCTATAGAACGACCAGAAAGGATGCTAGAGATGAAGGCACAGAAAGAAGGATAAAAACCGTAAGAGGGCAGTTTGGAAATTAAAGATTTATGCCAGACTCGATCGAAAGCCTTTGAGATGTCAAGTGCAATGCCAAAGCTTTTGCCAAGTCCCGAAAGGAGGATGACCAGGAGTCTGAAAGGTAGGTGAGAAGATCGCCTGTGGAGCGTCCCTGATGGAACCCATACTGACGATCAGAAAGAAGGTTGTGATAGGAAAGAGGCTTTAAAATTTTCCTATTAAGAATAGACTCAAAAACTTCTGAGATACAGGATGTTAAAGCAATTGGAAGATAGTTAGAGGGTTGGGAACGGTCACCCTTCTTTGGGACTGGCTGAATGAAAGCAAGCTTCCAGCAAGAAGGAAAGGTACAACTTGACAAAGGCAAAAGAGTTTGCCTAGGCAGGGTGTAAGCACAGAAGCACAGTTCTTGAGAACAACAGGAGGGACTCCATCAGGCCCATATGCCTTATTAGTACTGAGGCCAGCAATGGCAGAAAATACATCAGCTGAAGAAATTTTAATGTTAGCCATGAGGATGTCAGAGGGGGGAAGTGATGGAACAGCACCGGAATTGTCTAAGGTGGAATTGGAGGAGAAAGTCTGAGCGAAGAGATCTGCTTTATCAGAAGAAGAAATAGTTACAGAGCCATCAGCATAGAAAAGAGGAGGGAAGGATGATGAGGTAAAGTTGTCAGAAAGATTTTTGGCAAGGTGCCAGAAGGAGCGGGAAGAGTTCGAGTTAGAGAGTTGAGAGCATTTTGTACGGATGAAATTATTTTAAGCAGAGCGAAGAACAGACTTAGCACGATTCCGGGCAGAAATGTATAAAAGATGTGATTCAGGGGTGGGTTGGCTCCTGTACCTTTTATAGGCCCTCTCCTTGTTGCGGACAGCATTAGAACAAGCGTGATCAAACCAAGGCTTTTGTGCATTAGTCATGAAACGTAGTGGGATACGTTGTGTGAAATGTAAAGTGCATGTGGTGTAGTGCATAGATAGTTAGAAGAAATGTTTGGGAGAGTATGCTGGTCTACTTTCCATGTTACTGTCACACTGAAAAGGTCATCAAAGGGGGATGGTTAGATAGCTAGTGAAACAGGAGCTCCAGCTCTCCCTATCACCAGCATTCCCATATATATATATATATATATATATATATATATATACAGCAATTTCTGTACTATCCGGACGCCTACTTTCTGTACACCCCACTTACCGAAAATTTTGGTCCCAGGATTTAATATTCCCTAAATTGCCCAAAAATCGCAAAAATTTTTTTTAAAATCCAACTTTTTTTCCCCCAGTAATTTGAACTCAGCGCGGACCAGCTGTGTTTTGGTGCGTAGTTCTGCCGCCGTCCGCTAGAGCACCCCTGCATCCTACCCACTTACCGCCCATCTCTTGTTATGTGTGCACGCTCGTCATCAAGGCCGCCCACGTGCTTGCTTTTGTGGTGGTGCCCTACTTGCTGCAGGCTCTCCTGCCTCTTGTTAGTGTGTGTGATGATGGCCACGCCGCCTGAGAAGAGGAAGAGAGTGGTTTTGACTCTGGAGAAGAAGAGGGAGATATTGGACAAGGTGGACGCGGGATGGTCAACCTCACACATCCTCCATGAATTCAACCTGGCCCGATCTACTTTGCTTGATATCAAGAGATCCTGAGACAAACTCATGCAGTACACGGCTGACTTCTCATCAAAGAACAAATGCAACGGGGAGAGGAAGATGACGTTTACTCCCTGGTATGCTGAAGTCGACCGCTTCATGTTGATTTGGTATCGACAACAACATGGTGCTGGTGTGCTGGTGCGTGGCACAGAGTTGAAAGCTGCTGCTGAGAGGTTCGCAAGGCTCCATGAAGCCCCAGACTTCAAGGCATCTGAGAGTTGGCTCTTCGCATTCAAGTTACGACATGGCCTTACCAACCGTAAGTCTCATGGAGAAACTTTGGATGCCAATGAGGATGGAGTAGAGGAGTTTCGGCACAAGGTGAAGGGCTTGATTGACAGGGAGGGACTCACTCTCGGTCAAGTCTACAACGCTGATGAAACTGGTTTATTCTATCGCTCTTTGCCAACGAACACTCTAGCCAAGGAGACAGAGAAGCGTGTACCTAGCCACAAGCTCTGCAAGCAATGGACATCTGCTTTGTGTTGTGCCAATGCTAATGGCATGCACCAGCTCAAGCCCGTTATTGTTGGCCGTGCAAAGCAGCCTCGGTGTCTTCGTGGGGTGATGGATGTCCTTCTTGTCGTTTGGTACCATTCTGTGAAGGCATGGTTCACTGCCTAGATCTTCGAAGACTGGTTCCACCGCCATTTCGTCAAGGAGGTCATCAATTACCAGACCAAGACACTGGGAATCCCACGCGACCAGGTAAAGGCCCTCCTTCTCCTTGATAATGCACCAGCACAACTGTGTGACAAGGACTTGGTGGCTGAGAATGGGCACATTAGGTGCATGTTTATGCCACCGCATACGACTGCTCTCATCCAACCAATGGACCAAGGAGTGATCATGGCAACAAAGAGGCTGTGCTGAAGGAAGTTTTTGGACGAGGTGATAGTTGTTGACAAGGACGAGCGCAGGGAGGGATGGGACAAGTGAGGCCAGCGGACTTTGGAAAACATTCGCCACTACAACATCAAGTCTGCAATCTACAACTGGGCCAGTGCATGGAGGGAAGTCCCTGTCAAGACTCTAGAAATGGTTGGTCTCGTCTGCTTCTTGGAACGGATGTGGAGCACGATTTCCAAGGTTTTGACGTGGATGACTTCCATGCACGTCTACACCTGCATGGCGACGATGTTGATGTGGACGAAGTGTGTGAGTGGTTGGATGACGACGAGGGCGAGCCTGGGTATCAGACCACGTCTGATATCGAGATCGCTTCTTCAGCTGCAGGTGTCAGTACCCAGCTTGAAGATTCCAACGAGGACGGCGACGATGATGCGGACTCCTCTCAGTGTGACATTACTCCAGCCATCCCCAAGCTGAGCACACTCCAGGAACATGTAGAGTTCGTTCTCGACTACCTGGAACACCCAGACTGCGACAGGGAGATGGGGTCCTTGGGATTTGTGGAGGAAGTGTGCGCTTTCAGGTAGCGCATCATTAATAGCCAAAATCGTTGTTCCTTGTGTCAATCAACCATTGACAGCTTTTTCATACCCGTGACCCCTGCTGTGCGCAGCCCTGGCTCCACACCATTGCCTCCCCAAGATAGGCCCTCATCCTCTGAGCCACAGACCAGCACATCAGGCACAGTGGAGTCGCCACTGGACGTGAGTTTGTGCTTCTCAGAGTTGTCTGCAGTGGGTAGTCCATCACCTCGTCCCAGCGATGCACCCCTAGGCCACCTGCATCAGCTACTCTCAGACTCTGACAGTGAATAAACAGCAAGAACTCGCCACTAGACCACATGGGAATTTACAGTGTTGTACAGTGAAAGAAACAGTGCACAGTGTTAAGAAATTAGAATTCTGAGTGCAAAGACTTAAGTGCAGAGTGCAACACTGATTTTATTGACGTTCAATGGAGCGCAAATTAGACTAGAGTGTGTAGTGTTAAGAAAATGGATTTATGAATGCAAAGACTTAAGTGCAGAGTGCAACACTGATTTCATTAAGGTACAATGGAGTGCAAATTAGACTGGAGTGTGTAGTGTTAAGAAAATGGATTTATGAGTGCAAATGACTAATTTCAGTGCAAGACTTCATGTACACTGTACTGCAGGTGCTTCAGGTACTCCTTTTTACTGTCAGAATCTGAGAGGAGGCAGGTTATTCATCAAGATGGCCAGGGACTTGTTGTAAGTACCTGGCATGTTTCATATTGTACTGTATTTTCCATACTTACCTCTCAAACCTCATTTCACTCATTTATGTCCCTTATTGGTGTGAATAGGGTCTTAGGTGCTATGCATGTCCACTAGGGAGGTGTTTTTCTGAGTTAGGCTAGGTTAGGGTCCATAAGTAACCAGTCCAAGAGCCAGGGACTTCTTGTAGGTACCAAGAATGTTTAATATTGTATATACTCACCTCTAAAACCTCATTCTCTGGTTCTTTTGCATTTATTTCAGTCTTTTATGTCCCTTATTGCTGTGAATTAAGTCTTAAATAGGTGCTATGCATGTCTAGTATAGAGTTGTACAGGTGTTTTTCTGAGTCAGGCTAGGTTAGGGTTAGGGTCCATAAGTACCAGTCCAGGAGGCTGGGGCCCACTTTCCGGACGGGACCACTTTCCGGACATGCCTTTGGCTCTACTACATCGGATAGTGGAGGGATTACTGTATATATATATATATATATATATATATACATACATACAGTAATCCCTCCACTATAATATACACAGTAATCTCTCCACACTCCAATATAATAGAGCCAAAGGCATGTCCGGAAAGTAGTCCCGTCCGGAAAGTGGACCCCTGGCTCCTGGACTGGTACTTAAGGACCCTAACCCAGCCTAACTTTGAAAGCCACCTAAATAACTCCCTGCCGTACATGCGTAGCACCTATTTAAACCTATTTAAGACCCTATTCACACAAATAATGGACATAAAGCATGAAATAAATGAAAAGGAACCAAAGAATCAGGAATTAGAAGTGACTGTACCTCAGCCAGGGTACTTACAGCACGTTTGTGGCCGCCTTTTCTAAGGTTTTGGCAGTGGTGAAAATGCTCTTGAAGCATGTACAGCAATCCAGTGTTGTGCTGCACTTAATTCTTTGCACTGTGAGTTATAATTGTTTAACACTGTACATTGTTCTTAACTGCACTACGCCGGTTTCAACGGCCAATTTGCACTCCACAGTTAATCCTTTGCACTCTGAATTCTAATTTCTTAACACTGCACAACACTGTAAATTCCCGTGTGGTCTAGTGACGAGGCATTGCAGTTTATTCACAAAAAACAAGCACGTGTGGCTTCCATTGCGATAAGCATCTACTCGCGATCAAAGTTAGGCAGTAAATGTTGGAGTGTTGGTGACAGGGAAACAGTGTTGCCAGATTGCAACCGCCACATTACCAAACTCCTCAATTTTCATTACCAAATTTAACTTTTCATTAGCAAATTTTTAAAGCTTGCATTTTTTCTTGCATAAGAAACAGGGAAGTGAGCATGGAAGTGAAAAAGTTACTACATGACAGTATTGTGATACCAACTCTAACGTACGGAAGTGAAGCTTGGACGTTGTTGGAAGGACACAAGTCAAGAGTGAGAGCCGTGGAAATGAGTTATTTAAGAGGAGCCTGTGGAGTCACATGGAGAGACAGGCTGACGAATGAGGATATAAAGGAGCATTGTGGTGTTGATGTGGATGTTATAGGAAGCGTTATGAGGAACACACTGAGGTGGTTTGGCCATGTGAAGAGGATGGAGGGTCAAAGACTGACGAAGAGAGTGTATGTGAGTGAGGTGGAGGGGGAAAGAGGGAGGGGGAGGCCGAGGATGAGATGGAGAGATGGGGTGGAGAGGTATATGAGAGAGGGGGGTGTGAGTTGGGAGCAGGGGAGTGAAATGGCGGGGGACAGGGCGACTTGGAGGCGATTTGTTTGTGGCCACCCCAAACGGGATTGAGGCGTCTGGCAATAGAGATAGATAGATAGATTTTTTCTTCACTAATTATATATACAAGTGGAAATACATGTAATCACTCTTCTTATAATTAACAGCATGTTGATTATTTTCATGCTATTTAGGCTAGCAGATTAATCAGAGAGAGCAAGCAATCCACCAGCTCCATCCTGTGTAGCCTCATACATGAGAAAAATCCATTAGGTAATGCATTATTCTGATTCATTACCAAACAAATTTTTCATTACCAAATTGGCCCACATTTGGTAATGAAAAATAGCAAATGGGAGGGGGGAGGGGGGAGGAAGGAAGGGGTGAAGGGTCTGTGGTGTACAGATGTTTGGCGCTGCGCAGCAGTTTCAAATTTACGGGTGGGAAAATTTTTTAATTTGGGGGGGATTTTTTTCCTTTTTTGGCCATTTTTGGGTTCCGAAGGTCCAGGCCCACAATGTCCGGTTAGTGGGATGTCTGGAAAGTGGGCGTTCGAAAAGTACGGGGATTACTGTATATACTGTATACACACACATACATATATATATATATATATATATATATAAATATATATATAAGTAATCACTCTAATATCCGGACGCCCAATAACCGAACATCCCCACTACCCGGACATAATCGTCCTGGGATCCAACATTCCCAAAATGGTCCGAAAACCCAAAATAATAAAAAAATAAAAAACGATTTTTTCCCATCCGTAATTTGGACTTACCGCACGCGCCGCAGGAGAGCATTGTTTTGGCGAGTCATTCCTCCGATGTCCGATAGAGCGCCCCTGCATCCTCCCCACTTCCCGCCTGTTTCTCACCGCGAGTGCACGCTCGTTGTAATGGCTGCCCACGTGATCGCTTTTGTGGTGGTGCCCTACCTGCTGCAGGGCCTCCTGCTGCTCTCGGGCCTCCTCTTAGTGTGTGTGATGATGGCCCCGCCACCTGAGAAAAGAAAGAGAGTAGTGTTGACTCTGGAGAAGAAGAGGGAGATATTGGAGAAAGTGGATGCGGGTTGGTCTTCTTCCCGCATTCTTCGCGAGTTCAACCTGGCCCGGTCTACTTTGTTCGATATCAAGAGGTCCCAAGACAAACTCATGCAGTACACAGCTGACTTCTCATCGAGAAGCAAACGCAACGTGGAAAGGAAGGTTATGTTTACCCCCAAGTTTGCAGAAATCGACCGATCCACGTTGATTTGGTATCGACAACAACGTACTGCTGGTGTGATGGTACGTGGAACGGAGCTGAAGGCTGCTGCTGAGAAGTTCGCCAGGCTTCACGACGCCCTAGACTTCAAGGCATCTGAGGGTTGGCTCTTCGCATTTAAGTTGCGACATGGCCTTACCAACCGTAAAGCACATGGCGAAGCATTGGACGCTAACGAGGATGGAGTTGACGAGTTTCGGCACAAGGTGAAAGGCTTGATCGACAGGGAGGGCCTAACTCTCGGTCAAGTCTACAACACTGACGAAACTGGCCTATTCTATCGCTCGCTGCCAACGAACACTCTAGCCGAGGAGACGGAGAAGCGTGTACCTGGCCGCAAGCTTTCCAAGGAACGGATATCTACTTTGTGTTGTGCCAGTGCTAACGGCATGCACCGGCTTAAGCCCGTTGTTGTTGGCCGTGCAAAGCAGCATTGGTGCCTTTGTGGGGTGATGGATGTCCTTCCTGTCGTCTGGTACCATTCTTTGAAGGCATGGTTCACAGCTGTGATCTTCAAAGACAGGTTTCACCATCACTTCGTCAAGGAGGTCATCCATTACCAGACGAAGACACTGGGAATCCCGCGCGACCAGGTAGAGGCTCTCCTTCTACTCGACAATGCACCTGCCCACTCGTGCGACAAGGACTTGGTTGCTGAAAATGGCTGTATTAGGTGCATGTTTCTGCCACCTAATACGACTGCTCTCATTCAACCAATGGACCAAGGAGTGATCGTGGCAACGAAGAGGCTGTACCGAAGGAAGTTCCTGCACAAGGTGATGGTTGTTCTCGAGGACGAGGACGAGCGCAGGGAGGGACGCGACACACGAGGCAAGCGGACTTTGGAAAACCTTCGCCGCTACAACATCAAGTCTGTGCTGTACAACTGGGCTAGTGCATGGAAGGAAGTCCCTGTGAAAACTCTTGAAAATGGTTGGTCTATAGTAGCCGCAGCGAGAAATGAACGCTGTGGTGGGGCAGACTGGATGACCTGGGATTCCCCCACTGTAGCCATATCCACATGTCACCGACCATCGGCCACCGCTGCAGCCCCACTCCATGATCCTTACCCTGTGTCTCTGGCTTTCTTTTTCTCCCTCGGTTTCTATATAAACTGGTGTATTTCCGAAACTAATTATGAAATTATTATGACTTTTGTTCCACACCACCACTGAGGTAAAAATCAAGGAGAGTTTTCTGTATAAAGGTTTCCCCCCCCTCCTAAATGTGGCATATGAGCGGGGGAGTGCGGCCTTGCCGATACCTCCGCCTGACCTATAATTATACACTCGCCAGAACTGACCTGCCCTCAGACAAGGGGGGGGAAACCTTTATACAGAAAACTCTCCTTGATTTTTACCTCTGTGGTGGTGTGGAACAAAAGTCATAATAATTTTCATAATTAGTTTCGGAAATACACCAGTTTATATAGAAACCGAGAGAGGAAGAGAAAGCCAGAGACACAGGGTAAGGATCATGGAGCGGGGCTGCAGCGGTGGCCGATGGTCGGTGACATCCTACCTCTATGGTCGGTGACATGTGGATATGGCTACAGTGGGGGAATCCCCCGTCATCCCGTCTGCCCCACCACAGCGTTCATTTCTCGCTGCGGCTACTATAGTCTGCTTCTCGGAACGGATGTGGAGTATGATTTTCTAGGGTTTGACGTGGCTGACTTCCATGCACGGCTACGTACGCACGGCGACGATGTAGATGTGGACGATGTTCGTGAGTGGTTGGATGACGACGAGGGCGAATCCTGGGTATCAGACGTTGTCTGATATCGAGATCGCGTCTTCAGTTGCAGGTGTCAGTACCGAACTTGAAGATTCCGACGCTGAAGGCGACGATGATGCGGACTCCTCTCAGCAGGACACTACTCCAGCCATCCCCAAGCTGAGCGCACTCCGGGAACATCTAGAGTTCGTCCTAGACTACCTGGAACACCGGGACTGCGACAGGGAGATGGGGCCCTTGCGACTCGTGGAGGAAGTGCATGCTTTCACGCAGCGGATCATCAATCGTTAGAATCATCGGTCACTGCGTCAATCAACCATTGACAGTTTTTTCAGGCCCGTGACCCCCGCTGTGCCCAGCCCTGGCTCCACTCCGTTGCCTCCCCAAGACAGGCCCTCATGCTCCGAGCCACAGCCCAGCACATCAGCCACGGTGGAGTCACCGCTCGACGTGAGTTTGCGGCTGTCTTCAGAGTCCTCTGCAGTGGGTACGCCATCACCACGACCCAGCGATGCACCCCTAGGTCACCTGCCAGTGATACTCTCAGACTCTGACAGTGAATAAACAGCAAGAACTTCTCCACTAGACCACACGGGAATTTTGAGTGTTGTGCAGTGAAAAAAACAGTGTGTTGTGTTATGGATTTAAAGTTGTGAGAGAAAAGACTAGAAAAAAAATGTAACGTAAATAGACTTGTTTGTTTTGGCTTTGGAAAATTAAAAAAAAATGGGAAAAGTTAAAGTGCAACACTAAGTTACAATGGAGCATTATTTAGACAAAAGTGCACACTGTGAAAAAAATGGACTTCTGTGTGTTATTGACTAAGTTCAGTGCAAGACTTCAGGAACAGTGTACTGCAAGTGCTTCAGGAAATCGTTCTTACTGTCAGAGTCCGAGAGGAGGCGGTTATTCATCGAGGTGGCCAGGGCCTTGCTGTAAGTAGCCAGAATGTTTCATACTGTACTTTTTTCCCTACTATACTTACCTCATTTCACTCTTTAATGTCCTTTATTGGTGTGAACAGGGTGTTAGTAGCTATGCATGTGCAGAAGGAATGTGTTTTTCTGAGTTAGGCTAGGTTAGGGTCCATAAGTACCAGAATGTTTATTAATGTATGAACATACTTCTAAACCCTCATTTTATGTTTCTTTTGCATTTATTTCAGTCATTTATGTGCCTTATTGGTGTGATTTGGGTCTTAAATAGGTGCTATGCATGTCCAGAGGGAGTTGTATAGGTGTTTCTCTGAGTTAGGGTCCATAAGCACAAGTCCATAAGCTGGGGCCCAATATCCGGACAAAACCAATAACCGGACCTACCTATGGCTCTATTACATCGGATATTGGAGTGATTACTGTATATATATATATATATATATATATATATTAGTGGTGGGTGGGGGCGCTCACCATCCACTCACCTGATGTAGAGCTGCTCTCAGGTGTCTGCCCTTTCCTCTTGTCCATCCTTCTTTCCTTCCACCCTCTTCTGTCTTTCTTTTCTTCATTCTTTCCTCGTCCTTCTGCCTATGGGTGCCTTTACACTCCCTCTTCTGTCTTTCTTTCCTTCATTCTTTCCTTTTCCTTCTGCCTGTTGGTGACTCGACACTGAGTGACAAGCCAATACTACGCCGGGTGGTAACCATATAACCAAATTTTGACGCCTGGTGGTTTAATGGATAATTACGGCACTCCAATCGGACTGAGCAGTGAAGGTTTATATCCAAGGGATGGTTGGGGTTTATTGCTCATGTAATGCCACTCATGGATGAGTGCGGCTGGTCTCTCTCATCTTAAGTGTCAGGACCAACTTGCCTAGCCCAGGGCTCCTACGCTCCTCATGGGGCAACGTAAGATTGGATGATGGATGGATGGATGAATTTAAGTACAGTACTTAGGTAGTGTGATGTGTAAGGATGGAAGTTTGGAGGATGAAGTGTTTGAAAGGGTACAACATAGAAGAATGGTTGCTGGTTCTTTGAGAGCTGTGATAAGAAACACAGAAGTGGGCATGAAAGTAAAAAAGCCGCTGCATGATAGTATTGTGATACCAACTCTAATGTATGGAAGTGAAACTTGGACCTTGTTGGAAGGACACATGTCAAGAGTGAGAGCACTGGCAGTGAGTTATCTGAGAGGACCATGTGAAGTCAAACAGAGAGACAGACCGAGAAATGAGGAACTGAAGGAGTGTTGTGGTGTGGATGTGGATGTGATAGGAAGCGTTAGGAGAAATACACTGAGGTGGTTTGGCCATGTGGAGAAGATGGAGAGTGAGAGACCAATGAGGAGAGTGTATGTGAGTAAGGTGGAGGGAGGAAGAAGGAGGGAGAGGCTGAGGATAAAATGGAGGGATGGTGTGTTGAGGTACATGAGAGAGGGGGGTGTGAGCTGGGTGAAGGACAGTGAAATGGCGGAGCACAGGGCACTATGGAGGCAATTTGTTTGTGTCCACGCGTTAAGGAATCTGGCAACAGATATATACAGCAGACAGACAACACAGCCTTGAAGTTTCTGAAACAGTAATCCCTCCAATAGCCGATGTAATAGAGCCCAAGTAACGTCTGGAACTTGGGCAAAATGTCCCTGGTCAGATACCGTACTTATAGACCTCAACTGAACCTAACTTTGAAAGCCACCTAAATAACTCCCTACCAAACATGCACAGCACCCATTTAAGACCCTATTAACACAAATAAGGGACAAAAACCATAAAATAAATGAAAAGGAACCAAAGAATGAGAAATCAGAAGTGAGTATGGAAAATACTTAGCAGTGTACAGGGTACTTACGACACGTCCGTGGCCGTCGCGAAGATTAACCCACCTCCTCTATGGCTCTGACATTGGGGAACGTGCACTTGAGGCACATACAGTAATCCAGTGTTGCGCTGCACTTAATCCTTTGCACTGTGAACTATAATTTCCTAACACTGCACATTCTGTTCTTACTTGCACAGCACTAAATCCTTTGTACTGTGCAAGCGGGGAGGATGCAGGTGGAACTACCCGCCAAAACACAGCTCTTCGTCACTGCACGGCAAATTTAAAGACTTGGGATGAACACATCATTTTTTTTTTTTTTTTTTTTTTTTTTTTTACTCGACATTTTTTGGCCATTTTTGGTGTCCCAGATCGTTTTGGACATTCGTCCAGATGGCCTTCCGTCCGGATATCTTAGGGAATATCTGAGACTTGGACTAATGGACCTAAGCTCAAAATGTCTGGGACTCGGGGTGACTGAGTCTTAAAGGGGCTATTGTAATAAATTCATGTGAAGGAATGGCACGAGAATTCTATCAATCTATTGCCGGACGCCTTAATCCCCTAAGGGGTGGCCACAAACAAATCGCCTCCATGTCGCCCTGTCCCCTGCCATTTCACTGCCCTACTCCCAGCTCACACCCCCTCTCTCATATACCTCTCCACTCCATCCCCCCATCTCATCCTTGGCCTCCCTGTCCCTTCTCCCCTCCACCTCACTCACATACACTTTCCTCGTCAATCTCTCGCTCTCCATCCTCTCCACATGGCCAAGAAGTTTGGGAAACACTAATTTATACAAATGTATTTCTCACTTTCCTTTAC
Organism: Coenobita brevimanus; assembly: GCF_032717465.1. Classification (NCBI taxonomy): domain Eukaryota; kingdom Metazoa; phylum Arthropoda; class Malacostraca; order Decapoda; family Coenobitidae; genus Coenobita; species Coenobita brevimanus. Next base: position 26,531,853 of record NC_137062.1, read on the forward strand.
ATCATCCCACCTGGAATATATAGATGGTCTGATGCTGAACAGAGAGCACAGCGAGTGTGTGGCGGTACAGGTAGAGTCCCTGATTATGTGACAGGTATATTTTGTCATGCCTGAAGGTGCGGGAATCACACAAACGTCCAAGTTCCATATCCACCACGTGTAATGTGTAGTCCTCCAGTGGTGAGCGTGGGTTGGGGGTGACACTCTCATTGTTCCGGTACATGTCAAAATGGTCTAGGCTGTGGGCATTATCAGGTGATGCAGACCCAACAATTACATACCTGAGGGGGAAACAAAACACTAAACTTTAGGTGCTGCGAATAAGTGATTAATACAGCAGCGGTAGCAGTATGGCAAAAGTTGCAACCCAAGCCTCATCTGACCACAAATCCTGTGGACTGCAGGTGAAGTTTCCCTCCTCCTGCAGCTTGTAATCCTCCTTTTGGGGTATACAGAGAGAGGTGAGGGACATTTGCAAAACTGGGAAGCAATGTCACTTGGTTAAATCAATGCCACCACATGAAGGTATCCTTCTCCAACACCAATTTCAGTACAATATAATATATCATTATAGGTTGCCTTCTGACACATTTCAAAAATTTAGTGTACAGAAAACTTATGAACAATTTTTTATTAAAGCTCCACTGGGGGTGACACACTCATTATTGTGGTATATGTTAAAGTGGTCCAGACTTAGGGCCCCATATGATGAGGCAGACCAAATGATCGCATATTTGGGGGAATCAAAAAACCGTACTAAAGTCTAGACGTCATGAATAAGTGACTCAAAAGTACTAGTTATTGCAGTACAAATCAAAGTAGGGACATCTTCGAATGGTACAGGTTATCTGTCAACACAAACCCAAAAATCACATACCAGAGGGGGATCTCCCCCCCTCCCCCACTAAACTATGTGTTGTGAATAAGTGATCAATGCAGCAAGGTCTCCTTATAAATTTCCTTATTGACACTTTTACATTTAAGTCCATAGCACCCACGTGTGAGTGAATGCAGAATTTGCTGTGAATATTGACATGCATCAGGGAGTCAATCTTGAACCACTTATTGTTTGTGTTGGTGCTTGAAGTTCTCTCACGTGACTCCAGAAATGGACTCCTATGGGAGATACTGTATGCTGATGACTTGGTGTTCAATGCAGAGAATGAAAGGGAGGCAGAAGAAAGTTTTAGGAAATGGAGAGATGGAATGGGGCACAAGATTTGAGAGTAAATGCTGATAAAACATGAGTGATGATATCTAGGGTTGGTGGCAATGCTGTCAAAGCAGAGGAAGCTTGGCCTCGTGCAGTTTGCCACAAGGGTGTGGGAAGTAACTCCCCCTTGTGCAGTGTTTGTGATCAGTGGGTGCATTACAGATGTAGTGGAATTAGAGACAGGCTTTTTTTTTTTTTTATGCGAGGAAGAAGGAACCAAAGGCCTCGAGCCGGCAATTATTGTTCCTTCCAAGAGAAAAACAAAATACAAGAGAGAGCCAAATTCAAGATCCGATAATTTTGAGATGTCTGGACACACTGCATTTGAAATACTTGAGGTCATAGGAAGCAGGAAATACTGACAGAGGGAGACAGATCAAGAGCTGACCTATTGCATAAATGAAGGACTGGGAGTAACGGTTAACTCTTGCATTAGAGAGTTGGACAGAAAAGGAATGAGAGTTTGTTGCTAGACGGGGGTTACGCGTCCGTCATTGAGGTGGAGCAATGCATAAAGACAGTTCAGAGGAGCAGTGACCATTGACGTAGTGACAGAAAAGAGATAAAGATGCAACAGTGCAATGAAGAGACAGAGGTTGAAGGGAGTCAGTAAGAGGAGGAGAGTTAATGAGATGAAAGGCCTTTGACTCTACCCTATTGAGAAGAGGTGTATGTGGGGACTCTCCCCACACATGAGAATGGATGGTGTGGGTAGTCTCCCCACACATGAGAGTGGATGGTGTGGGTTTGTGGAGACTGCAGCAAGAATATATGCACCTCTCATGTGTAGATGATCCTTGACTTTGAGGACTTTGGTTTCTTGCTGTCGGTGGTCTGTAGGTGTAGTAGCTGTGCAGCCTGTGATTATTTTTAGGGCCTTGTTCTGTATGGTCTGCAGGGTGTTGTAGTGTGTTTTGGTGTGGTTAGAAGCCCAAGCAGGGCTTGCATAGTTCATCACTGAACGTATATATTGTCTGTATACTGTATTGTGGTGGTGGTTTCTTTGTTGTGTCCGAATGTTGTATGGGCAAGTGGCCTTAGGGCACTGAGTCTTGGTGTTAATTTACTTTTTATGTTTGTGATGTTTTTTTTAAATGGCACTGATGTATAGTATGTTACACCAAGGATTTTGGGTGTGTATGTGTGTGGTAGGAGAGTGTTGTTTATGGTGAGGTGTAGAATGTGACTATGTTCTGCTGTCCAGTTTGTGAGGAGGGTCAGTGCAGATTTGGTTGGGGTTATTGTGAGTCTGTTTGAGGTGAACTATTCGTGTAGTGTGTTGTGGTAAGGTTGGAGCATGTGTGCGGCCGCGTCTGCATTTTGGTGTGTACAAGTAAGTGTTATGTCATCTGCATAGGAAGCTATGTGTATCCGTGGTGTGTGGGGTGTGAGTATGTCGTGCATGTACAGATTAAGAAGTGTAGGGGACAAAACATATCCTTGAGGGACGCCATTTGTGAAATTTCTGATGTTCGATGACTGACCGGCAAATGTTACATGTGCACATCTGCCTGCTAAACAGTTTGCCAGCCATCTTTTTGTGTTACTGACTGTGCATTTTGTGTTGAATATTTTGTTTGTGAGGTTGTGGCGGGGAATGGCATCAAAAGCTTCGCTAATGGCTAGTGTTACTAGAAGTGTTCTGTGTGATGGCCTAGCTGAATTCATGCCATCAAAAACTCTCTGTATAAGGTCTGTAAGAAGAGTGTTTGCGGAATGTAGCAGCCAAAACCATGTTGTGATGGGGCTAGGGGGATGTGAGGTGTTACTAATTGTAATACCAGTCGTTCAGTGACTTTGGAGGGGGGTGCAGAGGAGTGTAATGGGGCAGTGTGAGGAAGGTAATGTGGGGTCTTTGTTGGGTTTGGGGATAGTGATGATAATGCCATGCTTCCAGATGTCGGGTATTATGTTGTGCGAGTAACCGTAGTTTGATATGTTGGTGAATGCTTGCATGCCTTGTGGTCCAAGGTGTTTAAGGTGTAAGTTGCTTATGTTGTCTGGTCCACAGGCAGATGAGTGCTTAAGGTTGCTGATGATGTGCTTCGTCTGGTTGTAAGTGAAGGGTGCGAAGTCTGGGTCTGTGGGGAACTGTCTCTTGTGTCGGATGACACATTGGTCGTCGCGATCGGGGTTTAGATGACTGAATGGTGAAAAGTGATTGATGAGAGTGTTTGCTTGTTGTTTGTTTGAGGGTATGGTGTGTGCTGTTGTGATGGCAGTGTGTGATGTGTTGTGTTGCTGTTGGAGAGAGTGATGTTTAGTGTTTTGTAAAGAGCTGGTTTTTGTTTTGTAATCAAGTGTTTAGAGATAATTATTCCAATTTAGTGTTTCCTGCTCTGATATTTTATTGTTTATTTGAGTGTTGAGTTCTTGTATTTGTTGTACGGTGTCTTGTGTATGGGGTGTTGGGGAGTGTCGTAGTGTGTTGCGTTGACTGATGAGGCCTTGAATTTCTGGTGTGATGGTGGGTTGTCTCTCTTTCTGGTGCCTCAAGGGATGTGTACTTTTGTTTGCATTTTGAATAATTGCACTGAAAGTGTGCACAGCGGTGTTGATGTTTGTGATGGAAGTACTGTTTAATATTTCAAAGTGTTGTTCTGTTTCACTTGTGAAGGACTTCCAGTTGGCTCTCTTATAATGAGCGTGTGTGTGTCTGTGGCCACCTGGGGTGATTCTGGTTTTGGCAGAGATGATGATTGAGAGGTGGTCAGAGCCAAGGGCTTTGACCACTCTCCAGCATTTTATGGGGGCGAGGTTTGGGGAGCAAAAGGTGATGTCTGGGGAAGATGAGAGGAAGAAGGCTTGGTGTGGGATATAGATATGCTGATGGAGATTGTTGAGGATGAAAAGATTATCTGTTTGGGATTGTAGTTCCAGCCCTCTGTCTGTGTCAGGGTTGCTGACATGCCAAGGCGATGCCCTGGCGTTAAAATCACCACCCTGGATGATGTTGGGTATCTTAGTGATGTGGTGTATTTAGGGAGTGTAACTGTGTGGTACTGTGGGGGACGACTGGGGGGGAATGTATGTATCGGCGATAGTTATTTGATTTGTTGCCAGTGCATACAGTAAAACCTTGATATATTCGACTTCAATAGACCGGAATTTGCTTTTATCGGACTCGAGGAGCTACAGGACTAAATTCCTCTACATCGGAAAAAGTCCAATAAAGCCAGAAGCAGTATTGACTGCCTGACCAATTCACCTATGTTCACCACAAAATGGTAAATAAAAGACATGTTTATCAGTGTACAGTACAGTATTACTGTAGTGTATTTTATATATATGGGGCTGTTGGTGTGATGATTGCAGAGAAATGGGTGGAATATGTTATGAATGTTATGAGAGTAAGCGATAGGAAATTGGTAGTGAAAATTCTGTTCGGCAGAAAGATAACTGCAATTATACTGGCATAAGCTCCACACGCAGGATTGGATCAAGTAGAGAAAGAAAGATTTTGGGATGACTTAATACATGTAGTAGGTGGTATGGTGGATGATGAGATAGTGGTTTTGGGAGGGGACTTAAGTGGTCATGTAGGTGAAGCAGCTCAAGGTTATGAAAGAGTACATGGAGGATGTACAGTCGACAGCAGAAGTTCGTCCCTCTTAGCGTGCGTGATACAAGCCTGTTGATCTGGTAACACTGTATGAGATAGAGTTGACAGGTACGCTTTAAATGGCTAATATTAATGAAATGTGTTCGGAGATAAGAACATATTCTCTAATGATAATATTAATTTGTAGCAGGTGGAATAATGAAGTTATTGTGAAATGTTTGACATTGGTGTATGAAGATTCTTCGTTACGGACACAGACGCATAGGATTATTTGGACTGGACTGATGTTGCCAGCAAGTATTATATGAAATATTATAGAACGATTGCAGTCCTAAAGGTGAGGTTGCAAGAAAACACTAATTACGACATCAGCTACACACTAAACAAACACAGAAACTGACAGTTCGTGTTTTGCCAGTATGCGGTTTAGTTTTACAAGTTAAATCACTTCCTTTTCCGACCTCTCTCCCCACCCGTCTCTCCTCTTCCAAGTCATGCTCTGCCATCATCCACGTTTTATCGTTAATGCTGAAAATTGTATGTCTCTAAAAATTGTATGTCTCTAGGTAAACTGTGGGAAATAATATAAAAGTGTCAATGAGCTTCTTTTCCTCCATCGCTTGGAGTGTTATCAATGACTTGAATATAATTGTCAGTAACATGAATAAATCGTCACTGTGGTGGTTAGGAGACATGTCTCGTCATCATTTATGTAACACTTACCTAACTATCGTTCTTACAGTGCTCAAAATACACTCCCTCTCCACCCCCTCCCTGTCTCCTCCCCTCCCCCTTCCACTGTCTCCATCACTTCTCCCCCCTCCCTCCTCCCCCTTGTCCAGTAACCTTTGTTTCTAGCCTGCAACACTCCGAATCCCTCCCCACAGTGTTATTGTATTGACCCTGCCCAACTTCTTTCCCTTGTCAGTTCAAATGTCTTTTTCTCTCCCTTCTTCATTTTTGTCTCGGGAATTGAACAACATAACGATGTTTGGGTCATGTTTTTGTATAGTATTCTTTAATAATGTGTAATATTATAATGACCGTGACAATGGTGGTCAAGAGGCATTAACTGTTCAAAGGACGGCAGTCAGTGCCTCAGTTTAATGATCATTTTATTTCTCCTCCTCTAGCCATTAATATCTTGCTTACACTTATTTTATAAATCCCAACATACATAAAATATGAAGCACAAACGTCCTTCTTTTCACTAAAGAATGTATAAAATGAAAAATAATCATTGCGTATGTTGTATGACTGAGGTGGTTTGGACATGTGGAGAGAATGGAGAATGAAAGACTGACTAAGAGGGTGTATGTAGGTGAGATGGAGGGAGGGAGAGGGAGGGGTAGACCAAGGATGAGGTGGAGGGATGCAGTTGAGAGGTATATGAGGGAGGGGGGGGGTGAGTTGGTGGGAGGGGAGTCAAATGGTGGGTGACAGAGCTACTTGGAGGCGTTTTGTCTGCGATCACCCTTTGCGGGATTAGGGCGTCGGGCTATAGACAGATAGATAGATGTTGTATGATCTACATGCATCCAGAAAATATTTTCTGAAAAGTATTGTTAGTATTCTTGGTGATAATTTGTAGTTCTTCAGTTACGATTAAATATAGCAAAACAGATGATAGTCACAAAAAGCTGTATCCTCATACATTTGGCGACCATAATCATCGTAATATACGATGAAGGGGGATTATACCCCTCTGGATGAGTAGGTTAAGCCCTTATCGGAATATGCTTGTCATGAGCCCGGACAGCAGGCAGATGTAAGTGGAAGTATGAGATTGTCGCGGTGTAAGGGTTAATTTTGGTAAAGGTTCGCTTCCTATCCATCCGAGTCCTTGTCACTCCTGTATCGATAATATCGGCAGTTGCAGAACAGATGTTCAGGGCGCTGACGGACAGCCATGCCGTTACCTTCTGTTCTAACCATGCAGTGCAGCTGTGGGAATGGAATGATAGGGATAATCTTGCTGGCTGCATTCTCTGACCTTGTAAGATCATGCGTTGAGGGAGTTCAGATCAAAGTATGTCGATGGCATATTGTTTTAAATTATATATAATTAGACGTATCTCATAGGTCTCACTTTAGTGGGGAACACAATGTGTGGGGGGGGAAGCGGATTATGGAAGCAGGAATACTTTGGGTGAGGGAAGGGATTACATATATTACAAGCTGGGATACAGATAAATATGTTATAACGTGAAGGGAGGAGTGAGGGATACAGAAAGCGGGAAGGAGGCGAGGAGGGAAGGAATCCACAAAGGGGGGATGGTATTGAACACTGATAGTTACGATGGACATATTGTTATGTAAGTAACTTGGTTACTTGTGTGTAATACAGTTGGCAATATAACGTGCACGAGTATTGTGTTTATAATGTCATTACAATTAAGACTCAAATTCCTGTAAATGGTAATAACTGTATTCAAATTATGGAGAACCGATCTAGTTAGGGAGGTAAATAGAAGCAGAGTCAGTTAAATGAAATCGTTGGGAATGGTTGGGGGTGCTGAGGGAGAGAAACAAGGGGTACTGGTAGAGGGGGGGGAAGGGAAGGGGGAGAAGTGATGGAGACAGTGGAAGGGGGAGGGGAGGAGACGGCGAGGGGGTGGAGAGGGAGTGTATTTGGAGCACTGTATTAACGATGGTTATATAAATGTTATATAAATGGTGATGAGTAAGGTCTCCTAACCACCACAGTGACGATTTATTCATGTTACTAACATTTATATTCAAGTCATGGATAACATTTCAAGCGATGGAGGAGGAAAAGAAGCTCATTTGACACTTTTATATTGATTGTTTCCCACAGTTTATCTACAGACATACGATATTCAGCATTAACGATAAAACGTGCATGATGGGAGAGCATGACTGGGAAGAGAAGAGACGGGTGGGGAGAGAGGTCGGAAAAGGAAGTGATTTAACTTGTAAAACTAAACCGCATACTGGCGAAACACGAACTGTCAGTTTCTGTGTTTGTTTAGTGTGTAACTGACGTCGTAATTAGTGTTTTCTTGCAACCTCACCTTTAGGACTGCAATCGTTCTATAATATTTCATATAATACTTGCTGGCAACATCAGTCCAGTCCAAATAATCCTATGCGTCTGTGTCCGTAACGAAGAATCTTCATATACCAATGTCAAACATTTCACAATAACATTATCCCACCTGCTACAAATTAATATTATCATTAGGGAATGTGTTCTTATCTCCGAACACATTTCATTAATATTAGCCATTTAAAGTGTACTTGTCAACTCTATCTCATACAGTGTTACCAGATCAACAGGCTCGTATCATGCACGCTAAGAGGGACGAACTTCTGCTGTCGACTGTACATATGGTATAAAGAATGCGGAAGGGGAAAGGATACTCGAGTTTGGGGAGGCAACAGACATGATTGTGTGCAACACACATTTTAGGAAAAGAGAGAGTAGGTTAAATACGTATGAGTCTGGGGGAAATAGCAGTCAGATAGATTATTTTCTGGTTAGGAGGGCTCATACGAGGTTAGTGAGGGATGTAAAAGTTTCAGGAAGTGAGGAGTGTGTGCAGCAGCACAAACTATTGATTTGTGATACAGTGCTTAAAGAATGAGTAATGAAAAAGAGGACTTATGTACCTAGGAGGAAAATACGGAAGCTGGAAAACCAATTAGTAAGGGATGCCTCCTACAGCAAGATGAGGAGAGTGGTGACTGAACAGGGAGCCGTAGACAGAGGCATTAATGAACAGTACAGAGCCCTCAAGAACAATCTCTTGAGAGTTACTGATGCAATATGCATTTGGACAAGAGGCCCACCGAGACATAAAGAAACTTGGTGGTGGGATGAGGGTGCAGAAGCTGCAGTTAAGGAGAAAAGGCTTTTCCGGGAAGGGAAGAAGGGTGGTAGCAAGGAGGAATACTTGGCTGCCGAGCACAGGGCTAGAAGAGAGGTATACAGGGTGAAGTCTGAGTCACAGAGACTTTTACTTGATAACCTACATCATGAGGAAAGGAAAAATATGATATTTAAGGTGGCAAATCAGACGAAGAGGGATAATAAGGATACTACATGTGAGCAGTGTTGAAGAATGATGAAGGAAAGGTAGTGGTGAACAGTGAGGATATTAAAGATGCATGGAGAGGGCATTATAACCGGTTGTTGAATGAGGAGTTTGACTAAGACAGGGAAGGTTTGGAGCCAGCAGATCCAGTGTTTGGCCCTTGGCCTCTGATTGATGCTGCTACCTTGAGTGAGGCAATAGGCAGGATGAAGGTGGGGAAGGCAGCAGGTGTGTCTGGGTTGACTGCCGAAATGTTGAAGGTCTCAGGCGATATAGGGGTGAGGTTAGTCACTGACCTGATAAATAGGATTATTTATGAGTGTGTTGTCCCAGATGATTGGCTGAAGAATGTAATTGTAAATGTTTATAAAGGGAAAGGTGATGCTCTGGAAAGAGGAAATTATAGAGGTATAAAGCTTTTAGATCAGATAATGAAGGTAATGGACAGAGTTTTAGAAGGTATGATTACAGAAAGAGTGAATATTGACGAGATGCAGTTTGGGTTTATGCAAGGTAGGGGGACCACTGAAGCCATATTCATTGTTTGACAGCTTCAGGAAAAATATATTGGGAAGAAAAGGATCTGTATTTTGTTTTTGTTGATTTGGAAAAGGCCTTTGACAGAGTCCCTCGAGAGGTGGTGAAGTGGGCAATGAGAAAGCTTGGCTTGGAGGAGTGGCTGCTTAGGGTGGTTATGGCTATGTATGTGGGTGCTCACACCCAGGTAAGAGTGAATGGAGATTTGAGTGATGATTTTTCCGTGAACGTTGGTGTGCATCGGAGGTCAGTTTTGAGTCCCATGTTGTTAATCATGGTACTTGAAGCCCTCTCATGTGACTTTAGAAACGGACTCCCACTGATAATTTGGTGTTGACTGCAGAGAACGAAAGGGAGGCGGAGGAAAGATTTAGGAAGTGGAGAGATGGTATGGGGCACAAGGGCTTAAGGGTAAATGCAGATACAACAAAAGTGATGATATCTAGGGTTGGTGGCGGTACTGTCAAAGACGAGGGAGAGTGGCCATGTCCAGTTTGCCACAAGGGCGTGGGAAGCAATTCCATCTTGTGCGGTGTTTGTAATAAATGGGTGCACAAGAGATGTAGTGGTATCAGAGGTAGACTGCGAGATAATGCTGTTTTTATGTGTAGGGCGTGTCGGAGAAAGCAGATGGAGATTGTCAGGCGAGAAAGGACTGAACTTGCTGGTGAATCTCTTGAGTGTGTGGAAGAGTTTTATTATTTGGGAGACATGTTGTGTGCTGGAGGTGGGGCTGGAGCTAGCTCTGTGGCTAGGGTGAGAAGTGGTTGGAAGAAGTTCAGGGAGCTGTTGCCTCTCCTGACATTGAGAGGACTCTCCCTACGTGCTAAGGGGTCTTTGTATGCAGCATGTGTTAGGAGTGTAATGCTGTATGGTAGTGAGACCTGGGCAATAAATGAAGAGGATATTCGCAGGCTCAGACGTACAGAAATGACAATGATTAAGTGGATGTATAGGGCATCCCCGCATGCAAGGTCTGGGGGGGCTGGGTTTATGATGGAAGAGTTGAGAGGTAGGATGGGACTGGAGTGTATTGGTGTTGTAATGAGGAGAGGTAGACTTAGATGGTTTGGGCATGTGGAGAGGATGGAGGATGATAATTGGGTGAGGAAGGTGAGACGTGTTAATATTGGTGGTGGGGTTATGAGAGGTAGACCGAGAAAGACATGAGACAGGGTCATTAAGTGTGACCCCAGGGTTAAGGGACTGAACAGGGAGACTGCAACAGATCATGCAGCATGGAGAGCTGCCATTAGGTGACCAAGGCCGACGCATGCAAGAATGTTGGAGCCTCTAAAAACGATACGAAACGATACCATTTGATTAATGTAGTGAAGTTATAACACAGTAAATTACCACAATGGTAGTCAAAACAGTTTAACAATTGTTCATGCGATCCGGACAAATGTCTGATATATCGGAAAAAGTCCAGGTTAGGAAGGGGAAGTCCGGATGTTGCTTTTATTGGAATTTCACATTTTTCAGACTGGTTTTGCCCCAGTTAGTCCGTTACAGTGAGGTCCTACTGTACTTTAATTGATTGTATTTCTGTAGTGGTCATGTGGGGGAAGAAGTGATTTTGTGTGTGCACTAGTATCTGAAAAGTTGATGCAGTGGTGTACCAGGGTGATGAGTCCACCATCTCTGCCATCACTCCGGTCTTGTCTGATGGTGGTGAAATTATGAAATGTAGGTGTCTGGCCATGTGGAGAGGATGGAGGGTGAAAGACTGACGAAGAGAGTGTATGTGAGTGAGGTGGAGGGGGGAAGAGGGAGGGGGAGGCCGAGGATGAGATGGAGGGATGGGGTGGAGAGGTATATGAGAGAGGGGGGTATGAGTTGGGAGCAGGGCAGTGAGATGGTGGGGGACAGGGCGACTTGGAGGCGATTTGTTTGTGGCCACCCCAAACGGGATTGAGGCGTCTGGCAATAGATAGATAGATAGGTGTTAGGCAGTTCTACGTAGTTTTGCTTCTTGTAAGATGGCAATGTGCATGTTTTGTTGTTTGATGAACTGAGATGGTTTGGGCATCTTGAGAGGTTGGAGGATGACAACTGCATGCAGAGGGTGAGAAGTGTGAACATCTGGCATAAGGCTGGGAAAGGCAAACAATAAAATACCTGGGACAAGATCATACAGTGCGACCTCATGGATAAAGGACTGAACAGTCAGGTTGCCATGGATCAGGCAGAGTGGAAAACTGCCATTAGGTATCCAAGGTTGACTCATGCAATCATGTTGGAGCCTTTAAAACTGAATGAGAAAAACACATCAGCCCCTATTGCCTAGTGTAATGTCTAATGCTGGTGGGGTATGAAACTATTTCACTAACTAACTGATCTGCATACAAGGAATTAAAGTATGGTACATTAGTTCCATATCTAACCAGCAGAGGGCACTTGTATAAGGTATATACACTGATGTGTATGAGCACACTGCAGACTTTATCTGCAACATAATAAATGGATGCTTCATACATTTTGTGCAGTCTGAGAAACATGCTTTAATAAGGCCCCTAATTAAGAAACCTGGCCTTGATGTCGAGAGCATGACAAATTATCATCCCATCTCTAACCTGTCTTTTTTATCCAAGATTACTGAGTGGGCCATACTCAATCAACTCTTACCACTACTGGAACACAACAGAGTTGTTCCTGTTGTTCAATCAACATACAGAAAATACCATTCAACTGAAACTGCACTAACAAGGATTCAGAGTGACTTGGTGGCAAACACTTGTAGTGGGATGTCCTCTCTCCTAGTTCTGTTGGATCTGTCTGCAGCTTTTGATACAGTAGATCATAAACTATTGTTGGATGATCTGCATTTTTATGGCGTTCGTGATAGTGCCCTTTTGCTCCTTAAGTCATATCTGTTGGACAGATCTCAGAGAGTGGTTGTTGATTATGCTAGCTCTGATTCTGCTCCTCTTCTATTTGGAGTCCCTCAGGGATCAGTTTCTATTTACTATCAACACAAGTAGTTTATCGTCTCTACTTGATGCTCATGATGTGTCCTATCATTTTTATGCTGATGACACCCAGCTCTATGTTAAGATGTCAGATATCAACAATACTAAGACAAAGTTTGAATCTCTAATGTCTGATATTAAGATTTGGATGGCTAAGAGGAAACTTAAGCTGACTGAAGGTAAAACTGAGATCATCATCATCAGAGGAAACAGAAGGGGTGATGAAACTGACAATGCCCTGGCTTTGAACATCGGCATGTCGCAGCTGCATCCAGTCAGTTCTGTTTGAAATCTGGGTATTTATTTTAATTCTAAGTTAAATTACAAAGAACATATTAATCAGGTTGTAAGAGGGTGTAACTTGCACATCAGAAATCTGTACTCTGTGAGAAAATTCTTGAATAGATGGTGCCTCTTAACATTGGTCCATGCAGTGGTCTTGTCTCATGTTGATTACTGTAATTCACTGTGGGTTGGTCTTCCAAATAATATACTAACAAAAGTTCAGTCTGTGTTGAACAGGGCGGCACGGCTTATCTTTGGTCTCCCCCCGAGAACCTCAACTACCCTGTTTCTGATTGAGTTGCACTGGTTACCAGTAAAGGCTAGAATTGAATTTAAACTGTGTCTTATTACATTCAAGGTTCTTAAGTTTGGTGAACTGAAGTATCTTGCTGAATTGTTAAAACTCCCATCGGCACGCCTGGGTGTGATGTTACGCAGTGAAGATGATTCCTTGCGTCTTGATGAGCCAGGAGCCATTCACCAGTCATCTTTCTCTGATCGTTCCTTTGCATATAGAGCCCCTATATTATAAAACAGATTGCCATTGTCCATAAGACAACTCTCTACTGTTGAATCCTTTAAGAGATAGACAGCTGAAAGCCTTTCTTTTTCCAAAATGCTATGACCTGGAGAGAGGTACTATGACGGATGATTATAGGGTTTAATTATTGCCACTTTCATGTATATATGATGTAGCTTGTATTATATACAAGAAATGTCACAATTCTTGTAACTGTAAAAACAATGTATGTGTGTCGAGTGCTAGTGAATTCCCAAGAGGAAGAACTGGCGCTTTTAAGAAACAAAAGGCCAGATTATTATTATTATTATTATTACTGTCCAACATAGGCAAACGTGCATCCTGACTTATGAATCCAGCTGCACTATGCCACCAGAAATACTGTTTTTACCAAGAAGCAGGCTGCAGTAGGTCACTGTTGGGCAGTAGTTGACTCCTAGGAGATTTGAATTGTCACTGCATGGGTCTTTAGATTTTTGACTGCTAAATTTTCACTCCTTCAATCTAATGGCATACAACAGTTTTTATTACTGCTACTACCTACTTCTCGATTTATACAGCATACATTGTACCTTAATGCCTTAATCTCATAATGGGTAGCCACAAATAAATCAGCTCCATGTCACCTTGTCTTATGCTATCAAACTGCTCTCTCTCCAACTCACACCTCCCCCCCACTCACATACCTCTCCATCCCCTCTCTCCATCTCATCCTCAGTTTCCCCCTCCCCCTACCCCTTAGAAATATATTTCTTATGAAGAGATTTTTCACACTGTTGTAGTGTTATGAAGACTGTACATCCTACACAGGTGTCCAGCATGGTGAATATAATCTTTCATAGGTGGCCAGAATATGGCTAATAAAAAAATACTTCTTTGTAGTGAATGGTTAAGAAGATATGTGGTGGGTTTTGTCAGGCACCAGTCAAAGGGTATCAACAGATGGTGCAACATAATTAATGACTGTGTAACTCAAAGCTGTGTAAATTAAGGGAGACTGTATTTCTGAATCCTTCCACTTCTTTATTAAGTGGGAAATAGTGTTGGGATGGTGGTGATGGTGGTCATAAAAAATACAGCATCATAATAACATACATTAATTTCTGGCTTAATATGACTTCCTTTACAAAATTTTCACTATAAAGTTGTTAATAAGAAATTGAATACATTTCACACAGCAAACCACTGTTCATTATAGAGGTCAGGATGTGATATACAGGGTCAGAGTTGATGTAAATCACTGGCATTTATCTCAACACACCACTTTTATATTTCTTTAACTTGTTAATGGACTGTGATATAAGTCACAACATCAGACACCAGTTCTGAATATCTGTCCATCTATCTATTTATTGCCAGACACCATAGCCCCGTAAGGGGTGGCCATTTGACTTTTGAGTTAATTGTTTTATGGGGAGAGGCACTAACCCTTCACCAATCCACTTGTTGACATGTAGGAAGCATGTACAGGTTAGTTATATGGTTACCACTCAGTGTTGTAAATTATTATTTGCCACTAAATGTAAAGCCATCTGAAAGGGAAACAAGAGTAATAAGAAGTGACAGGAAAGATGGGAGAAATAGGCAGAAGGAGGGCAGGCACAAAAAAGGAATGATAAAGGTTAAGGAAGAAGTAGGCAGCACTACATCAAGTGAGTGAATGATGGTCACAACCACCTAACACTGAGTCCTCAATATGATATCTTAAATATCTGAGAAGAAAATCATTCCCAATGTAACATCCTCACTTAAACATATCACTTTAAAAAATGTTTTAGAAATTCATTTACAGTACACTGTTAAGTGAGGAATTACTGAAACTGGGATCATCAACAAATAAGCCCCACAGCCTGAGGACATCACTTTTATCATATCCTTATTGCTACCATATGATATCATTCAACTTGAGGGAACAATGTAAAAGTGATAGATTAATAAACACAATATCTAACTTTGCCATTTCAAAAACTCGCTTCACCAAAATTACATCCTCTGGTAAGTTCAGGGGAAAAAATATATATATACGAGGTGTGACAAAAAAGAAACGAGACTTTGGCTGCTAATGACACAATTCATCAGCCACACAGTAATGAAGTATATCACAGTGTTGCCCAACATCTCAGCACTGTATGAGAAAAGCAGCACTTCAATTAACCTATTTTCATTCTTTTCACAGGTGGTTTTGTAGCTCCTGTCAAGTGCCCTCTGTCACAGAATGAGCCTTGAGCAAAGGATTAACGTCAAGTTCTTGGCTAACTTGTTAAAACTCCTTTAGAAACCCTTGCCATGCTGAAGGATGTGTTGGAACAGAAAACAGTGTCCTGCACACGTGTCTATGAGTGGCACAAGAGGTTCAGGATGGGGAGGGGTGATGCTCCAAAATGTCCCGTGACACATCCACATGACAGATCTTTTGGTCCTCGGAGGGCAGTTTGGGCACCAACTTTGCACAAATCTTCCGCATGGCCAAATCTTTCAATAAGATGGACCTCATTGACTCCTTATTTAATCCCTGTTGCTCAGCCATTATTCTGATCGTCAGTCTGCGATCACTCTGCATCAATTCCTTGACCTTCTGGATGTTGGCATCATTTCATGTTGTTGAGGGACATCCTGGATTTGGGTCATCCTTCATGTCACCCCGCCCCATCCTGAGCCTCTTGTGCCACTCATAGACACGTGTACGGGACACTGTTTCCTCTCCGTACACATCCTTCAGCATGGCAAGGGTTTCTGCAGGAGTTTTTCCCATGTTAGCCAAGAACCTGATGTTAATCCTTTGCTCGAGGCTCATTCTGTGACAGAGGGCACTTGACAGGAGCTACAAAACCACCTGTGAAAAGAATGATAATAGGTTAATTGAAGTGCTGTTTTTCTCATACAGTGCTGAGATGTTGGACAACACTGTGATATACTTCATTACTGTGTGGCTGATGAATTGTGTCATTAGCAGCCAAAGTCTCATTTCTTTTTTGTCACACCTCGTATATGTGACCCACTCCAGTGGGAATGATGTTGACAACTTGACAGTCTTTACATTTTCACACTTTGTACTTTTCTTATTTCTGGATCCTACCTAACCCTCTCTGAAAGCTGAAAAATGAGTAGATGATGATGATGAACTCAGAGACACGGTATCATCACAATAACATACTTGCCATCATCAGTAAACAAGCTACACTCCCGGTTGAGCTGTTCCCCATTTGTCGCCACAGTTACCGTGTGCTTCAGCTTGAAAAAACGATCAAAGATATTTCGACGGATCTCGTGTGTCTTTGGGTCATTTTCTTCTAAAACACTGCCACTCTGAAAGATATAGGATGCAGATAAATATGTGCAAGTAATAGGAGCATACTCTTCGTTATGTGAGGCTTTGCTTCTGGAGAGAGATGCTGTTATGCAGTGGCACTGACAAAGCTGGTAGCTAAGCTGCCAAGTTACACAAAAGGCCTTCAACTCCTTCCCTATCCCCTGAGAGGGGAAGAGCTGACTGCCAGAGAAGGAAAACTTCAGCCTACAATCCACTGGGTTCATATTTCAGGTGAACTTGGGGATATATCTACCTGCAGTACTACTACTACAATTCTATTATGTAAGGTTTCCTATTACATCAAACAGAGGACATAACAGTCACCTCCTATGGCTTAAGAGATCTGCATTACTGCAGACTAACCTGAAGTCCTCCCATGCTCTGTCTCTCCTGGACTCAGAAAAGGGTTCTTAGGAGTTGGTCATTACCAAAAAAAAAAAAAAAAAAAAAAAAAAAAAAAAAGTCTTTTATCTCTTTTCTTATACTCTATTCACTGAAAACCAAATTGTGATAACGCAAGTTGATAATCAGAAACCAAAGTACAGTATTCCCTTATATAAACAATTGATACCATCAGTACAGTCAGGTCTCACTGGATGACTGCTCCCAATGTGATAGATCACTATAATGATGAACAAAAGTTAGGCCCATTTTTGGAATAACAATGGCGAAGGGATTGTGAAATAGCTAGAATAATGCCTCCCAGTCAGTTGACTGAGCTAAGATGGCCACCCAGTGTTTGCATTTGCTGTGATCATCTGCATTTCATTCTATTTTGTGAACAAAAGGCCACTGAAACACCACTGCTATAGTCAAAGTGCAAATGTGTAACAAAGAGTGCAGTGTGCAATATTAAATGAAGTGATAACTTACTGTGTATGAAAAACTGAAACCTGTGACTTGGAAACCATGTTTACCATGCGTACACAGCCTCCCAGTCAGAAGATTGAGCCAGGATGGTTGTCCTGTGTTTACAATTACTGTGATCGTCTGCCTTTAGATTCATTTTGTGCATAAAAGGTCACTGAAACACAACTGCCAAATTAAATTGCAAGTGCATAACAAGTAGTGCAGTGGGTAATTTTAAGTAATGTGATACCTTTTTGTGTGTAAAATATTGTACAACTTAAATGGGCTTTATTTTATATATATATTTTTTAAGGTTTTCATTTTTTGTGGCCAAGGGCACCCTTAGTATCCCCACTGTTATACTGACCTCATTATATAACAATTTGTTATGCGATGGGTTATCATTTGACGTAACCCAATCGTATAGTGAGTCATGACTGAACCGTACTATATTACTCCATACGAAGTGTAGAAACCTGAGAGTCCACAACAGTTAACAGTATGGGAATGAAATCACTCATAACATTAGCTACATAAATGAAATATGTCCTTCACTTTCTGAAAAATTAAACCTTCAAACACACGATGATTACCTCAACTGGAACTCTAAACCACAGAACACTAAAACTGGTTTCTGCAAGGCTAAACTGATTTTTCACTCATGGTGAATGAGCTTGGAGTCACCTTTCACAAACAGGCTTCCACCCATTTATTTGCTAACTTGTAAACACTTTTGCAACATATACAATTTGTTCTTAACTAAGCAGTCAAAACCTATGGTAAATATATCTTAGGCAATCATCACAAGTACAGTATACCAAATATAGTACTTATGCAAACACAGTTTGTTCTAATGACAGGAAATGTCCTTGAAACCCTGTAAGTGCATACAAATAAAGGTCAACCATGCTACTACCAATATGCAATTGGGTTTTCTCTGCTTTTTATCTATCTATCTATTGCCAAATGCCTCATTCCCGCAAGGGGTGGCCACAAACAAATCGCCTCCATGTCGCCCTGTCCCCCACCATTTCACTGCCCTGCTGCCAGCTTACACCCCCCTCCCTCATATACTTCTCCACCCCATCCCTCCATCTCATCCTCAGCTGCCCCCTCCCTCTCCCCCCCTCCACCTCACTCACATACACTCTCCTCATCAGTCTCTCACTCTCCATCCTCTCCTCTCTCTTGCTCTCTACATATAACTCTCTCTCCTGTCTCTCAACTTCTTCCATGCCCTTGCTTCTCATCCACTTACTATATGCTTTCTTATTTTGTGCCACAGCCTCTCTCACCTCTTCATTCCACCATGCTGTTCCCTACACCCCCTTTTGTCATCTCTTCATGCCACACACCACCTCACATGCTGCACAGATTTCTTCTGTGAATATCTTGCACACACCTGCCACATCCCCCATCTGCTCCAATCCATATTTACCCAATCACTCCTCCAATTCCCTCTTACATTCTGCCTTTTTTCCATCCTCTTGTAACCTTTCCACTCTCCTTGCATAAGCTACTTCCTCCTGTCCTTCCCTTCTTCTATTTCTCCATTTCATTTAAACCTTGATTCTGACCACCACCAAGTGGTGGTCAAAGTCCACTCCCCCAACCTCTGTACACTCTTGGATCCATTACACATCTTCTCATCCTTTCATCCACAAACATAATCAATCATTGCTTCCCATCCATTCAGTTCACCACCCACCCTTCTCATCACTCGCAATGTATACCTGTGGATCATTTTGTGCCTGAAGAGGGTATTGGCTATCACCAACCCCCTCCTGGCACAAATGTCCACTAAAGCACTGCCATTCTGCTTTTTATGTACAAGTATAATTTATTACAGGTATAATTTATTACATTTTGGGGTAAAAAAAAAAAAAAAAAAAAAAAAAACTTTTTCCCCATCAGCCCTACATATCTCATGCACTGAATATGTCCTTGGGCTGAAGAGGTTAATGATGGAACATGAACTTCAACTAAAAGTGATTTTCACAATTTTTGAGAAAAATGTCATTGAAGGATTTACTGTAATGATGCAAATGAGTAATGGATGGAAAAGCTGATAAAGATCATTTGACCAATGTTCTTACTATTTTTATTCTAAGCATGACTGCAGCCCGAGGTTTCTCCTAAACTGAATAACATTGTATAGTAATTGTAGCAGAGTCTCAAATAATGCTATAACACTTATGGAATTATGAGATTGTTTCAAATCTCTTAAAGCACAAGAAATAATGTCATAACAGGTAGCAGCATTTTTATGGCTTCTGGCACAAAACTGATACGATCTTTCTCTTGGTCAAGTGAAGGTCATTAAAGATTTTGTATGTGTCTACTGCATGTGACTGCATGAAACTTGTTTACTCATGGGAGAGCACCCTGCCTAAGAGTGAATTGACAACATAGCTAAACATCAAGCAAACAGCCATACAGCAGTCTTAGTTTGGTACAGTCAGGGAAAATATTTTACCTAATGTTTCAATTACTGAACTTCTTACTTTCCTTTCTTGGCTAATATTCCTGAGCTTTAGGAAGCCTGATATGTTTCTCTGCCCTTAGGTTGAGCAGTGGTTTATAGGTATGCTTGCTTATTCTTTATAAGAAGGGATGTGCTGGTTGTTGGGTATGATGGTGGTATGGGTCTTGAAAATGCATGATTGTGATTGATACTGATAAGCAATTTGTAGTGCCAAGATGTGTTCCTGGAGTAACTAAGTGTTTTTACAAAGGCCTTCCAGTTTTCCATTTTCTTTGCCCCAATTTTGTTACTGATCTCATTATTTAATTCTTGAAGCCCTGTGATGATGTCTTGTGTGTGTGGGAGAGGTGAGCTGTGTTAAAGTCTGTCAAATTGTCTTATGGAGCAGGCAGTCTCTGGTGTAAAGTTTGGGTTGTAACGTCTTCTGTAGCCTCATGGGATGTGGTGCATGTCTGTGATAAGTAGGAACTTTGTAATGTGCATATGATACTGGAGATGAGTGAAGTTTTTAGTGTTGTAAAGTGTTGATCTGTGTCTTCAGTGCATTTTGTCCAGTCTGCTTTCTTGCAGTTTCTGTATGTGAGGCATTATTGCTCAGGTTTGGATTGCATTTTTACAGTGATAATGATGGGGGGATGATTTGCAGTAAGTCTGGATTCTGTTGCCAACATTTTATGGTTTCATCCTAAGCCGAGAGGGCTTTGATAAATGTATATGTTTCTCTGCCCACAGATGATTATCTTTGATATGCTGCATCAGAGAGGAAAGTGACAGACATGCAGGAGGAGGCTGTAGCATGGGCCGAACAGGGTGGTACTCCTAAGGGGAATGAGAATGCTGGTGATAGGGAGAGCTGGAGCTCCTGTTTCACTGGCTACCTAACCATACCCCTTTGCTGACCTTTTCAGTGTGACAGTAACATGGAGAGTAGACCAGCATACTCTCCCAAACATTTCCTCTATCTTATGCACTACACCACATGTGCTTTACATTTCACACAAAGTATCCCACTACATTACAGGGGTTGGTGCCAGCAAGAGCAAGAGGCCGGAAAACTTTGCCCCTGCTACCTAGTGGCGGACTTTTTTGGGGGGTGGGGTGGGGGGGGCTGTGACAGGGGTTCTGCTGCCATAGATCATGGGTCTGTGGCGAGATGGGGCTCGAACCTGTGCTAGAGGGTACAGGGCATTGCAGTTCCCAGGCTGCCGCTTCTGCCCAATAGAGAGGAACCCGAACCTGGGAGTGGCGCCCCAGGAGGCTGTATAATGGAGGGGCAGTTGCAGTGCCAAGGCGTGATTGGAGGGTGTCCCTGCAGCTGTCCTGGCAGGGTGCCCTGAGCCCACTACCACAGCCACTGGTAAGCTGGTGGGCCAGGGGTCCCAGATCCATTGTCTGGACCTGGGAATGTGCAGTGCGTGGGGCCTGTGGTATGTCTACCCCCTTTATTATTACCAAATATGACTAAATACACGAATAAGCTTCAAAGCAAGTCTGAAAACATTAAATCGCCCAGGAGGATGAGGGTGGGTTCATGGAATGTGAGAAGTTTGTGGGGAACAGCAGAGGAAGTCATTGAGGCATTCAGTAGGAGGTGGGTGGATGTGGCATGTTCGCAGAAAGTCCGGTACAAGGGTGGATCAGCCAGAGAGATTGTTGGGAAGAACTGCTACTATAAGTTGTATTGGCAGGGGGGGGCGGGGGACAGACGGATATGGGGGTGTGGGTGTGTTGGTTGCAGAGAAATGGGTGGAATATGTTATGAATGTTATGAGAGTAAGCAATAGGATACTGGTAGTGAAAATTTTGTTCGGTGGAATAATGACTGCAATTATATCGGCATATGCTCCACAGGCACGGTTGGATGAGGTCGAGAAGGATAGATTTTAGAATGATTTAATACGTGTAGTAGGTGGTATGGGGGATGATGAGACAGTGGTTTTGGGAGGGGACTTAAATGGTCATGTAGGTGAAGCAGCTCAAGGTTATGAAGGAGTACATGGGGGACGTGCGTATGGTATAAGAAATGCGGAAGGGGAAAGGATACTCGAGTTTGGGGAGGCAATGAACATGATTAAGGGCAACACACATTCTAGGAAAAGAGAGAGTAGGTTGATTTCGTACGAGTTTGGGGTAAATAGCTGTCAGATAGATTATTTTCTGGTCAGGAGGGCTCATAGGAGGTTAGTGAGGGATGTTAAAGTTTTAGGAAGCAAGGAGTGTGTGCAGCAGCACAAACTATTGATTTGTGATATGGTGCTCAAAGAACGAGTGATGAAAAAGAGGACTTATGTACCTAGGAGGAAAATATGGAAGCTGGAAAACCAAGCAGTAAGGGATGCCTTCTACTGTGAAATGAGGAGAGTGGTGCCTGAACAGGAAGTCGTAGACAGAGGCGTTAATGAACAGTACAGAGCCCTCAAGAACAATCTCTTGAGAGCTACTGATGTAATATACGGTTGGACAAGAGGCCCACAAAGATACAAAGTAACTTGGTGGTGGGATGAGGGTGTAGATGCTGCAGTTAAGGAGAAAAGAAGGCTTCTCCAGGAATGGAAGAAGGGTGGTAGCAAGGAGGAATACTTGGCTGCTAAGCATAGGGCTAGAAGAAAGGTATACAGGGCGAAGTCCGAGACACAGAGTTATTTTACCTGATAACCTAAATCATGGGGAAAGGAAAAATATGATATTTAAGGTGGCAAATCAGATGAAGAGGGAAAATCAGGACATTATAGGTGAGCACTGTGTGATGAAGGATGAAGGAAGGGTAGTGGTGAACAGTGGGGATATTAAAGATGCATGGAGAGAGCATTATACTCAGTTGTTGAATGGGGAGTTTGACCGGGACAGGGAAGGTTTGGAGCCAGCAGATCCAGTGTTTGGCTCTTGGCCTTTGATTGATGCTGCTACTGTGAGTGAGGCAATAGGCAGGATGCAGGTGGGGAAGGCAGCAGGTGTGTCTGGGTTGACTGCCAAAATGTTGAAGGCCTCAGGAGATATAGGGGTGAGGTTAGTCACTGACCTGATAAATATGATTACATATGAGTGTGTTGTCCCAGATAATAGGTCGAAGAGTGTAATTGTAAATGTGTACAAAGGGATGGGTGATGCCCTGGAAAGAGAAAATTAGAGAGGCATAAAGCTTTTAGATCAGATAATGAAGGTAATGGAGAGAGTTCTAGAAGGTATGATAAGAGAAAGAGTGAATATTGATAAGATGCAGTTTGGGTTTATGCCAGGTAGGGGGACCACTGATGCCATATTCATTGTTTGACAGCTTCAGGAAAAATATATTGGGAAGAAAAGGGATCTGTATTTTGTTTTTGTTGATTTGGAAAAGGTCTTTGACAAAGTCCCTAGAGAGGTGGTAAAATAGCCAACGAGAAAGATTGGGTTGGAGGAGTGACTGGTATGTGGGAGCTCGCACCCAGGTAAGAGTGAGTGGAGATTTGAGTGATGAGTTATCAGTGAACGCTAGTGTGCATCAGGAGTCAGTTTTGAGTCCCATGTTGTTTATCATGGTACTTGAAGTCCTCTAACGTGACTTCAGAAACGGACTCCCGTGGGAGATGTTGTGTGCTGATGATTTGGTGTTGACTGCAGAGAATGAAAGGGAGGTGGAGGAAAGATTTAGGAAGTGGAGAGATAGCATGAGGCACAAGGGCTTAAAGGTAAATGCAGATGAAACAAAAGTGATGACATCTAGGGTTGGTGGCGGTACAGTCAAATAAGAGGAAGAGTAGCCATGTGCAGTCTGCCACAAGGGCGTGAGAAGTAATACCATCTTGTGCAGTGTTTGTGATAAATGGGTGCACAAGCGATATAGTGGTATTAGAGGTAGACTGCAAGATAATGCTGATTTTATGTGTGTGGTGTGTCGGGGAGAGCAAGTGGAGACTGTGGTGTGAAAGGATTGAACTTGCTGGTGAGCCTCTTGAGTGTGTGGAAGAGTTTTGTTATTTGGGAGACATGTTATGTGCTGGAGGTGAGGCTGGAGCTAGCTCTGTGGCCAGGGTGAGAAGTGGTTGGAAGAAGTTCAAGGAGCTGTTACCTCTCCTGACACTGAGAGGACTCTCCCTACGTGCTAAGGGGTCTTTGTATGCAGCTTGTGTTAGGAGTGTAATGCTGTATGGTAGTGAGACCTGGGCAGTAAAGGAAGAGGATATTCGCAGGCTCAAAAGTACAGAAATGACAATGATCAGGTGGATGTGCGGTGCGTCCCTGCATGCAAGGCCTGGGGGGCTGGGTTTACGATGGAAGAGTTAAGAGGTGGGATAGGACTGGAGTGTATTGGTTTTGTGATGAGGAGAGGTCGATTGAGATGATCTGGGCATGTGGAGAGGATGGGGGATGATAATTGGGTGCAGATGGCAAGAAGTGTTAAGTCCTTAACCGTGGGGCGTCACTTTCGTGACACTTGGGAGCAAGGGATTATACCGCGGGGCGTCACTTTTGTGATTCTGTGTTATTTTGAATTAGCCTGGGCTTTCAAGTGGTGGCTTGTATCATCTATCAATACTGTCAATGTCCAACACTAGTCAGCACTCTTGATCTCATCTGTACTCCCATCCATTGTTGACAATTTAGCCATTTCTCCCCATTCTTGACTCCCCTCCGTACCTCCCCTCCATTACCCTATCCTCTCGCCTGCCCGGCTGTGCTGCACTAAATAAATCTTCCCCGAAATTTTCCACTGAGTTCATCCATTGAAATAAGCCCTATGCCCTATTCTTATACCAAATAATATATACAAAAAAGAAACAAGGTAAGTGATAGTGCCATACACCTGAAATTGGCAAATTATCACCTGATAACACCTCACGTGCACTCGTTCACTAATTTTCGCTGTTTATTTCCCCTTGAAATATTCCGTATAATCTATTCTCGTAATAAAAATATATATAAGAAAGGAAGGAAGAAACCTAAGTGATATTTACAATCACCTGGAACTACCTAATTTATTATGTATTGTCTAGATTTCCTGCCAATCATTTCATAGCATATATATTAGCAGCTGTCACCATGCTGACATTGGCAGCATTGCACTCCCCCTTGGCCAACACCGTGTTCAGTTTACTGTCGTCTTTCAAGGTGAAACCACATCGGATTCGCGCCTGTCCAATTCCGCCGTTTTTTAGCCCCATGCAAAGGGCCCTGTGACCTCTACCCCCTACTAAACCTCGTGTGGAAAGAGGTAAAGGGCTAAGTAACTGCTGTGGAACGTGAACTAGCTAATTTATCAATAAAAATGATCGACAGTGACTACGATCTTTCTGGTGACTAAAAGAGTGCAAGTGGAAATGTAAATAATGTGTAAATAATGTGTAAACAGCAAGTGAAAGCAATGAATGTAAATATAAGTGAACAGTGGAAAATAGTTTTATAAGTTACTGCAAGTGACAGTGCATAACACAGTGTAAATAAAAAAGAAATGTAAATAATGTAAATAAAACAGAGAATGTAAACAGAAATGTAAATGAGTAGTAATATAAAAATACGAGTATATGTACTAGGAGTAATGAAAGTGAAAGTTTCACTCTAGTATGTATGAATGCAAAGGATGTGAAGATGTGTAAAGGATGCAAGAGTGTATAGAGGTTGGGGGAGTGGACTTTCTGACCACTACTTGGTGGTGGCCAGAATTAGGATGCAAGTAAGATGGAGGAATAGAAGAAGGGAAAGACGAGAGGAAGGAGTAGTTGCAAGGAGAGTGGAAAGGTTACAAGAGGATGAGAAAAAGGCAGAGTATAACAGACAAGTGGAGGAACGATTGGGCAAATATGAATTGGAGCAGATGGGAGACGTGGAAGGTGTGTGTAAGATATTTACAGAAGAAATATGTGCAGCATGTGATGTGGTGTGTGGAAGGAAGAGAAGACGGAGGGGGGTGCAAGGAACAGCGTGGTGGACTGAAGAGGTGAAACAGGCTGTGGCACAAAAGAAGAAAGCATACAATGAATGGATGAGAAATAGGGGCGTGGAAGAAGTTGAGAGGCGGAAGAGAGAGTTATATGTGGAAAGGAAGAGAGAGGTGAAAAGATTAGTAAGAGAGAGTAAGAAGAGAGTGGATGAGGAATTTGGAAGGAATTTGAGTGTAAAATGGAGGGACTGTAAGAAAATGTTCTGGAGAGAAGTGAAAAGAGTAAGACAGGGTGGAAGTGAAGTTAGCAGGGGAGTGAAAGATAAAAATGGTAGATTACTAGTGGAGAAGGGAGAAAAAGTGAGCAGATGGAGAGAACACTTTAAGGAATTGTTGAACGTAGAGAATGGAAGTAATGCGAGTATAAGTGGCTGGGGAATGGCTGGGAGAAGGAGGGAGGTGAGAAGACAGGAAGAAATCAGTAGGATAGAAGTTGTGGAAGCAATGAAAAAAGTTAAATCGGGGAAAGCCCCAGGAATTGATGGAGTGTGTGGTGAAATGCTGAAGCATGGGGGAGAGATAGTAGTAGAATGGATGTGGAAGATGTGCAGACTGGCCTGGGAGAAAGGTAGAGTCCCGGAGGATTGGAAGTCAGGTATAATTATTCCCTTGTACAAAGGAAAAGGGGAAAAAGAAGTGTGTGGTAATCATAGGGGCATTTGTCTTCTTAGTATAATAGGAAAAGTGTATGGTAGGATACTTATAGACAGAGTTAGAGAAAGAACAGAGAAATTAGTTGGAGAAGAACAGGGAGGCTTTAGGAAGGGAAGAGGTTGTGTAGATCAGATATTCATTCTTAGATCTTTAGTGGAAAAGTTTCTGGAGATGGGAAAGAGGTTGTAGCGGCTTTCATGGATTTGGAGAAAGCATATGACAGGGTGGATAGACAAGGATTGTGGAAAGTGTTAAGAATATATGGAGTAGATGGGAAGTTGTTGAATGCTGTGAAGAGTATGTACAATGGTGCGAAGGCTGCAGTGCGTGTGGATGGTGAACTAAGTGAATTTTTCTCTTTGAAAGTTGGTGTGAAACAGGGATGTGTTATGTCTCCATGGTTGTTCAATCTGTACATGGATGGGGTAATAAAAGAGGTACAAGATAGGGTAGTGGATGTTGGAGTGGCCCTGGTGAGAGAGGATAGTGTTTGGAAACTCCCTGTACTGTTGTTTGCAGATGATACTGTGTTGTTGAGTGAAGACGAAGGGGAGCTGCAAGGCTTGGTGGATGAGTTTGAGAGTGTGTGTAAGAAACGGAACCTAAAGGTGAATGTAGGGAAGAGTAAAGTGATGGTCTTTGAGAGAGGTGAAGTTAGTGAATGTACAGCGAGGTTGGATGGTGAGGAATTGGAAAATGTGAGCACGTTTAAGTATTTGGGTAGTGTGATGAGTAAGGATGGAGGTTTGGAGGGTGAAGTGCTTGAAAGGGTACAGCAGGGAAGAAAGGTTGCTGGTTCTTTGAAAGCAGTGATAAGAAACAGGGAAGTGAGCATGGAAGTGAAAAAGTTACTACATGACAGTATTGTGATACCAACTCTAACGTACGGAAGTGAAGCTTGGACATTGTTGGAAGGACACAAGTCAAGAGTGAGAGCAGTGGAAATGAGCTATTTAAGAGGAGCCTGTGGAGTCACGTGGAGAGACAGGCTGACGAATGAGGATATAAAGGAGCGTTGTGGTGTGGATGTGGATGTGATAGGAAGCGTTATGAGGAACACACTGAGGTGGTTTGGCCATGTGGAGAGGATGGAGGGTGAAAGACTGA
Organism: Coenobita brevimanus; assembly: GCF_032717465.1. Taxonomy (NCBI): domain Eukaryota; kingdom Metazoa; phylum Arthropoda; class Malacostraca; order Decapoda; family Coenobitidae; genus Coenobita; species Coenobita brevimanus. The sequence goes on from NC_137062.1 coordinate 26,559,322, forward strand.
CGAAGAGAGTGTATGTGAGTGAGGTGGAGGGGGTAAGAGGGAGGGGGAGGCCGAGGATGAGATGGAGGGATGGGGTGGAGAGGTATATGAGAGAGGGGGGTGTGAGTTGGGAGCAGGGCAGTGAAATGGCGGGGGACAGGGCGACTTGGAGGCGATTTGTTTGTGGCCACCCCAAACGGGATTGAGGTGTCTGGCAATAGATAGATAGATAGATGTATGAATACTATGAGTTATGAAAGTGGAAGTGAAGATGACAGATTCACTCTTAACGCTAGTATACAGGACAAGAAAGTGAATGCTACGTATTTTACTGAAAGAGAAATTGAATGCCAACAGTGACAATAAACTACTATTACAGAAGGAAACTTATGGATAAAGACTGCAGATATATATAAGTCTATCTATCTATCTATCTATCTATAGCCCGACGCCCTAATATATAAGTGCTATATAGTAATAGAAATATAAAGCGTGTGTGAATAATAAATGACAGAATATCAGCGGCGAACAAGCGTAAGTGGGAAGGTCATACAGGCTCGTAATTTTCATTGCTTTCACAGTGTTCCTTTTTTTTGGAGTATGGATTCCAAACTATTTGAAAATCATAGAATAATGTTTCTAGTGATAATATCAGGCAGTGGTAATCATATTACGGGTTGCAGGGAAGTGTAAAGTGGAGACTTTGTTACTCAACTTCAGAGGTCTCCACAAGTCCTACGGTACTCGACGAAGGCTCAACAAACATCCCAGGAGAAAGCTGAAGGTATGTGCCATATGCATATGTAATTTTAATATTCTAGGACTAATAACTGATTTTTGGCAAATATTTTTAGAGAGTCTGTCGGAGTGCGAATATGCCCGTGGGACACGCAAGTCAAGCCAAAATAACCCCGCGGTTTAGGGGTTAATATTGGGGGTGGGGTTGCGAGGGGCAGACCGAGAAGGACGTGGGACGAGGTCATTAAGTATGATCTCAGGGTTAAAGGACTAAACAGGGAGGCTGCCATAGATCAAGCAGCATGGAGAGCCGCCATTAGGTGATCAAGGCCGATGCACGCAAGCATGCTGGAGCTTACAATAACAAAAACAATACCCCAAGGATAAAGTAGATGCAGGGGATCAGCAGGGACACTTTTGTCCCTGACTGTTCAGTACCTCCCAGAGGCAATGGTACTAGTAACCAGCACCTTACTATACCCTTTGCACTTTAACTAAACGTAAAGTTGTAATCTCTCCATCTTGAATGTTGAGCTGTAACATTTGATTACCACTAGAATATGGTGCTAGTCATGATGACGTTCTATGAAAGGGATGATAAGCTGTAGTATTTTCTTATTCTGCCAGTGAGCTACGGGATAGAAGCTGCAAAGATGAAAATCTCTGCATACTCAAAAGAAATGAACTAGCTATACATATGGTGATAATAATAAAATGCAAAGTCATCTTAGTAAATGTATTAACAACTATTCAAAAACTATAACCTAAACCCCACCTCACACCAATGTAGAATATCAGCAGCAGCAGACGGACCCATGTACCTGAAGATCTCTATGCTTGTCTGATCTGATGAGAATGCTATCAGGAACCTGCAATGACAACACAATTTGGAACATCATCTATCCAGTGACCTATATCATACTATATTCTTGCTATATCCAACTTGGTGGAGACTTTTCAAACTGGATGGGTTACATATTGCCTTCACTAACCTCTTCAGTACAATAATCATTCCAGCTGAATACAAATGTCTGGATATAGTAAAAATCTATCTATCTCTATCTATTGCCAGATGCCATAATCCCATAAGGGGTGGCCATTTGACTTTGAGTTAGTTGTTTTACGGGGAGGGGCACTAACCCTCCACCAACCCACTTGTTGACACGTAGGGAACACGTATGGTTTGGTTATATGGTTACCACCCAGCGTTGTAAATGGTTTCCTGGCTTACAGGAAACCATTTGGCTAAAAATAAAAAAAGGACATCATGCAGATTCAGCATAGAGCTACTATTCAAAATAACAACAAAATCTGGAATTAACCTGTTGAATTTGATGAGCATTCTTATAACTTCACCCCAATTGAGGTGCCTAGCTGCATATCAAGATTTAAAAAAAAAAAAAAATCAAAGTTTAATGAATTTCAAAATGCCATATCTTGGTAGCTTTTTTTTTTTTTTTTTTTTTTTTTTTTTTTTGTAATGCAGCCAAATGCTATCATACTGAAATCTTTATAACACAGGCATTTTGGAAGACGAAACAATGAAAGAGTTTTTTTTTTTCCCAGATTCTGGGGACACACCCAAGGATTCCAGAGATACCGCAGACCACACTCACGTAACATACTAACATCGTCAAAAGTACAGTAATAAAGTTATCACACTGATTTCCATTGTATGACCTATATATTGAGTGTGAAATACAGCCATTCTACTATGCACAACCTACCACTAAGGATCTGACCCAAGAAATGGTTGATAATACAAACAAAAAAAAGACAATGGTGTACTGTACTGGTACTGTACGTATTTCACACGATCTATTATACTGGTCATACCAAAATAATCATAGTTACTGACAAGTATAATACTGTAATATAATAAAGGTGAAAAAAGTAAGATACAGAAATAGTATTACAATAATGATCTATCTATCTATCTATCTATCTATAGCCCGACGCCCTAATCCCGCAAAGGGTGGCCGCAGACAAAACGCCTCCAAGTCACTCTGTCACCCACCATTTGACTCCCCTCCCCCCAACTCACCCCCCCCCTCCCTCATATACCTCTCAACTCCATCCCTCCACCTCATCCTTGGTCTACCCCTCCCTCTCCTTCTCTCCACCTCACCTACATACACCCTCTTAGTCAGTCTTTCATTCTCCATTCTCTCCACATGTCCAAACCACCTCAGTGTATTTCTCCTAATCTTCTCAACCACATCCACATCAATAATGATACAGTAGTAAGATACCATGACCAAGATTAAAGATATTAAGATGGTGCAATGATGATGGTAATGACCTGAAACAATAGGTAATCATACTGAGTATTTTCATGATAAAAACAATAAGATGGTAAGACTGTGATTAACATAAAGGGAAGATCTATCTACCTGTATGCCTAGGCTGCTTCCCCCCAATGGGGGGTAGCTGAGACAGGACGACACACTCCCAATTTACTCATTTCCACACACACATTTAATCGCATCTTAGCCCTGTGGGGAGAAGGGACAGATCTTCACTCCACCAAACCACATGAGGGTCAACTGTGCAGTGCAATCAGTGACATCTGCAGCAGGGCCCAACAACAGAGCTGGTTTACCCCTGCCAGATCATAATGGACCCATCTCCTTACCTGCACCTGACCTGATCAGCTGATCTGGCCAAATGTGGGAAAATATCCCCTCATGGCCACGTCACCATTTATGCATTCACAGTTGCTCTCCAGTCATCCCCATCAAGCACGGCCACTCTTCTTCCTCTACAGACATACCTCTCGCATCTAACGCTCTCTTCACACTATCCATCCATCCATCCTATTCATGGTATAAGAGGATAACAGAATTATATTATTCCTTGAAACAGGCAGTACTCTACCATGCCACAATGTTGCTTTGTTTTTTAGCAACATTTTGCTGCCAAGTCTCAAGATGGCAGCCTTCTCTCTATCTCACAAAGGATCCCAGCATATCATTGTCACTGCTAGTATCCGACATGACCCAAGATACTGCATAAAAATAAGGTGGGGGGGGGAGGGGGCATGAGGCAAGCACTGGCCACAAGGCAAGGTTCATAGGGACTGGTGATGTGAGATAGCACTCAGCATGCTAAGAGCACAGTGATCGGCTGTCATCGGCCCACACAGTACACTAGGCAGCACATGACTGGCCCGCCTCATTGATGTGAGCAAAGGAGCTACAGTATGCAACCAAAACTCTGATCACACCACAATGCCACGTTATGAGGCAAAGAACATTTGTGTATGTTAGCTGAATCAGATTTTCAACCCTATGGCAGCACGCATCCGGGGTACCTCTCAGTTTCCCAACATTGTGGAAGAATGAAGGAAGGCAACGGCGGATATTAACTCTATTTTGATCATCTTTGCGCTTAACCTGGCTAGCAACTAAGTGCCTCAAGTACTCATTTTTTTATTTTAATTGGACTACCCTAAGTTTATTTTTATTGTTAGAATGGGCTTCTTGCTGCTCAATATCTGGTAGACTCCCTATTCAGTCTCTTATTCCTGAGGTCACACTTTATGACCTAGCTCTGTGGCTAGGGTGAGGAGAGGTTGGAGGAAGTTCAAGGAACTGTTGCCTCTCCTGACATTGAGAGGGATCTCCCTCCTTTGCTAAGGAATCCTTGGATGCAGCAAGTGCTAGGAATGTAGCTAATGCTGTAGTGAGACCTGGGCAGGAAGGGAAGAGGATACTCATAGACTCAAATGTACAGTAACAACAATGTCTAAATGGATGTGTAGTGCATCCTTGAATGCAAGGCCTGGGAGGAGGCTAGGTTTATGATGGAGGAGCTGACAGGAAGGATGGGACTGGAAAGTATTGGTGTTGTGATAAGGAGGGGTAGATTGAGATGGTTTGGAGTGCTAGGAGGACAGAGAATGACAAATGGGTGCAGAAGGTGAGAAGTATGTGTCAGGGGTATGGTTGTGAAAGACAGCCTGAAAAAGACCTGGGACAAGATCACAGAGTGTGACCTCAGGGATAAGGGACTGAATAGGGAAGTTTCTAGAGATTGAGCAGTGTGGAGAACTGCCATTAGGTGACTAAGGCTGACACATGCAAGCATGTTGGAGCCTACAAACAATGCAACATGAATAATCAGTCACTTTACTCCAATGATGTCTTTTTTTTCCTGCTGTATTCTAGTTACTTTGAGGGGCCTTCCAACAGCTTTGGAGGGACTTCTCAAACTAGAGGAGTTATATAAGGTGATCTCTTATTTACTGCACATAATTGGTACCAAGCCTAGCAGGGCATGATAACGAATGCACAAAAACTATAGGATTTATCCTAGCTGGTACCGGACACCCTACTCAATCTATCAATCTATCTATAGCCAGATACCATAATCATGTAAGGGATGGCTGTTCATAAACCAAAATTTCCCTTTTACAACAACAGATCCCCATTAAATACATACATACTGTTATGGTAAGTACCAGAAACACACATAAAAAAGGGCACAACATGGAAGAATCACGTACCATAAACAGACCTGAGATGGGTTTAAGGTAAAGGGTTATGAGGTTAGGTGGTGGAGAGATAGTGGTCTCCACCACCTGGGATTAGAGCCTCATCTTTGAATTCCTCAAAGCCATCAGAAACCACTGACACAGCACCATCATTGCCTAAACCTGCTCAGGTGCGCAATAACAATGTTTTTTAGCCGAAAAATGCACAATAACAGCAGGGGTGCAATTTTCATCTAGCAGAGCTAACAAAAACGGCTATAACCTATGGATCTTTATTACCCTCGCCAATAATGGGTATCTTCCATACACTTAATAACTCTGTCTAGTAATGGCATGACTACAATGATTAAAAAAAAAAAAAATGCTATGTAAGTGAAGAGGTTAAAGCTGCATTAATAAGATGTATCAGTTCAGTATGGACAATTACTGTACTTCAAAATATGACAAACCTTTCTAACTGACCTGCCATCTGGACTGAACTTCCTCAAAAAACATGGAGGCTTCTGGACATTAGTGACAGTGAAGTTTGGTGTGATGTTGTGGTAGAAGCAGCGGTCCAAGTGCAGCTGTGAGTGCGAGTGCTTGTGGATCTCTCGGTGGAAGAGTCGCACCACCAGGTTCTGTGGAGGGATGCGCTGGACAGGGATCCCTGGCTCCTTCTCCATCTTCTGCACCTGGTTGGAAATTAATAAAAATGTCCTCCATCTACTTTTCTAATCAATTTTCCTCACTTACTGTACAGGGTTTCTATATGATGGATAAAATCATCATAAGTCAACAAGAATAAAATGGCCAAACTTCACCACTGCAGTGTAAGGGCAATTAAAAAAAGTTTTTATCCCTCTGACTGCCTAGGGTTCCTCTATGATACATAAAATGATCTGCAGCACTGATACAGTATTCAAATACAGTAAGGTCCCGGGTTATGTCAGACTTCCGTTCCTGAGATGTGCCATAAGTCAATTTTGTATGCAACTCGAGTTTCTGACAATACATCATACATCTATACCTCAAGAGAGTGAGTTAGGGGGTGGGGAGGTGATGTGAAATATGAGGGAAGGGGAATGCAGGAGGGACAAGATGAGAAGGTGACGAATACTCGTAGAAGGGAGAAGGAAGATAGGAGTGAGTGAAAATGGGAGAAATGAAAAAAAATGAAAGAAAATGAGATGACAGAGGAAAAAAAGAGAGAGAAAGGAGAAAGCAATGGAGAAGGGGGAGAGAACATTAAAGGAATCGGAAGGAAGGAGGGAAGGGAGGACAGAAAAGAAAGGGAGGAAAGGAAGCGTGATATGTGGGGGGAAGAGAAGGATAAATGGGTGTAGGAAGCTACGAAAAGAAGAGAATAAAGGGAGGAGGAGAGAAGAGAGGAATGGGGAGGGGTACAAGTAACAGAAGAGGGATTAAGGATTAGTGAGGAAATGAACAGGAAGGAAAAAGAATGTCGACAAGAGGGGGTATAATAGAGGGCAGTGGGAGTTAAGGAAGGAAAAAGAAATAGGGAAACGACAAGGGATGAGTAAAGGAGAAGGGGAAATAAGGAAGGAGAGATGAGAAGAGAAAAGAATGGAAAGAGACATCTCACGGCAGACGGCAACACTTTAAAACCTGCGCTTTACGTTAATTTCCTCATTATATAATTTCTAAAAAATTTTCATGTAGCAGACTGTCATAGCCTTGAGACTGAAGCACGTTGAGTGATGTAACCTGGGACCTTCCCGTACTTAAATTTAAACAATGCACTGAAGGTGTTAACTTGAAAATACTGTATATACAGTAGGATCTCACCAATAACGTCTAACTGGTGCCAGAAAAATGCCATTATTAGCGATAACGTTATTTGCATGACATTAACCCGCCCCGTCCCGACCACTTTTCGACCACTGGTACCCCCCAATCCCGACCATTTTTCGACCTTTTTTTTTTTTTGCTTAAACTTTCGCTTTTGGTCAGAAACAATGGTCGGTGGCAAAGAAATTGGTCCCCGGGGTCCCTAATTAGCTTAACCAGGTATGCCTTGGTCCCACCTGGCCCCGTGTTCTCCCTAGGCGGTCTGAGCCTCAGACGTTTTCTATGGTATTATAAGTCTGGGAAACCAATGAAAGTAAGTAGAAATGAATTTATTACAAACATAAAAACATGTGATAAAAGAGTATATTGGATTTTATACAAAAACAGAGCACAAATAAGCATTGTACCATCGTGCGAAACGAGCAAAATCGGCCAACTTGTTCACGATGAATCGCTAACATTCTAAAATCATGATACATATAATTTTTTTTACTTACATAATACTTCTACAATAACATTATACCATTTTACATTTTATTGAACTGTTTTTACGTATTCACAGGCCTTTTGATAACATTTAGCGTAATGTTAGCGCTTATTTACATAGTGAGTGAACTCGCTGTGACTGTTGTTTCAACTCGTATTGTGCTTTTTCTACTTACATAATACTTTTCTAATATTATTATACACTTTTCAACTTTATAGAACTGTTTTGAGATTATTTCAGGCCTTACGTAAATATATAGCGTAATAATAGCGCATAATAACACACACGGTGAAGTCGCTATGACAACTATTTCAACTTACAACCTATTTTTGTACTTATATAATAATTCTCCACTAACATTGCACATGTAAACACTTGATATAATTGATATCACATCATTTCTGAACTTACGATGGAACTGAGCGTCATATTTGCGCGTACTTACACAGGGAGTGTTATCGCGATATCATTTGTTTCATCTTACACTAGTAATCAACTTATAAAATACCTTACTACTAACATTACAACATCTTCCACTGTATATAATTCCTATCACATACTTACTGACCAGAATGTGGGTGTACTCGTGACATCAATTATGACAACTTACAGTAATGTTCAACTTATACGTTTTATTCATGCTAACATTACACCCGTTTCCACTTTATTTCCTTGCTATCACATATTTACTGACCAGATTTACACAGTGGGTGTAGTTTTGATAACAATTCTTTCCACTTACACTAATTCTCATCTTATACATTACTTTTCTGAAAAAATAACACCCATTTCAACTTTATATTTGACTTAGCACCTACTGACTGGCCTTACCATTATCATGAGCGTCATTTCGCCTTCCCACACAGTTTTAGTAGTGTAGGAAATTATGATATTCCTTGAAACAAGACTGAAGGCACAACGCAACAGTGCACTCGACACACTCGTATCTTGTGTCTTTTCTCTGCGTGGATGGTCTGACTGTCGATGCCTACATACATGGCAGCGACGCTGGGGTTTATGACGGTTTGGTTCGGAAGGGATTGCGCTGGGGTAGTGGCGTCCTGCAAGACGTAGGGGAGTCTGAGCAGCCCGGGGGGCGCGGGTGCGGTGTGTGGGTCTGTCCTGGGCATGCTTGGCGATTATTTCACGTGCCAGCTCCCTCACAAACCCCTCAAAGGTCTCAGATACTCCGGTGGTCATTGCGTGCAGGTAGTGGGCGTTCAGGACCGTGATGTCGAGCAAGTGGAAAAAGAGTTTTTTGTACCACTTCATCGTGGTCCTGGCACAGTCAACACTTGAAATCATTGAGTCTGACTGATCAACTTGCCTCATGTTCAGATTATAGGCAAGTACAGACTCTGGTTTCCATACGTTGCGCCTCCTCTCGCTACGGTGATCCACGGAGTCTGTGCGGTGCATCAGGGGGCTGTGAACAGTTGATAGGAGGCAAACTTCCCTGTTGTGGTTCCACAGGGTTGCAAGGATGTTATTGGCCTGGAAGAAAACCACCTCGTTCTTGTCAAGTTTCCTCCCTATCTTGACCATATGGCGACGGTTTCTCTTGACTGTACCACAGACTCCGGTGTCGTGTTGGTGGAGGAATCTAGCGAGAAGAGGGCTAGTGTACCAGTTGTCCAGGTACAACACATGACCACGATGAAGGTACTCTTCTATCATTGTCTTCACCACGGCCCCAGAGAGTCCTATACTCCGATCTTCTATTATATCTGTCTGTGCGCCCGTGTACAAGACTATGTCTTGCACATAACCAGTCTTACAGTCACACATAACAAAGATCTTGAACCCGAAATGGTGTCTCTTGCTGGGTATGTACTGCCTAAAGGAAATATTGCCTCTCCACAACACAAGACTCTCATCTATGACGAGGTCTCTGTAGGGATAAAATGAGGAGCAGAACATTTCCCGTAAATGATCAAATACCAGCCTAATTCTCCTCATTTTATCAGTGTTATTTGCATTGGCTGGATCATCTGCATCAAAAAAGTGGAGGCGGCCGAGAATATACTGAAATCGGTTACGACCCATCACCTTTCCAAAGAAAGGTGTGAGGATGATTGGGTCAGTTGTCCAGTAGGCAGGAATTTGGTTTTTCCTCACCACACCCATCAAGATAACCAGGGCCAAAAATAGGAACATCTCTGAAATAGTCACGGGATAGTCATACTGTTCGGAATGCCTGCTCATGGTTCTTAAACGTTCACTTTCACGGCGCTGGGATTGTGAAAAAATATTAGTTTGTTCTACTATGCACCCAACAAACGCCTCACCAAAGAACAAGTTGAAAAAATCCAACCGTGACGAACCTGCATTTACACCTGGAGCCGTGCAACCTGACCGCCACTCCTCAGTGAAAGGGTGAATGATGGGAGTAAAATTATTCCCATCTTCCCAGTTCCACGTGACACCACCGTCTCCAGCCACGTCACCATCGTCCCCTTCGTCAGGGTGGGGAGGTGAGGGTGGTGGGGGAGGTTGGGGAGGTGGAGAGCGGCGCCTCTCATCACTCGCACTTCTCTTTCCTTTCCCTTTTCCTTTACCCTTTCCCTTCCCTTTCTTTCCTTTCCCCACATCCTGGGGCTGTGGAGAGGAAGTTTGGGAATATTCAGGGGCGAAAGAAGTGCTGGGGAGTGACTCAACCTCCTCTCCCCTAGGCCTACGAGCACCACGTGCTCGTGCTGCCTCCCTCACACCACTGGCCCCTTCACCCCGCACTACCCCCACACCACTCTCACTTTCACCCCGCGCTGCTGCCACAACACTTTCCCTTTCTCCCAGCAATCCCACCACACCACTTGCCACTTCCCCAGACAAAGTACTTTGACCATACCTTATGTGTCGTCTCGCCCCACCTTCTGATCCTCATGGTGATATTTTCTCTTTTCCCAACCACGCGGCGATATCACGTCCTAGGCCTCCGTCATCCTCATCGTCCTCATCCTCGTCCTGATCAGATTCGGGATGGAGAGATAGCTGTGCACGTGGTTGGGGAGCAGGCTGGCCTTCCCTTGCCTTACGGTATGTCACATACCGCGTTTTTCGGGGCGAAGGGACCTCCTCATCACTGCTACTTATTTCTTCCTCTGGCTGGACGTAATCGCGATCCACCACATCATCATCGAGTGGAGAATCACTGTCTCCAGTGAAGGCTTCCAGGACGGATGCGATTTCCTCGTCTGAGAGACCTTTCCGCGCCATGTCTGACCTGGGTCACTGCTAGCAGGTGAGTGACCGAGACAAGGGTGAGCGCGGGTCACGCGGGGTCTAGGATGCTGCCCGCCTGGTGGCAGGTAGGGGAGGCTTGGGTACCCGGGCGAAACGAAAATCTCCCGCAAATTTTGAAAATTGTGGAAATTATGAACCTTGCAATTGCAGGACGTTGAAGTACGTCCCCGGGATTAGCTGTGACAAAATGTGAGGACGTGGAAGTACGTCCCCAGGACGCCGCGGGTTAAAATACATGTATAAAGGGTTTATTGGTGCCGCCACTCCAAAACTTTTATCCACTTTTCCCACCTGGAGCCCTCCTATCACTACTTATCTTTAGCTGAAATAATAAGAGTAGTTTTTAAATCATCATGAGTAATATAAAACTCACCTTAAAGGAGTTATAAGGTGTTTGGTATGACGATTGTTTCAAGGCTTGCGCATGGATGCTACTGCAGCGTACCCCCTGACCCCTCGCTGGCCTTGTCCCCACTCCTGCCTCTCATGCCATGGTCACCCACTTCCATCAACACTTTATCAAACCCCACAAAGTAAAAATCTTCAGGAAAGTCCTCAATGTCATCATCTACTCAACCCTTCTCTGTTGTTCTATCTCGGCTGGCTAGCTTTGTGAATGAAAGTGAGTGATGAGTGACTGATGGCGGGCATTCACTCGATCGTGATACTGTTTCTGGTGTTTTCTTGAAATCTGATGTACAAGTCCAATCATTAGTCATTAATTCTGATGGCCACTCTCTCTCTGTCTCAGCACACTTGAGTTGTGGCTGGAGTGCCGACCAGGCACGTTTAATGGTTGCCAATGTTGTATTATTCCAGGCACTAACGAAGAAATTTACAGCCTGTTGAATGTTATATTTCTTCCAGAATGCAGCAACAGTTATTATGTTGCAGGTTGCAGGTATGCCAGGTGGAGCAGGTGAGTCCCATGGGGCTGTGGAGGTGGAGGGGGAGGCAGATTGTGAGTCAGGTAGGGCAGTGGAGGTGGATGGGACGGCAGTGGGTGAGTCAAGGGAGGTGGTGAGGGGAGGATCCTCCATTTCCTCCTCACTACTGCTCAGTGTTGGGAATGCTACTAATAAAAAGTAGCAGTGCTCCCATTCCCGTTACTAGCTTGAAAAAGTAGTGGCATTACTAGTTTTGCTACTTGATACGAAATGTAGCGGCGCTCCCGCTACTTTGGATAAGAAAAAGGTACATACAAGGAAAGGTTAACAAAATTCTGTTATACAGCAATACAATATATACTGTTTTGATAATATTAGTCAGTCTGAGTGGTTATGTTGCATACCAGTAATGTCAGTATATACTTATATTGAAAAAAAAAAAAAAAAAAAAAAAATCATGATATACACGTTGGTGTCACTTTAATGAAGCTTAGAGCCAAAGGTACGAAAAAAAGCTATTTACTGCATAATATAACAAATGTTCTTTTACACTGTTACCTAGTATACCTACTGAAAGTAACATACGTAAATAAAAGGCAAAAAAAAAAAAAAAAAAAATGTGGACTACCATTGATACATTTTATATAGATTTATTATATTTTCAATAATACCTATTTAAGATATGTACGAAAAAGGAAGTCAAAATGAACTGGGGCTTTCTTTAAAAGGCTATTTATACAATAGCAATGTTTTTTTTTTTATTACTTTAAACTAAAAGTAACATACTGTTGCGAAATAATAACGTAGTGAGTAAGAATTAGTCTGAAAGAGAGAGTGAGGGAGAGAGCAGGAGTTAACGGGGATAGTTAGAGGTGTGTGTGTGTGTGTGTGTGTGTGTGTGTGTGTGTGTGTGTGTGTGTGTGTGTGTTAGCACTGCCTACATCTAGATGACATCCTTAATTGAGAGAATTGACGAAAGTATTATTTTTCATCATTAATAAACACAACCAAACCGTCGGCATATCTGTATGTACTCACCGACTCCGGACCTGTATTCATCACGTGAGTAGCAAGGAGCGTGGTAACGCGTGAGTACTACCAAAAAGGTTCCGCTACTGACTAAAAAAAGTAATGGCGTTACCACCATCGCTATTAAAATAGTAGCAGAGCTATGTAGCTCCGCTACTAATAGTGGCATTATTCCTAGCCTTGCTACAGCTTACATTTTTGGCAATTTCCTTCATCTCTTCTTATTTGTCTATTTCATTCCTCATCTTGTTATGGACATATTTGCAGTATAACAACTTGGCATTCACAAAATAACCGTCATTCAAGTGAATCCAAACGTTATTATAGAAACTGGGTATCTATTCTAACTTACCATTATTGCTGAAATCATTATTGGTGAGATCCCACTGTGTATATATATATATATATACACACCGGAAGACAGGAAGAAATCAGTAGGACAGAAGTTGTGGAAGCAATGAAGAAAGTTAAATTGTGGAAAGCCCCAGGAATTGATGGAGTGTGTGGTGAAATGCTGAAGTATGGGGGAGAGATAGTAGTAGAATGGATGTGGAAATGTGCAGATTGGCCTGGGAGGAAGGTAGAGTCCCGGAGGATTGGAAGTCAGGTATAATTATTCCCTTGTACAAAGAAAAAGGGGAAGAAGTGTGTGGTAATCATAGGGGCATCTGTCTTCTTAGTATAATAGGAAAAGTGTATGGTAGGATACTTATTGACAGAGTTAGAGAAAGAACAGAGAAATTAGTAGGAGAAGAACAGGGAGGCTAAGGAAGGGAAGAGGTTGTGTAGATCAGATATTCATTCTTAGATCTTTAGTGGAAAAGTTTCTAGAGAAGGGAAAGAAGTTGTATGCGGCTTTCATGGATTTGGAGAAAGCATACGACAAGGTGGATAAACAAGGATTGTGGAAAGTATTAAGAATATATGGAGTAGATGGGAAGTTGTTGAATGCTGTGAAGAGTATGTATGATGGTGTTAAGGCTGCAGTGCGTGTGGATGGTGAACTGAGTGAATTTTTCTCTTTGAAGGTTGGGTTGAAACAGGGATGTGTCATGTCTCCATGGTTGTTCAATCTGTACATGGATGGGGTAATAAAAGAGGTACAAGGTAGGGTAATGGATGTTGGAGTGGCCCTGGTGAGAGAGGGTAGTGTTTGGAAACTCCCTGTACTGTTGTTTGCAGATGATACTGTGTTGTTGAGTGAAGACGAAGGAGAGCTGCAAGGCTTGGTGGATGAATTTGGGAGAGTGTGTAAGAAACGGAACCTAAAGGTGAATGTAGGGAAGAGTAAAGTGATGGTTTTTGAGAGAGGTGAAGTCAGTGAATGTTGGATGGTGAGGAATTGGAAAATGTGAATACGTTTAATTACTTTTTTTTTTTTTTTTTTTTTTTTTTAAAGCGAGGAAGAAGGAACCAAAGGCCATGAGCCCGCAGATTAACAGTTCCCTCCAAGAGAAAAACAAAATACAATAGAGAGCCAAATTCAAGATCCGATCATTTTGAGATGCCTGGACACACTGCGTTTGAAAGACTGGAGATCATAGGCAGCAGGAAATACAGATAGAGGGAGACAGTTCCAGAGCTGACCTGTTGCATAAATGAAAGACTGGGAGTAATGGTTAACTCTTGCATTAGAGAGTTGGACAGAAAAGGGATGAGAGTTTGCTGCCAGACAGGTGCTACGCGCCCGTCGTAGAGGTGGAGGAATGCAAGCAGACAGTTCAGAGGAGCAGTGACCATTGAAGTAGCGATAGAAAAGAGATAAAGATGCAACAGTGCGGCAAAGAGACAGAGGTTGAAGGGAGTCAGTAAGAGGAGGAGAGTCAATGAGACGAAAAGCCTTTGACTCCACCCTATTGAGAAGAGCTGTATGTGGGGAGCCTCCTCACACATGAGAGTTGTACTCCACACAGGGGCAGATAAAACCCCTGTATAGAGTCAACAATTGTGCAGGGGTAAAGAAAGAGCGGAGTCGGCTTAGCACACCCAATCTCCTGGAAGCAGATTTTACAAGAGATGTAATATGATCTTTCCAAGATAAGTCCCGAGTAAATGAAACCCCAAACATGTTCAAGGATGATGCAGGATTAAGCTGAATATTATTAAACATTAATGGGTATACCTGTGGAAGATTCTGTCGGGTTGATAGGTGTAAGAACTGAGTCTTAGATGCATTAAATACAACCATATTATTTTTACCCCAGTCAGAGATACGAGCCAAGTCAGACATTAGGTGTGCCATAGCCTCATCCCTTGTTTCTTGAAGTAACTGTTGAGATGGGCGTTGCGGGAACCGAATGGAAAGGTGAAGGGTGGAGTCATCAGCGTATGAGTGGATAGGGTTAGATGTACAGCTTAGATCATTGATGAATAAAAGGAAGAGAGTTGGTGATAGGACAGAGCCCTGAGGAACACCACTGTTGATAGATCGAGGAGAAGAACGATGGCCGTCTACAACAGCGGCTATAGAACGACCAGAAAGGAAGCTAGCGATGAAGGCACAGATAGAAGGATAGAAACCGTAGGAGGGCAGTTTGGAAATTAAAGATTTATGCCAGACTCGATCGAAAGCCTTTGAGATGTCAAGTGCAATGGCAAAGCTTTCACCAAAGTCCCGAAAGGAGGATGACCAGGAGTCTGAAAGGTAGGTGAGAAGATCGCCAGTGGAGCGTCCCTGACGGAACCCATACTGACGATCGGAAAGAAGGTTGTGATAGGAAAGATGCCTTAAAATTTTTCTATTAAGAATTGACTCGAAAACTTTTGAAATACACGACGTTAAAGCAATTGGACGATAGTTGGAGGGTTGGGAGTGGTCACCCTTCTTTGGGACTGGCTGAATGAGAGCAAACTTCCAGCAAGAAGGAAAGGTACAAGTTGACAGACAAAGGCGAAAGTTTGCCTAGGCAGGGTGTAAGCACAGAAGCACAGTTCTTGAGAACAACAGGAGGGACCCCATCAGGCCCATATGCCCTGTTAGTACTGAGGCCAGTGATGGCTGAAAATACATCAACTGAAGAAATTTTAATGTCAGCCATGAGGAAGTCTGAGGAGAGAAGTGATGGAGGAACAGCATCGGAATCGACTAAGGAGGAATTGGAGGAGAAAGTCTGTGCGAAGAGCTCTGCTTTATCAGTAGAAGAAATAGCTACAGAACCATCAGAGTAGAAAAGAGGAGGGAAGGATGATGAGGTAAAGTTGTTAGAAAGATTTTTGGCAAGGTGCCAGAAGGAGCGGGAAGAATTCGAGTTGGAGAGTTGAGAGCATTTAGTATGGATGAAATTATTTTTAGTAGAGCAAAGAACAGACTTAGCACGATTCCGGGCAGAAACGTAAAGATGATGTGATTCAGGGGTGGGATGGCTCCGGTACCTTTTGTAGGCCTTCTCCTTGTTGCGGACAGCATTAGAACAAGCGTGATTAAACCAAGGCTTTCTTGCGTTGGTCAAAGGATATGAGAAAGGAATGTATGCTTCCATGACTGAGAGAATAACCTCCGTAATGCGCAAGGCACACTCAGATGGCTCACGGCCATGGAAGCAATAATCATTCCAGGGAAAATCAAAGAAGTACTGCCTGAGGGCCTCCCAGTCCGCGGCTCCAAAATGCCACAGACGACGTTTCCCTGGAGGGTCCACAGGCCGTACCGGAGTGATAGGACAGGTTAAGGTAATAAGGTTGTGATCGGAGGAGCCCAACGGAGAGAAAAGATTAACAGAGTAAGCAGTAGGATTAGTTGTAAGGAAGAGGTCAAGTATGTTGGAGCTCTCTCCAAGGCGGTTAGGGATACGGGTAGGGTGCTGTACAAGCTGCTCTAGGTCATTAAGGATAGAAAAGATGTAGGCTTGTTCACCAGGTGGATCCGTGAAAGGAGAGGAGAGCCAAAGGTGGTGGTGAACATTGAAATCTCCAAGAATGGAGATTTCAGAGAAAGAAGAAATGGACAGAATGTGTTCCATAGTAGAAGTAAGATAGTCGAAGAATTTTTGATAGTCAGTAGAATTAGGGGATAAGTAAACAGCACAGATATATTTAGTCAGAGAATGACAGGAAAGCCAAAGCCAGAGTGTGGAGAATTCAGAAGAATCAAGTTCAGGAACACGAGAGCAAGATAAGTCGTTGCGTATGTATACACAACAGCCACCTTTGGCTTTGAAATGAGTATAGAGAAAGTAGGAGGATACTTGGGTAGTGTGATATGTAAGGATGGAGGTTTGGAGGGTGAAGTGCTTGAAAGGGTACAGCAAGGAAGAAAGGTTGCTGGTTCCTTGAAAGCAGTGATAAGAAGCAGGGAAGTGAGCATGGAAGTGAAAAAGTTACTACATGACAGTATTGTGATACCAACTCTAACGTATGGAAGTGAAGCTTGGACGTTGCTGGAAGGACACAAGTCAAGAGTGAGAGCAGTGGAAATGAGTTATTTAAGGGGAGCCTGTGGAGTCACATGGAGAGACAGGCTGACAAATGAGAATATAAAGGAGCGATGTGGTGTGGATATGGATGTGATAGGAAACGTTAGGAGGAATACACTGAGGTGGTTTGGCCATGTGGAGAGGATGGAGGGTGAGAGACTGAAGAAGAGAGTGTATGTGAGTGAGGTGGAGTAGGGAAGAGGGAAGGGGAGGCCGAGGATGAGATGGAGGGATGGGGTGGAGAGGTATGTGAGAGAGGGGTGTGTGGATTGGGAGTGGGGCAGTGAAATGGCGGGGGACAGGGCGACGTGGAGGTGATTTGTTTGTGGCCACCCCGAACGGGACTGAGGCGTCTGGCAATAGATAGATAGACAGAGGCCGTATACAGTTAAGTCGCCTAAGGCACAGCTAACTGACTCTGGACCAAGCCCGCACCACAGGAAACTGTGCCATACAAATAACTAAACCTATGGGAAGAATGGAATTTGGTTCTGGATGTTCACCCAAAGTTCCCCTTTTCATCCCACATTTCCCCATTTTTTCCCCACTTTACACACGTACACAATCAAGCAACAGTCAATGCACGTACTACATGTAAGAATAGGCACAAAAAACAGGAAGATAATCAGCCTTGTGTCTACTTGGGCAATACCACATGCTGCAGATCGAGCGAAAAAAATGTCAGCCAAGTAGATACGATCAGCTGACCGACCAAAACAGAAAGATGGTGGAGGCTGCCTGGTCAAGCACTGATTGAAGAAGTTTATTTGATAAAGTTTGTATGCTTGTGTCAATAAAACTCACATTTAACACATTAATAATCATTCTTATATATTATGATGATGGGAGGCATTATACTTCATCTTGGCTCAGAGAAGTGCTTTGTCACTAACCCGTTTATAGCGGTTTTACGAACAAACCTATAAACTAGTCACAAGACCCAAAGAATCTCTAATATTTCATTACTTAACACAATGAATTTGGTGAAGTTTAACCTCCTCATAAGAGAGAAAAAAGTCCACAGTTGGAGCACTTGTAGTATGGAGTTGAAGTGGTTGCCATCATCTTTGTTTACAAACAGGGGAGAACACCGCCACGGGAATTTGCCCATGCGTTTTAAACCTTGCTGCGCCTGCGCCATAGGTAGTTTATGCACATGGTTCGTTTTAGGGAGGTCTGGCAACTTGACGTGTCATAGAAAACCATGCCATAGAAGTCAGTGCCATAGGCGAATTGACACCGTACATATCAATTAATAATAAATAAAAAATCCCTCTGTGGAGCGCATGGATCTGGGGCAAAGCTATTGTAGTTCAAATCATCAACCACAAGTGACTGAGCCTGAGGATGCCTTCTTCCATTTGTTCTTGCCATGTGATGTTTATATTCATACTTTTTAAACTGGAGGGGCTAGATACTGCCTTAGTGATCCCATTCACCTTAAAAGGCCTTTTCAAAGTTGAATAAACTGTGGTGGCAGCAAGAATGAACTAAAAATGAAGCCACCAAGATTCAAAGGGTTAAGTGTAGGTGACAGTCCACATTCACGGCAGCATTACATTATCAACAAACCTCTAGTCTAACTGGCAAGAACTGAACCCACACATCCTTATCTTTGCCTGGTGTACTGGTACTGTATGTGGAATTTCTACGGAAACTTTAAATGTAATTTTGTCAAATTTCAGTTACGAAAATAACATCAGGCAATTATGACAAAATGTTCGTCAATGAATTTTCCATCTTTTGGCAAAGCTTATTTATTTTATATGGTTGTTCTTGAGATGAGACCGGAGGAAGAGATCAGTGGGATGGAAGTAATGGAAGAGCTGAAGAAAGTCAAAATGGGGAAAGCCTCAAGAACTGATGGAGTGTGTGATGAAATGCCGAAGCATGGGGGAGAGACAGTAGTAGAATGGATTTGGAAGATGTGGAGAATGGCCTGGGAGGAATGCGAGTCCTGGAGGACTGAAAGTCAGGTAGCTACAATTATTCCCTTAAACAAAGGAAAGGTGGTGAAGAGCAAGATCCACTCACTTGATGTAGTGTTGCCTACTTCTTCCTTCACCTTTATTACAGAATTCTCTTTCAGTGACTGCCCTCCTTCCTTCCTATTTAGGCTATCTAATCTTTCCTGTCACATTTTACTACTCTCTTTCCTTTTCACGTGGCTTTACACTGAGTAACAAGCTTAATGGTTTCCTGTATGCCATGAAACCATTTACAATACTGGGTGGTAACCAACCCATATGTGTTTCCCAATGTGTCAACAAGTGGGTTGGCAGATGATTTGTTCCCCTACTCGTAAAACAACTAAATCAAAGTCAAACTACCATCCCTTATTGGATTATGGCGAATGGCTATAGACAGACAGACAAAGGAAAAGGGTAAAAATAAGTGTGCGGTAATCATAGGGGCACTTTTCTTAGTATTTTATAACAGAAAAAGTATATGGTAGGATACTTACTGACAGAGTTAATGAAATAACAGAGGAATCAGATGGAGAAGAACAGCGAGGTTTCAGGAACAGAAGAGGTTGTGTAGATCAGACATTCATCCTCAAGTGTTTAGTGGAAACGTTTTTAGAGAAGGGAAAGAAGCTGTATGCTGCCTTCATACATTTGGAGAAAGCATATGACAGTGGATAGACAAGTATTAAAGTATTAAAGTATTAAAAATAGATGGAGTAAATGGGACGCTGTTGAATGCTGTGAAGAGTACATATGACGGCGCTAGGCTGCAGTGCATGTGGACAATGCACTGAGTGAATTTTCCTGTCTGAATGTTAGATTGAAACAGGGCTGTGTCATGTCTCAATGGCTGTTCAATTTGTACATGGATGGGGTTAAAAGAGATACAAGGCAGAGCCGTAGACGTTGGAATGACCCTAACAAGAGAGGGCAGCGTTTGGAGAGTTCCTGTTCTGTTCTTTGCATATGATACTGTAATGCTAAGTGAAGAGGAAGGAGAACTGCAAGGCTTGGTGAATGAGTTTGGGAGAGGGTGTAAAAAAAGGAATCTAAAGGAGAAGATAGGAGACAGTAAAGTTGTAAAGAAAGTCAATGATCACACAGTGAGTTTGGATAGTGAGAAAATGGAAAATGTGAGTACAGTACTTGGGTAGGCTGATGAGTAGGAATGGAAGTTTGGAGGATGAAGAGCATGAAAGCGTAAAGCAGGTAAGAAAGGTTGCTGGTTCAATGAAAGCAGTGATAAGAGACTGGGAAGTGAGCATGGAAGTAATAAAAAGTCACTGCATGACAGTATTGTGATCCCCACTCCTAATGTATGGAAGCGAACCCTGGATCTTGATGCAAGGATATAAATCAAGAGTAAGGTGAGAAAATGAGTTATTTGAGAGAATCACGTGGAGTTACATGGAGAGACAGTCTGACGAATGAGGAAGTGAGGGAGCATTGTGGTGTGGCTGTGGATGTGATGGAAAGCAACTAGGAAATATATATCAAGGTAGTCTGGCCATGTGGAAAGGATGGAGAGTGAGACTAACTAGGAGAGTGTATGTCAGTGAAGTGGAGGGGGAGAGAGGGAGGGGGAGACTGGGGATGAGATGAAGGGATGAAGCAGAGAAGTAGATGAGAGAGAAGGGTTTTAAGTTGGGATGTGGGCAGCGAAACTGCATGGGAGAGGGCGACATGGAGGTGATTTGTTTGTGGCCACCCCTTATGTGTCTGGTTATAGGTAGATGAATAGGCTGTTGTCGTTAGGTTACCTCAGTCTGATCAGGCAGGCCTATCAACTACAGGCAAGCAACTGCCACTGAAGAGCCATCCCATGCAGTGAATCGATGTCTCCATGCAGCTGACAATGCCTCACAGCATGGTGCGTGATTAGTGTGGAGGTTTGGTTCATCCATGGATGCCACATTAGTGTCTCTCTACCCAGTTAACAGGAGCCCTACAGCTAGTAGGTACCATGTCACCCTGATCTAATAATGGTCAGAAAGTAATATCTGTACTACTGTTGCCTCTTTTACCTCATGAGCTTTGTCATGCTAGCTCTGATTACATTTAAGGAACATGGACCAAAGTACAGGCACAATATATATATGGCTGTCAATATTCATACTTCAGTTAAGTTAGGCTCTGTTAGGCTTAGTTTGTACAATGACAATACTATGTTCATTTAAACCGTATTCATTATTTAACAGCTTCGTCTTTACTATAACTGCTTGTAATTCATCATAAAGTTGCCCTGATACTGATTTTTTAGTGTGCTGTGGTATTAACCCTTTGGCTAAAAAATTTAAAATGTGCATTTTTTTCTAGCTGATGCCAAATGATCTTCTGCAGGTTAGAGAACCTGACCTTAGCAAAAAGATTTAAAACTACCTCGACTGACATTATGTCCAAGATCTGACTCAAATGACAGCTAGCTATATTAAAAGCTTTATATTCCATTAACCAGACAATTTCACAATCCCTCAAAGAAACCCCATGCTGGCAAAGTGTTACAAGGTAGGGAAGTGGATGTTGGAGTGGCCCTAATGAGAGGGCAGTGTTTGGAAACTCCCTGTACCGTTGTTTGCAGATTATACTGTGTTGTTAAGTGAAGACAAAGGGGAGCTGCAAGGCTTGGTGGATGAGTTTGGGAGAGTGTGTAAGAAATGGAATCTAAAGGTGAATGTAGGGAAGAGTAAAGTTATGGCCTTCAAGAGAAGTGAAGTTAGTGAATGTACAGTGAGGCTGGATGATGAGGAAATGGAAAATGTGAGTATGTTTAAGTACTTGGGTAGTGTGATGAGTAAGGATGAAAATTTGGAGGGTGAAGTACTTGAAAGGGTACAACAAGGAAGAAAGGTTGCTGGTTCCTTGAAGGCAGTGATAAGAAACAGGGAAGTGAGCATGGAAGTGAAAACGTTATTGCATGACAGTATTTTGATAACAACTCTAATGTATGGAAGTGAAGCTTGGACCTTGTTGGAGGGACACAAGTCAAGAGTGAGAGCAGTGGAAATAAGTTATTTAAGTGGAGCCTGTGGAGTCACATGGAGAGACAGACTGACTAATGAGGACGTGAAGGAGCATTGTGGTGTGGATGTGGATGTGATAGGAAGCATTAGGACAAACACACTGAGGTGGTTTTGCCATGTGGAGAGGATGGAGAGTGACAGACTGACAAGGAAAGTGTATGAGAGAGGTGGAGGGGGAGAGAGGGAGGGGAAGGACAAGGACGAGATGGAGGGACGGAATGGAGAGGTATATGAGAGAGGGGTGTGTGAATTGGGAGCAGGGCAGTGAAATGGCGGGGGACAGGGTGACGTGGAGGTGATTTGTTTGTGGCCACCCTGTATGGGATTAAGGCATCTGACAATAGATAGACAGACAGACCATTCAGCCTACACACACAAATAACACTTTAAAACAGGGTCAAACTTTATTTTATAGGTTCCTCAGTATCAGCAGGTTTCTCATTTGCCAGCTTGTTTTTGTCCTGCATGGATTGATTTTGTTGAAGGTTGTTGGAAACATGTTTTCAGATTCCTACTTCTCCCATCTTTCCTGTCACTTTGTATTAGCCTACTCTTCTTTCCATTTCAGGTGGCTTTATATTGAGTGACAAGCCTAATGGTTTCCTGTCAGCCAAGAAACCATTCACAGTGCAGGGTGACAAACATAACCAACCAACACATGTTCCCTACATGTCAACAAGTGGGTTGGTGGAGGGTTAGTGCCCCTCCCCGTAAAACCACTAACTCAAAGACAAAAGGTCACCCCTTATGGGATTATGGCGTCTGGTTACAGATAGATACCGTATTTTAAACTAACATTTAACGAAATAAAATGGGATAAATGAATATTCATAAGGCATTACTTTGCCATGCACAAAAACAAATTGCATCCATCCCTCACCAGAAACACCTCATCTCCATTATTGTGCATCTTATATGAGGGACAGATGAGGTTAGTTTCACACCTAAATACAGGCTTCTGACATCCTGTATCAGTCCATCCCACTCAGGGTAAAATCAAAATGGCGAGGAGGAAAACGGCCAAAGAAGAGAAGCCCGAAAAGTAAACACAGTACTGACCCCAAACCAAAGTGCATAAGCACTATCAATATAATCATACAAGAACCAAAAGGACCAAGGTCTCCAATAAATTGAACAGAAGAACAGCATACACGGGTTCACAGGGTAATGGGGTTTGCTGTGAATATTATTTTATAAATGGGCCAGACAACTACTCAGCACAATGATTTAAAGTACAGGCAAACCTCGGTTTATAATTTGTTTTGTAAAAACCCATCGCTAGGCAAGGTATCATATATCGGGGCCGATTTAACATTGTAAAGTACAGTATAGGGATGCATTTTTGAGCCTTGGGTTTCACACCCCCAACCAACTCCTAAACCCACCAAAATAAGTCCAAAAAAAAGTTTAAAGCCAATCTAAATGGCCTAACACCTGTAAAAGATGCTAACCTAAGCCTAACACCTGTAAATAAATCACCAGCCCCAATATGTGCAGAGCTCTTATCACACATGATCACACTTATTTAGGGCAAAATTCACACAAAATCACATTCCACACACGATTAATATCATTGCCCTGCTCATGGCATTGCTGGGACACAGCTATGATGCATTATGACGGCAGTTTGCATAATGTTGGTGACGCAACACGAAGCAGGGTTGGCGAGCGTAAGAGAGTTCCTCACTCAGAGACGGCCAGTGTAAGAAGAATGAGATGAGTGCATGCAGGGTAAGTGATGGGTGAGGGGGTTGCACGAGCATTTCTGTGCATCCTGGCAGGCGGGTGGGCTCAGCTGGCCACGGAAAAGCACGTGATTCAAACTTTTGGCCCATCACTTGCAGACAAAATATCAGAGGACCCATCATTAACCCCTTAACCGCGGGGCGTCACTTTCGTGACGCTCGGGCACAAGGGTGCAAGGGATCATTCTGTGGGGCGTCAGTTTTGTGATTCTGTGTTATTTTGAATTAGCCCGGGCTTTCAAGTGGTGGCTTGTATCATCTGTCAGTACTGCCAGTGTCCAGCTATACTGTAGTCAGCACTGCTAATGTTATCTGTACTCCCATCCATTGTTGACAATTTAGCCATTTTTCCCCAGTCCTTGACACCCCTCCTTACCTCCCCTCCATTACCCTCTCCTCCCGCCTGCCCAGCTGCGCCGCGTTACACAAATCCTGCTCGGATTTTTCCACTCATTTCATCCATTGAAATGTGTCCTATGCCCTATTCTTATACAAAATAATACAGTATATATAAAAAAGAGAAAAGGTAATTGATACTGCCATACACCTGGAATGGGCTAATTATCACCTGGCAACACCCCACGTGCACTCATTCGCTAATTTTCCCTGTTTATTTACCCTTGAAATATGCCATATGACCTGTTCTTGTAATAAAAATATTCGTTTTCGTTTTTAAAGGCTCCAACATGCTTGCATGTGTCGGCCTTGGTCACCTAATGGCGGCTCTCCACGCTGCACGATCAACTGCAGCCTCCCTGTTCAGTCCCTTTACCCTGAGGTCACACTTAATGACCTCGTCCCATGTCTTTCTTGGTCTAACCCTCATAACCCCACCCCCAGCATTAACACTTCTCACCTTCCTCACCCAATTATCATCCCCCATCCTCTCCACATGTCCAAACCATCTCAATCTACCTCTCCTCATCACAACACCAAAACACTCCAGTCCCATCCTACCTCTCAACTCTTCCATCGTAAACCCAGCCCCTCCCGGCCTTAGACGCAGGGACGCACTGCACATCCACCTAATCATTCTCATTTCAGTATGTCTGAGCCGGCGAATATCTTCCTCCTTCACTGCCCAGGTCTCACTACCATACAGCATTACACTCCTAACACATGCTGCATACAAAGACCCCTTAGCTCGTAGGGAGAGTCCTCTCAATGTCAGGAGAGGCAACAGCTCCCTGAACTTCTTCCAACCACTTCTCACCCTAGCCACAGAGCTAGCTCCAGCCCCACCTCCAGCACACAACATGTCTCCCAAATAGCCAAACTCTTCCACACACTCAAGAGATTCATCAGCAAGTTCAATCCTTTCACGTCTGACGATCTCCACCTGCTCACCCCGACACGCCGTACACATAAAATCAGCATTATCTCGCAGTCTACCTCTGATACCACTACATCTCTTATGCACTCATTTATCACACACACCACACAAGATGGAATTACTTCCCACGCCCTTGTGGCAAACTGCACATGGCCACTCTCCCTCGTCTTTGACAGTACCGCCACCAACCCTACATATCATCACTTTTGTTTTATATGCATTTACCCTAAAACCCTTGTGCCCCATACCATCTCTCCACTTCCTAAACCTTTCCTCCGCCTCCCTTTTGTTCTCTGCAATCAACACCAAATCATCAGCATACAACAACTCCCACGGAAGTCCGTTTCTAAAGTCACGTGAAAGGCCTTCAAGTACCATGATAAACAACATGGGACTCAAGACTGACCCCTGATGTACACCAGCATTCACGGAAAACTCATCAGTCAAATCTCCATTCACTCTTACCTGGGTGTGAGCACCCACATACATAGCCATAACCACCCTAACCAGCCACTCCTCCAAGCCAAGCTTTCTCATTGCCCACTTCACCACCTCTCTAGGGACTCCGTCATAGGCCTTTTCCAAATCAACAAAAACAAAATAAAGATCCCTTCTCCTACCAATATATTTTTCCTGAATAAACACAAACTGCATCTCATCAATTTTCACTCTTTCTCTAATCATACCTTCTAAAACTCTCTCCATTACCTTCATTATCTGATCTAGAAGCTTTATACCTCTATAATTTCCTCTTTCCAGGGCATCACCCTTTCCTTTATACACATTTACAATTACACTCTTCAGCCAATCATCTGGGACAACACACTCATAAATAATCATATTTATACACATTTACAATTACACTCTTCAGCCAATCATCTGGGACAACACACTCATAAATAATCCTATTTATACACATTTACAATTACACTCTTCAGCCAATCATCTGAGACAACACACTCATAAATAATCCTTCAGGTCAGTGACTAAACTCACCCCTATATCGCCTGA
This sequence comes from Coenobita brevimanus, assembly GCF_032717465.1. Classification (NCBI taxonomy): domain Eukaryota; kingdom Metazoa; phylum Arthropoda; class Malacostraca; order Decapoda; family Coenobitidae; genus Coenobita; species Coenobita brevimanus. The sequence goes on from NC_137062.1 coordinate 26,585,459, forward strand.
GGCCTTCAACATTTCGGCAGTCAACCCAGACACACCTGCTGCCTTCCCCACCCTCATCCTGTCTATTGCCTCACTCACAGTAGCAGTATCAATCAAAGGCCAAGGGCCAGACACTGGATCTGCTGGCTCAAAACCTTCCCTGTCCCAGTCAAACTCCTCATTCAACAACCTGTTATAATGCTCTCTCCATGCATCTTTAATATCCTCACTATTCACCACTACCCTTCCTTCATCATTCTTCACACACTGCTCACCTATAATATACCGATTATCCCTCTTCACTTGACCTGCCACCCTAAATATCATATTTTTCCTTTCCCCATGATTTAGGTTATCAAGTAAAAGTCTCTGTGACTCAGACTTTGCCCTGTATACCTCTCTTCTAGCCCTACGCTTGGCAGCCAAATATTCCTCTTTGCTACCACCCTTCTTCCATTTCCGGAAAAGCCTTCTTTTCTCCTTAACTGCAGCTTCTACACCCTCATCCCACCACCAAGTTACTTTATGTCTTGGTGGTCCTCTTGTCCAACCGCATGTTACATCAGTAACTCTCAAGAAATTGTTCTTGAAGGCTCTGCACTGTTCATTAACGCCTCTGTCTACAACTCCCTGTTCAGCCACCACTCTCCTCAACTCGCTACAGAAGGCATCCCTTACTACTTGGTTTTTCAGCTTCCATATTTTCCTCCTAGGTACATAAGTCCTCTTTTTCATCACTTGTTCTTTAAGCACCATATCACAAATCAATAGTTTGTGCTGCTGCACACACTCCTCACTTCCTATAACTTTAACATATATATAAGAAAAGAAGGGAGAAGCCTAAGTGTTATTTACATTCACCTGGAACTACGGTACCTAATTTATTATGTATTGTCTATTTATTATGTATTGTCTAGATTTCCTTTGTGGTAGGTGGTGGCGACCATCATCCACTCACTTGATGTAGTGCTGCCTACTTCTTCCTTAGCCTTTATCATTCTTTTTCTGTACCAGCCCTCCTCTCTTCCTATTTCTCCCATTTTTCTTGTCACTTCTTATTGCTTTTCTTTCCTTTATAGGTGGCTTTACATTGAGTGACAAGCCAAATGGTTTCCTGTAAGCCAAGAAACCATTTACAATGCTAGGTGGTAACCATATAACCAAACCATACGTGCTCCCTACGTGTCAACAAGTGGGTTGGTGGAGGGTTAGCGCCCCTCCCCGTAAAACAAATAACTCAAAGTGAAATGGCCATCTCTTACAGGATTATGACGTCTGGCAATAGATAGATAGATAGATAGATTTCCTGCCAATCATTTCACAGCACATAAATTAGCAGCTGTCACCACGCTGACACTGCCAACCCTCCCTGCCCCTAATACGCCATATCATTCAGTTTACCGTCGTCTTTCTTGGTGAAACCATGTCGGATATGCACCCCTCCATTTCCGCCACTTCTGCGCCCACTGCAAAGGGCCCTGTGACCTCTACCCCAACTAAACCTTGTGTGGGAAGGGGTAAACGACTAAGTGACTCTGCTGTGGAACATGAATTGGCTAATTTATCCATGATAATGATGGACAGTGACTACGATCTTTCTGGTGAATCGTGTGACTTGGAGTAATGACAGTGAAAGTGAAAGCTTCACTCTCTACGCTAGTTTACTGAACGAGAAAGTGAATGCCTGGAGTGAAAATAAACTACTAGTAGTGAAGGAAACTTATGGATAAATATTGTATATATAAATAAGTGTAATAAAGTACTAGGAATATAAAGTGTGAGTGTGCTTATAAATAACAAAATGACAGCTCCGCCTCAGAATACCAGCGGGGAACGAGTGTGGGTGGAAAGCTCGTACGCGCTTGTTATTTACATTGCTTTCACAGTGTTTTTTTTCGGGGGAGTATGGATTCCAAACTACTTGAAATTCACAGAATAGTGTTTCTACTGAAAACATCAGGCAGTGGTAATCATATTACGGGGTGTTGGGAAGTGTAAAGTGGAGACTTCGTTACCCAACTTCAGAAGTCTCCACAAGTCCTATGGTAGTCGACGAAGGCTCAACAAACATCCCAGGAGAAAGCTGAAGGTATGTGCCATATGCATATGTAATTATAATATTCTAGGACAAATAACTGATTTTTGGCAAATATTTTTAAAAAGTCAGTTGGAGCGCGATTATCCTCACAGGACGGGCACGGAGAGCTTCCGAAGTCCCTGCGGTTAAGAGGTTAAACTGGGGCTCGGCCATCATTAGGTGGGGTAGGGTGGATTTCTACCCCCATCACTAATCTGGGGAACCGGGTATCACATACAGGGGTATCGTATAACAGGGTTTGCCTGTAGGCTAATGCAGTACTGTATTGATCTAATGAAGCTGACCTTGTAATGCAGAGAGATAAACTAAATTCCCATTCAACAATACCAACATCTTCAAAACTGGAGACTGACATCAGTAACATCCATCCTGTTTCTAAAGCACTTAGCACTCACTAACAACAATACAGTACAGTAATCTCACAATTTTCCATCGTCACAAAATCCAGCCCACCTCAAAGGCAAGCGCATTTTGCTCAACTCTATTACAACGATATCCAGCAAAATTACGCAACATCCACATCAGAAATGGGAAGCAGTCACAGGTATATACTATGCATTTTTCGGCGGTGATAAGTATAGTCCGGCTTAGACACGAGACTAAATCGACGCATGGGCAGATCCTGCAACAAGCCAGCCAATCACAATGTGTTGTGGGAGTGGCCCATCCAATGCGCCAGGCCTACTATCGCTCTCTCATTCTCTCCCATGGATGCTGTATAGTGAAGACATATCTGTGTGCATTTGTGACCCACGTAGTGACTATCCCCCACTGCTGTGACTTAGCCAGTTGCCCCCTGTGCCTTGCCTGTTGCTGTAGTGCTGTGACTTACCAAGTGGCCCCTCAGTGCTCCGTGCCCTAGTGCTCTGACTACTATATACGGTAGCGAGGATGTATCCGTGTGTATCTACCTTCCACTGATGCCTATGCCAGGTGAGTACTGTATGATTATGATTATATAATGTACTGTATTACTGTACTACCATATAAGTATGGTAACTTCTCAACTAACGCGAGTTTAAACAGCATGTTTTCATTTTAACACGAGCAAATATCTAAGGATATATGTTTAACTAACAAGGGTTTCTCGATTTAATGCGAATTTGCACATACGTGATGTTTTCAAATTAGCTGCGCGCGCCTTGGACAGTTCCAAGCTGATAGACCATCTTGGGGACGATTCAATTTATTGAGTTGAAAAATATATATATATATATATATATATATATATTTATATATATAAATATATATATATAAACGTTGGGTCTGGTTAGTACTTGGATGGGTGACCGCCTGGGAACACCAGATGCTGTTGGCATCCCTACGTGTCAAGTGGGGTTGGTGGAGGATTAGTGCCCCTCCCTGTAAAACAATTAACTCTAAGCCGTTGGCCACCCCGTTTGGGATACATGGCGTCTGGCAATGAATGAATGAATGATCCCTCTAATATCCAAACGCCTAATATCCGAACATCCCCCCTAACCGGACATAATCGTCCCGGGATCCAGTATTCCCAAAATCGTCCGAAAATCGCAAAAAAATTGGAAAAAAAAAAAAAAAATTTCCGCCCGTAATTTGAACTTGGCGCGCAGGGTGTGGGACAGCTTTGTTGTGGCGCGTCATTCCTCCGACGTCCGCTAGAACGCCCCTGCATCCTCCCCACTTTCCACCTGTCTCTCGTCGCAAGTGCACGCTCGTCGTCATGGCTGCCCACGTGCTCGCTTTTGTGGTGGTGCCTTACCTGCTGCAGGCACTCCTGCTGCTCTTGTGCCTCTCCTTCGTGTGTGTGATAATGGCCCCGCCGCCTGAGAAGAGGAAGAGAGTGGTGTTGACTCTGGAGAAGAAACGGGAGTTACTGGAGAAAGTAGATGAGGGGTGGTCTTCTTCCCGCATCCTCCGCGAGTTCAACCTGGCCCGATCTACTTTGTTTGATATTAAGAGATCCCGAGACAAACTCATGCAGTACACGGCTGACTTCTCGTCGATAAGCAAACGCAACGTGGAGAGGAAGGTGATGTTTACTCCCAAGTTTGCTGAAGTCGACCGCTCCACATTGATTTGGTATCGACAGCAACGTGCTGCTGGTGCGATGGTACATGGTACGGAGCTGAAGGCTGCTGCTGAGAAGTTTGCCAGGCTTCACGACGCCCTAGACTTCAAGGCATCCGAGGGTTGGCTCTTCGCGTTTAAGTTACGGCATGGCCTTACCAACCGTAAAGCTCATGGCGAAGCTTTGGACGCTAACGAGGATGGAGTTGACGAGTTTCGGCTCAAGGTCAAGGGCTTGATCAACAGGGAGGGCCTCACTCTCAGTCAAGTCTACAATGCTGGCGAAACTGGTTTATTCTATCGCTCTTTGCCAACGAACACTCTAGCCGAGGAGACGGAGAAGCGTGTACCTGGCCGCAAGCTCTCCAAGCAACGGATATCTGCTTTGTGTTGTGCCAATGCTAACGGCATGCACCGGCTTAAGCCCGTTATTGTTGGCCGTGCAAAGCAGCCTCGGTGTCTTCATGGGGTGATGGATGTCCTTCCTGTCATCTGGTACCATTCTTTGAAGGCATGGTTTACAGCCCAGATCTTCAAAGACTGGTCCCATCGCCATTTCGTCAAGGAGGTCATACATTACCAGATGGAGACACTGGGAATCCCACGCGACCAGGTAAAGGCCCTCCTTCTCCTCGATAATGCACCTGCCCACCCGTGCGACAATGACTTGGCGGCTGAGAATGGCCAGATTAGGTGCATGTTTCTGCCACCTAATACGACTGCTTTCATCCAACCAATGGACCAAGGAGTGATCGTGGCAACGAAGAGGCTGTACCGAAGGAAGTTCCTGCACAAGGTGATGGTTGTTCTCGAGGATGAGGACGAGTGCAGAGAGGGACGGGAGACGCGAGGCCAGCGGACTTTGGAAAACCTTCACCGCTACAACATCAAGTCTGCAATCTACAACTGGGCCAGTGCATGGAAGGAAATCCCTGTCAAGACTCTAGAAAATGGTTGGTCTCGTCTGCTTCTCGGAACGGATGTGGAGTACGATTTTCTAGGTTTTGACGTGGATGACTTCCATGCACGTCTACGTACGCATGGCAACGATGTTGATGTAGCTTTCAAGGTTAGGTTATTTGTATGTATTTTAGTCAAATTTGGTCATTGTTTTTTAAGTTGAGTGAACATTGACAACTAGACCTAACCTATCCTTGAAAGAAATAGAATTCAGTATAAATACTGGTACTATTTTACAAGCTGCCAATATGCAGCCAATATGCAGTTCAGGGATATCTATCTATCTATCTATATCTATTGCCAGACGCCACAATCCTGTAAGAGGTGGCCATTTCACTGTGAGTTATGTGTTTTACGGGGAGGGGCACTAACCCTCCACCAACCCATTTGTTGACACGTAGGGAGCACATATGGTTTGGTTATATGGTTACCACCCAGCATTGTAAATGGTTTCTTGGTTTACAGGAAACCATTTGGCTTGTCACTCAATGTAAAGCCACCTTTAATGAAAAGCAATAACAAGTGACAGGAAAGATGGGAGAAATAGGAAGAGAGGAGGGCAGGCACGGAAAAAGAATGATAATGGCTAAGGAAGAAGTAGGCAGCACTACATCAAGTGAGTGAATGATGGTCCCCACCACCTACCACCAAAGTTTAGGGATATTACCACCATAAATGCATAGTATAATACCTAAGAATGCTAATGAACTCCCATAACCCCATTCACAAATCGATATTTACAGAGATACTCGGTATTGAATTTAACAAAAATTTCCCAAAATATCATACCTTGGTTCCTGACTGCCAGTCTGTGTAAAAAATGCGTGCGTTCGTACATGTGTTTCTCCTTCTGTCTACTGCGCATGTGTCTTCTAGGTCTGTTTCAGCCACTCATAGGCATACTTTTGGTCATGTGATGGTATTCTACCAACCAATTTGAAGTGAACTCTCTGATTCCTTCTGGGTAGAGAATTCAAATCCTTCTCGCTATTGCTTCCGATGAAGTAGGACGTGATCTGTGCACTGGTTGTGATATTGATTATTTACGTGTTATTAAGAGTTTCCACTCGGTGGTTTTTGATGCCATTTGAGTGATTTTTGCCTTCGTTTTCAGTCAAAAATGCTTCATTTCACCTCCTCATGCAAAATTCATGATCAGAAGAGGCAAAATAAAGCATTTCCAACAAAAATGAAGTCAAACTCACTCAAATCTCGTCAAAAACTACCAAAATAATATACTGCACAACCTGGACCATTGTATCTCTAAGGCAAGCATTCCGCTGCAGCAGGTTAGGTTTGGTTAGGTTAACTGGTTGTGCAGTATATTTTTCTGGAGGTTTTTGATTAATTTCTGCCTTCATGTTCTGTTGAAAATGCTTCATTTCAGCTCCTCATCCAGTCAAAGTTCATGATTGGAAAAGAGGCTAAATAAAGCATTTCCAACAAAAATGAAGGTCAAAATCACTCAAATCTTGTCAAAAACTACCAGAATAAAATACTGCACAACCTGAGGGGTGTATTGGCAACTTGTAAAAATTTACCTGAATATCAATCAGCAATATAAACTGCACAACCAAATTATACTGTTTTCTTGATCACTGGACCAAAATGACATTGGAAAAAATACAGTGAAAGCGGCAGAGCAAGGTACAGGACATTCGAATAATAACCGAGATAATAAATTGAAAAGCATTTTCAACAGATGTTTCTTAGAAGAGAACTGGGCTAATACCAGGTAATTAGGCTAAGAGGGGAACATTCAGTAATAATTTCAATCTCCATTACTTGGGAGCAATATCGATAATTTACCACACTGACAAACTCACCAGCACTTCTTCCTTTTGCTAAGATTATGGAACTTCGGAATTTTTTGTACGGGAAAATGAATTCCCCGAGCTAGACCCTGATACATCATATGACCCCACTAGGAGAGGGGAAAGCTCCACCTCTCCCGGCAGGGAAGCTACCCGGGTAGGGCGCGAACTCTTGACCCCTCGGTCTTGAGTCAGGAGCTCTTCCACGAAACCACCCTATCCCCCGCAAATTATGGAAAACTCGGTAAATATTTCCTTTACTGCTGTTTCCTATTTTTGGTGTTTTTTGTTCCATTTGATAGTTTTTTAGTTCATTTGTGTCTTGAGGCCTCATTTATTGTCTATTCTATCTATCTATCTATAGCCCGACGCCCTAATCCCGCAAAGGGTGGCTGCAGACAAAACGCCTCCAAGTCACTCTGTCACCCACCATTTGACTCCCCTCCCCCCAACTCACCCCCCCTCCCTCATATACCTCTCAACTCCATCCCTCCACCTCATCCTCGGTCTACCCCTCCCTCTCCCTCCCTCCACCTCACCTACATACACCCTCTTAGTCAGTCTTTCATTCTCCATTCTCTCCACATGTCCAAACCACCTCAGTGTACTTCTCCTAATCTTTTCAACTACATCCACATCTACCCCACAACGTTCCTTAACTTCTTCATTCGTCAACCTGTCCCTCCACGTCACTCCACATGCTCCTCTCAAGTAACTAATTTATTATGCAAATGAATAATAACCATAATATGATTATGGCAATTTGATTGGAAATATTATGCTGTGTTTTCATGAGGCTTTTAGACCTGTATCGACTGGTTTAGACAGGTCTTATTGCTGTTCTGGTGAGACAATTAGACTGGTACAGACTGGTCGAAAGCAGTCCCGCGCCAGAGGCTAGCCCTGGCCAGACCAGTCTGCGTGTCAGCAACAGCAAAGAAGGAGGCCAGGAGTGTCTGTGCCAGGCTGTAAACATTGATGGTCAAGAATAGTGGACCTGGGAAAAAGGTTAGTTTTAAATTAGATTTTTAACACTAGTAGAAGCCTGTGATCACCCAAGAAGGGAACCCAATAAATCTCACCATGAAACAGGGGCTTTGTATTAATTTAGATCGCATGAAATAAGATTATTAAAGCATTAATGGCCGAAATAAAATTCGAGGGGAAGCAGAAGGAGAGCTCAAAATTCGTCGAAAGAATACAGACTCAGTCATCTTCAAATGTAAATGTATTCTGTGAACCTTTAAGGTCGGTTTCAGCCCATGTTGTTTGGGAATTCGGCAGGAATCTTTTATTTCATACCTTAGTGACATGCTTCTAGGCCACTCCCAATCACTCTTGCAGCCAATAGGAGGCTCGGACATGATCAAACGGACATCAGCCTATTCTCGCGACCACTTACGAGTCCAGACCGGTCAAAACCAGTCCAAAGCAGCTCACGAAAATGCAGCTTTAGTAATGGTGGAAGGGACTGGCCTAAGCTAAGTGTTTAACCAAACCTAACCTAACCTAGCTCAACTGTACCTAATAATTTAATGTATCCTAACCTAACCTAACCTAACCTAACCCAACCCAACCCAACCTAACTTAACCTAACCCAGCATCCAGTTGGGAAGTCGGAAACGAAATCCACCGTTCAGTATGTTTGGCAAGATTCGGTAATATTCACTTGCACACAAAAAAAACACACAGCTATAGGCATACACTATACAGTATGGTTGCACATATCCACTGGGTATGGCAAGATTGCCCGCTAAAAACACGACAATAAAGGAAAAAAATACCGAAAACTCAATATCATCGTTAATCATAGGGGTATTTGTCTTCTTAGTGTAATAGGAAAAGTATATGGAAGGATACCCGATACTTATTAACAGAGTTAGGAAAATAACAGAGGAATTAGTTAGAGAATAACATGGAGGCTTTAGGAAGGGAGGAGGTTGTGCAGATCAGATATTCATTCTTAGATCTTTAGTGGAAAAGTTTCTTGAGAAGGGAAAGAAGTTGATGCAACCTTCATGGATTTGGAGAAAGCATATGACAGGGTGGAGAGACAAGGACTGTGGAAAGTATTAAGAATATATGGAGTACATGGGAAACTGCTGAACGCCGTGCAGAGTATGTACGAGGGTGCTAAGGCTGCAGTACGTGTGGATAGCGAACTGAGTGAATTCTTCTATCTGAAGGTTGGATTGAAACAGGGGTGTGTCATGTCTCCATGGTTGTTCATTCTGTATATGGATGGGGTTATCAAAGAGATACATGGTAGGGCAGTGGATGTTGGAGTGGCCCTAGTGAGAATGGGCAGTGTTTGGAAACTCCCTGTACTGTTATCTGCAGATGATACTGTGTTGTTACGTAAAGATGAAAGGGAGCTGCAAGGCTTGGTGGATGAGTGTGGGAAAGTGTGAAAGAAACAGAATCTAAAGGAGAATGTAGGAAAGAGTAAAGTTATGGTCTTCGACAGAAGTCAGTGAATGTACAGTGAGGTTGGATGATGAGGAAGTGGCAAATGTGAGTGCATTTAAGTACTTGGGTAGTGTGATGAGTAAGGATGGAAGTTTGGAGTGTGAAGTGCTGGAAAGGGTACAACAAGGAAGAAAGGTTGCTGGTTCCTTGAAAGCAGTGATAAGAAACAGGGAATGGGCATGGAAGTGATAAGGTACTAGCTACATGACAGTATTGTGATACCGGCACCAACTCTAACGTTTGGAAGTGAAATTTGGACCTTGTTGAGGGACAGAAGTCAGGAGTGAAAGCAGTGGAAACAAGTTATTTGAGAGGAGCATGTGGAGTCACACAGAGAGACAGACTGACAAATGAGGAAGTGAAGGAGCATTGTGGTGTGGATGTGATAGTAAGTGTTAGGAGAAACACACTGGTGGTTTGTTATGAAGAGAGGATGGAGAGTGACAGGCTGATGAAGAGAGTGTAGGTGGAGGGGGGAGAGGGTGGGGGGAGGCCAAGGATGAGATGTAGGGACGGAGTGGACAGATATATGAGAGATGGGGGTGTGAGTTGGGAGCAGGGCAGTGAAATGGCAGGGAACAGGACGACATGGAGGCGATTTGTTTGTGGCCACCCCTTAGGGGATTAAGGCGTCTGGGAACAGATAGATAGATAGATGAATAGATCGCTAATTATGTGATGTTGCCAAGTAGGTAAGTGTAGCAAGTTAGGCAACAGACCACCGCGTCTGTCATCTCTCAAAATAGTAAAAGGTATCTCTCACAAGGCAACGAAAAAAATAAAGGATTGGATGCCTACCAGTAGAATATGGCGAAAAGTAATCTTGGACGGCAACAATTCTTCATTTCTCGCGTGGAAACATGATTTCGGTTGTAAGTTTTACACTAGCTCACTCTTCTTCTTCTTTATTCTTGTTGTGAGGCTGCGCCAATGGGACATCCTTGTGAACAGCAACTAAAAGATTGTAAGCATGCGTAAACATACCCCTTACTTTAGGCAGACCCACCTAACTATATCAGACATTCGATTTATCTTAATCTTAAGTGTTATGCTGAGTGTTTTTAGGTCGACTTCTCGTCCTAAGAACACCAGCGACTGAGCAGGGTCCTCTTTCCGGACCGGAAGTAAAGCACCCACAAAGGAACAGGACATAAAAAAAACAGGCAGTATACCTTAACACATCTATTGCCTTAATTCTACACCGTTACAATATAATACAGAGTGATATTTGATATACAGGAGGCAGGGACACAGAGTTAGCCTTTGACACCACAATGCACAGTTACACCTTACACACAGTATAATGCATGTACACTTATGTTATTAGTTATATGCAGAGATACCCGTAACTCATCTTCAGGCAGAATATATATTTAATTCGATGCAAGGGGAATGAACAAGATTAAGAGTCCGTGGGGGGAATCCTACTATAAATGAGGCAGGGTGCGGATCGCGACACTTGATGTAGTCAGTTGCGGCGGCACTTATACACGGACTTTTGATTTGATTTGCCCGCGCACCCTAGTCTCCGTTCACAGTTACTGAAAGTTATTTCATTTGGGACTCGCACAATCACTGTAAGTTCTCTTACTTAGGGTTTAAGTTATTTTCTGTTCTGCCGGGTATCGGGTTCTTATAGACTAATAGTAACTGTCACTGGCTTTACACTGGATTTCACTCGGTCACTGTTCACTGTTATTTCCCCTGGTTTGTTCTCGGTACAAGGGGCGTCACTATTTACCCGTGTATCCTGGGTAGAGATCACTCTGAAGTACGGGCGTGAGGAGAAGGCCCTAGGGGGAGTCTGCCTGCAAGGGGCAATACACTGCCCGCAGGGGAGTCACTACCCGGGTCCTGATCATCGGTGAGGTGCGGGGAGGCCCTCCTGTCTGGGGGCCTCGACCTGAGAGGAGGCCCTCGTACTGGAGCCTCGTGGGTGGGGTGCAGAAAGGCCCTCCGGTCTGGGGACCTCGACCTGAGAGGTGGCCCTCGGGACTGAGGCCAAACAGCTGGAGGAGGCGGGCCTCTCGCCTCTGGCTCCGTGGGGTGAGGGAGCCTGGGTTGCCCTCGTCTGGAGGCTGCTGGTCGGGCCTGGGAGTCCTGGGACTGCGGTCGCCTGTAGGGAAAGGCCCCGACAGGGTTGGGCTGCGGCACCGTCTCCATCTGGTGTCCGACAGGAACAGAGATTTCCCAGGGGTTGGAGGTAGGGCCGGTATCGAGCCTTGCCACCACTCTGGCGACACCTCTGGGGCAACACTCCCGGATGGTGACAGAGGGCTCCCACAGGAGGAAAAGGCAGGAGAAAGGTACATGGAGTCCGTGTCCTCTCCGGTACGTACTGAAGCCGTAGCCTCGGGTCGCCTTACCCTGGTACATACTGCGGCCATAGCCGTAAGCCTACCCGTCTTATGAGAAGCAACTGAAGGACGTACAGTGGCCGCTCCTTCCCCGCCATGTACAATGGCTGTCGGCGCGGTGTTGCTCCTGTAGTAGGGAAAAGCAGGAGAGGGGTGCACAGAGGCCGTGCCCTCTCTGGTACGTACTGAGGCCGTAGCCAAGGGCCGGTCTACCCTGGTACGTACTTTGGCCATAGCTGGGAGCTGATCTTCCCTTAGTGAAGCAACTGAAGGGTGTACAGTGGCCGCTCCTTCCCCGTCACGTACAGTGGCCGTCGACGCAGTGTTGCTCCCATAGGAGAGAACAGCAGGAGAGGGATGCACAGAGGCAGCGCCCTCCCCGGTGCACACTAAAGCCATAGCCGAGGGTCCCTTTACCCTGGTGTACACTTCTGGCCGTAGCCTTGGGCCTCCTGCCCTTGGGCCTCCTGCCCTTGAGGTGGTAACAAAGGCCGTCGACACAGTGTTATCTGGGACTGAATCTTGTTCAGTCCCACCCCGATTCTGGTGACGGCTGTCCCGCCCGCAAGGTCGTTGCCTTTTTCCGATCACCTGGTGTTGGGGTAGTTGCAGGGAAAAAGGACTCAGGACAGTAGTGTCCCGGTGACCCTCTTGACCTGGGTCACTAGCCCCACTGTTGTGTCCTCCTGGGGTGGTGGTGTGGTAGCGGCTCGGTGGTGGGGTGGGGGGTGGCATGGTGGGTGGTCCGGCGGCGGGTATTTTACCACCCTCCGTGGTAGAGAAGTCACGACCCCGTGATTGGAGGTGGTGTGTCGTGGTGGTGGATGTCTGGTGGGCCGGGGTGAGTTGTTGTAGGAGGCTGGTCCAGTGGTAGGGGATGGGGTTCGGTTCTCGATGAGGGTTGAGAGTGAGCCGGAGGAAGGACGGGTGGTCGGTCCGACGTAGGAGGCGGAGAAGGTGGTGCGTCTCCCGAATCCTGACATGTGGGCGGTCGTGGGGTAGCCAGTGCACTCTGGTGATCTTCATCTCGGTGAATGGTGCCTGGTGAGGAGATGGAAGCTGAATGCTGGAGAGTGACGGGAGATTGGTGCTTTTATGGGGGATGGGTCGATGGGAGGAGCATTGTACTTTGGGGAATTGGGATTTGGGAGAATTCCATCATGCTTGGTGGAGAGGGAGGGTTATGGGGGAGGTGTTTGGGGTATGGGTGGTTTGTGGTGATGGGTGGCGGGGTGTGTGTGCGATGGGAGGTGGTGTTGGGGTGTATCTGGAGGGTGGGCGTGAAAGGCGTCCTGATCTGGTGGTGGTGGTAGTGAGTGTGGGTGTGGGTGGGGAGGGTGGTTGTGCACGTGGTGGTGGTGAGGGCGTGCGGCCGTTAGGGGGGGAGGCGGGTGGGGATGCGGTGTGGCGCGTATAATGAGAATGGTCATGGGGGAGGGGGGGTGAGGTTGGGCGGGTGGTGTTTGTGTGTGGTGGGCTGGAGTGTTGTGTGGTGTGGGAGGTGGTGGGTGGACAGGTGGTAGGGAGGTGAGTGGTGGGCTGTGAGGAGGTGGTGGCATTGGGCGGTGGCGGTGATGTAGGCGGTGGAGGTGGTGTGTCGGGATAGGGCGTGTTGGGAGGTGGCATGGTCGTCGGTGAGGTGGAGGGTGGGGGTGAGAAGGAGTAAGAGTAGGAGTCTGGGGGGTAATTCTCGGAAGGCTCGGTGTGGACAGGTGTGCGGGGCGCGCGGATATGGGGGTGGTCATTGTTGGGTGGGTGAAAGGGTCGCACGTGGCGATTTCAGTATGTGCATTGCTGTCCTTGTTGGTCAATGATCACTTGGTAGGGGTTAGGGACTCGGACTATTTTGAAGGGACCATTGAACCGGGGGGAGGTCTTGGTGGGGGTGGGAAGGTGTGCCACGACGACGAACTGGCCAGGTTTGTGTGGGTTGGAGTGGTTGGTGTCAGGCATCAGGTCCTGTTGGGTTTGTAGGTAGTGGAGGCGGCGTTTGAGGTGGTGGTGGGGGTCAGTAGTGTAGGGCGGGGTGGGTGTTTGGAGGTGGTGGCGGAGGGGTAGGAGGAGCGGGGTTTCCCTGAGAACTCGCTCATGGGGGGTTATACCTTCTTCTCGTGGACATGTATTGAGGCCCCATTGAACAATCTTGACATGGGCAGGTCAATCATCGTTCCCTGTTTGCACGATGCGTGTCCGGACCTGGTTCATGAGGGAGCAATGGCTCCTCTCGCAGATGCTGTTACCTTGGGGCCAGTAGGGCGATGAGTGGGAGATGTGATACCCGAATATATTCGCCAGTTCTTCCCAGACTTTGCCAGTGAATTCTGGGGCATTATCCGAGTGTAGTGCTTGGGGAATGCCAAAATATGGGAAGACGTGGCGAGTTAGGGCGTCGGCAACAGATACAGCGTTGTGATCTTTGGCGGGGCATGCGATGATGAACTTTGAATACACATCCACGAATGTGATAATGTATTTGTACCCTGTTTTGGGTGTGAGGGGGCCGACGACGTCCAGGGAAAGTAATTGCCAAGGTTTCTGTGCTGTTAGTTTTCCTGAAGGGCCGGGTGTGTGAGTGATGTCCTTCCCCATAGCACAAGTGCAGCAGGATTGTATGATGTTTTTGGCAATGATGGATGGGTTAGGTGTCCAGTACATATCACTGAAGACTTGTAAGAGTTTCTTAGTCCCCAGGTGGATGCCATTGTTGGCGTGAAGGTGCAGCATAGTGTCGTGGGCGGTGGTAGGGCTTAGGACGATGTGGCCATTGGGATCGAACAGGTGATCGCTGTGAAGGTGGAGCTTGGCGAATGTGCACGGCGGGATCCAGGTAGGGTGTTGCTTACTGTGCCACATTTGGATAAGGTCTGGTTCCGTGGAAATGGCATTGATGGGTAGACAGGTAAGGGCGTCGGAGTTCATGTGGAGCTTGCCTGGTCGGTATGATATCTCAAAATCATACTCTTCTAGTGCTTCTCGTCATCGTATGAGTTGTGCATTGGTGGTGTTGGACTAGCGTAACCACTGTAGGGATTGGTGGTCAGTAATGACAATTACGTGGGTGCCTGAGATATATGAATGGAAGTAATCGAGGGACCAGATGATTCCAAGGCACTCGTGTTTGGTGGCTGCGTAATTTCTTTCAGCAGGATTTAGGGTGCGGCTGGCACAGGCGATTATATGCTCATGGCCATCTTGCATTTGGGCAAGGACATCCCCTATGGCGATGAGTGAGACATCAGTATATAGACGGAAGGGGAGGTTGTAATCTGGGAATGTGACGACGGGGGCAGAGGTCAACTTGGACTTGAGGGTGTTGAATGCGGTTTTTCTAGGTTCTGTCCATATGAATGGTTCGCCTTTTTTTGTCAGGTCGTGGAGAGCTTTGGCGATGTCTGCAAATCCTTTTACAAACGCCTGTAACATGAGGTTAGGCCTAGGAAGGCTCTGGTTTCATGTACGTTGCGAGGGAGGGGGATGTTGGCAATTGTACGTAGCTTGTCGGGGTCAGGGGAGATGCCCTTGGCATTGATCACATGTCCAAGGAAGGAGACTGATCGTTCAGCCAAGACACACTTTGTGGGTTTGAGTTTGAGCCCAGCCTGGCGTATGCTTTGGAACACCTGTTGGAGGCGGTGGAGGTGGTAGGCCCATTTGTGACTGAAGACGATGACATCATCCAGGTAGGCCAAGCAGGTCTCCCAGGTCAGACTGCTCAGGACAGATTCCATGAGGCGGGAAAATGTGGTGGAGGTGTTGCAGAGTCTGAAGGGAAGGACGTTAAATTCGTAATGCTTCCCATTCGATGTTGAGAAGGCGGTCTTGTGTTTGTTGTCTGGGTGGACGGGGACCTGCCAATAACCTGATTGCAGGTCTGGGGTAGAGAACCATGTTGATCTGTGCAGGGAGTCAAGAGAGTCGTCGATCCTGGGTAGGGGCATAGTGTCTTTGATGGTAATGTCGTTCACTCTGCGGTAATCAACGCAGAAGCGCATGGTTCCGTCTTTTTTACGCACGAGTACAACAGGTGAGGACCACGGGCTAGTGGAGTTGGAGATGACACCGGCATCAAGCATATCCTGGACCTGCCGGTCTTCTTCTGCCCGTTGTTTAGGATTTTTCTGGCGTGATGGTTGGCAAATGGGAGTTCTGGTCGTTTGTATCTCGTGACTGAGATAAGTAGTGTGGCCAAGGTCTGTTGGGCCGGAGGAGAAAAGGTCCTGAAAGTCCAGGAATAGTTGTTGGAGGCTGTTGGTTTGGGAAGGGGATAGATGTGATGGTAGGTCGGGGAGAGTGGGGTGGTTAGGGGGTGGTGTTTGGCATGGTTCGGCTTCTTCCGTGTCGCCAATGATGAGTCCCCGCGGTAGAGTTAGTGGTGTTGTGGCAAGGTTTGCGATACGGATCTCTTGGGCATAGGGGGGAAGGAAGGTGGGGGACACTAAACAGGATGAGAGGGGGCCGGTGGGTAAGGACAGTGAGAAAAGGACGCAGGTACCTGAGGGTGTGTTTAGTTTCACCCAAGCTTCGTGGTGGGGTGGAATGGTGATTGTGGAAGCGATAGTGGCAGGAAAAGATGGAGAGGGGGCCAGAAGTGGAGTGGGGGATGGGGATGGAGGGGGATGGAGTGAGGCGTTGAGTGAGGTCGGGGTGGGGTTACATGTACAGGTGGGTTGGGGCAGGTGAGTGTCAGGGGGGGGTGTGTATGAGGATGGTGTGGGGGTGGTGGTGTTTTTTCTTTTTTCTCCTAGTTTTTTTTTCCTTTGTTGATTGATGCTTGGTTGGGGCGGGCTGTACTGAAGTGGAGGCGACGCTGATGACAATCGATGGTCGCGTGGAGTTTTTGGAGGAGGTCCAGTGCAAGGTATCCGTCATATTGATTGCATGTGGAATCAAATATGATGAAGGGGTGGTTGGTGGACACTCGTTGGTGAGTACTGGTTTGAAGGGCCCGGGTTTCCCCACGGATGGGTAGGGGGCCATCCCCCGCGTCTACGAGGTTGGCTGAGGTGGGGAGAAGAGGGTTGAAAGCAGGGGTGTGGCGGGAGTAGAAGTGGGAGTAGAGGCACGACCTGGCTGCTCTCGTGTCTACCAGTAGTCTCGCCTTGACCCCGTTTAGCAAAATCGTGTCATAGACTGGGGGTCTGTAATTGTGTGAGGTGGCCCCCGCCACCGTGGGGAGGTGCGGGGGCGAGCCTAAAAATCCATCTGCTGAGGTTGGCCATGGTCGTCATGTTCCTCGTCGTCCAGTCCTGGGTAGGCTAGTGGCGGCGCGTCGTCTTCTGGGGCGTCGTCGTCCAAGGAGGAGACCTTTTCATGCCCTTGGTGAAAGTTTCTGCACCTGCTTGCCTTGAGCTGCTCTCTTATGTTGTGCAGGGGGCAGGTGCGACTGCAGGCTGTGAATTCCCAAGGATTAATGGTGATGAGGTTGCCTTGACCCTGCTACCACACCACCACCCCAGGATGACACAACGGTGGGGCTAGTGACCCAGGTCAAGAGGGTCACCAGGACACTACTGTCCTGAGTCCTTTTTCCCCGCAACTACCCCAACACCAGGTGACCGGAAAAAGGCAACGACCTTGCGGGCAGGACAGCCATCACCAGAATCGGGATGGGACTGAACAAGATTCAGTCCCAGGTAACACCGTGTCGACGGCCATTGTTACCACCTCAAGGGCAGGAGGCCCAAGGGCAGGAGGCCCAAGGCTACGGCCAGAAGTGTACACCAGGGTAAGGGGACCCTCGGCTATGGCTTTAGTGTGCACCGGGGAGGGCGCTGCCTCTGTGCATCCCTCTCCTGCTGTTCTCTCCTACGGGAGCAACACCGCGTCGACGGCCACTGTACGTGACGGGGAAGGAGCGGCCACTGTACGTCCTTCAGTTGCTTCTCTAAGGGAAGATCAACTCCCGGCTACGGCCAAAGTACGTACCAGGGTAGACAGGCCCTTGGCTACGGCCTCAGTATGTACCGAAGAGGGCGCGGCCTCTGTGCACCCCTCTCCTGCTTTTCCCTACTACGGGAGCAACACCGCGCCGACGGCCACTGTACGTGGTGGGGAAGGAGCAGCCACTGTACGCCCTTCAGTTGCTTCTGGTAAGACGGGTAGGCTTACGGCTATGGCCGCAGTATGTACCAGGGTAAGGCGACCCGAGGCTACGGCTTCAGTACGTACCGGAGAGGACACGGACTCCATGTACCTTTCTCCTGCCTTTTCCTCCTGTGGGAGCCCTTTGTCACCATCCGGGAGTGTTGCCCCAGAGGTGTCACCAGAGTGATGGCAAGGCCCGATACCGGCCCTATCTCCTACCCCTGGGAAATCTCTGTTCCTGTCGGACACCAGATGGAGACGGTGCCGCAGCCCAACTCTGTCGGCGCCTTTCCCTACAGGCGACCGAAGTCCCAGGACTCCCAGGCCAGACCAGCAGCCTCCTGACGAGGGGCAACCCAGACTCCCTCACCCCACGGAGCCAGAGGCGAGAGGCCCGCCTCCTCCAGCTGTTTGGCCCCAGTCCCGAGGGCCACCTCTCAAGTCGAGGCCCCCAGACTGGAGGGCCTCCCTGCACCCCACCCATGAGGCTCCAGTACGAGGGCCTCCTCTCAGGTCGAGGCCCCCAGACAAGAGGGCCTCCCCGCACCTCACCGATGATCAGGACCCGGGCAGTGACTCCCCTGTGGGCAGTGTATTGCCCCTTGCAGGCAGACTCCCCCTAGGGCCTTCTCCTCACGCCCGTACTTCAGAGTAATCTCTACCCAGGATTCACGGGTAAATAGTGATGCCCCTTGTACCAGGGGAAATAACAGTGAACAGTGACCGAGTGAAGTCCAGTGTAAAGCCAGTGACAGTTACTATTAGTCTATAAGAACCCGATACCCGGCAGAACAGAAAATAACTTAAACCCTAAGTAAGAGAACTTATAGTTATTGTGTGAGTCCCAAATGAAAGAACTTTCAGTAACTGTGAACGGAGACTAGGGTGCGCGGGCAAATCAAAAGTCCGTGTATAAGTGCCGCCGCAACTAAGTGACTACATCAAGTGTCGCGATCCGCACCCTGCCTCATTTATAGTAGCATTTCCCCCCACGGACTCTTAATCTTGTTCATTCCCCTTGCATCCAATTAAATATATATTCTGCCTGAAGATGAGTTACGGGTATCTCTACATATAACTAATAACATAAGTGTACATGTATTATACTGTGTGTAAGGTGTAACTGTGCATTGTGGTGTCAAAGGCTAACTCTGTGTTCCTGTCTCCTGTATATCAAATATCACTCTGTGTTATATTGTAACAGTGTAGAATTGAGGCAATAGATGTGTTAAGATATACTGCCTGTTTTTTTTTATGTCCTGTTCCTTTGTGGGTGCTTTACTTCCGGTCCGAAAAGAGGACCCTGCCCAGTCGCTGGTGTTCTTAGGACGAGAAGTCGACCTAAAAACACTCAGCATAACACTGGTGGCAGCAGTGGGATGGGGGGGTGGCGGGGGGGGGTCCAGCGGCGGGTATTTTATTAAGCAATACTTCTCCCTGGTTGCTTTCTGTTTATGGTAAATATAAACCACAGTGACGCACGATTCGATACCTAAGTTCTCAAGGAAATTAATTTTAGTACCAGATACCTCTCAAGTGATAAAAATTTGATATTCGATCAAAAAATATTGGAACACAAACGAAATACACCTACTTAACGACATTACAGAAGGCAGTCTGAACGCCCCCGATTGCGACTGCCGCTTTCCCTGACTGCACACAACGTCAGCACACCAAACAAACTCAAATGTATACAATCTAAAAATCATTACGACCAGAGGACGTTTAACTGGAAGCACTGATACCTGTTTGAGGGGCTACACCTACCAGACCCTCCAGTGATTATAACCTACCTAACAGAGTGCAATATAAATTGTTCATTTAGTAAAACTTGCGCCAAAACAGTATCGTGCGTTAAGAGCGTTTGTTATTCATGGGGCAATCGTCACAGGACCATGCGATGGCGAAGGTTGACTTGCTCGCTTTTTTTTTTTTTTTTTTTTTTTTTTTTTTTTTTTAGTGTTCGACTCTGAGCATAGGCTACACAGCCTGCTTCCAAGGCCCAGTAGTCCTTCTACATATCATACACCTCTACATGTCACCACTTCGGCGCTAACACCCACCGTCCATATTGAATACATGCTAGGGCTTCTCCTACAGGACTGGTGTATTGGTATTAGCCGGGATATTTTTACGACATGTCGGCGGGTCTTCTGGTAGATCAGTAGAGTCTGCATTACATGAAATTCAAATCCTTAAACGGTTCTCTGCCCCAGCGAGGATTTGAACCTGCGTCCGGCAGGACCGCAGACCACCTCTCTACACGATTGAGCTACCGCTTGCATGCTTGTTTGCTCGCCATCACACACACTTGCTCACCCACTCACTTGCTCACTCAGTCATTGTTTCATTCACTCACTCAACCATCCACTTATTCACTCACTCACATACTCATTCACTCGCTCACTAATTCATCCACTTAGTCAAGCCAGTCATCTACACACCCACCCACTCGCTCACTGACTAACTCATTTACTCACTCGTCTACCTACCCTCCCATTCATTCACTCACTCAGTCACTCAATCACTCAGTTGCTTAATCACACACTGACGCACCCATGGACCCACTCTAAAAACCAACCCACCCACCAACCCACCCACACACTTACTCCCACTCACTCGCCTACTCACCCACCCACTCACCCATCTACACACCCACCCACTCACTCACAGCCACTCACACATTCACACATTGACCCACCCAGTCATTCACACACCCATCCACTCATTCACTCTCACACCTACCCAAGCACTCATCCACCTACCCACACACCCACCCACCCACTCACTCACCCACACACTCACTCTCTCACTCACTTTCCCATCCCCAAAACTAGCCACCCACCATCCCACACATTCACCCACCCACTTGCCTCCCCGCCCCCCATCCACCCACTCACCTGCCACCCCCCACTTACACACCAACCCTCCTACACACCCACCCTCCTACACACCCAATCACCCACTCACCCGCCACCCTCCAACCACCCACCCACCCACCCACCTTCCCTCTACCTAACTTCCCACCCACTCAATCGCCTGGGGGCACTGTGGCTCAGAGGTAGAGCATCGAGCTCGTGGCCGGGGGGTCATGAGTTCGAGCCTCGCCCGGGACTGCCGTGCCGGGAGTGGTAGCGTGCTCCTGTAATCTAGCGGGGCTATATGACCATAGTTGTTTAGCTCGGGGATTAAATCCCTACTCAATCGCCTGTATATATATATATATATCACTGACTTACTAAGTCTACCACTCACTCGTTCGCTGTTCACTCACTCATTCACTCAGCCACCTTCCCATCAAACAACTATTCACTTGCTCTCTTAGCATCCTATCACTCACCTACTCATTCTCACTCACTCAATCAAATTCGTTAGCTTACCCACTCACTCAGATTCGTTTACTAACCCACTCTCACTCACTCATCCACCCAGTCAGCTACCCAACTACCAGAGTATCTGTTCATCCACTCACCCAGTCTACTTTTCACTCACCCACCCTACCCTTCATTCAGTCACTCACTCATCCACCTATCAACCCACTCTCTCATCCACCAACCAGTCCTTCCATCCACTGACTCATCCACTTATCAACTCACCCACTCACTCATTCACTCAAACACTCATCCACCCATCAATCCAGTCACTCACTCATTCATTCAGACCCACTCACTCACGACATATACAGGTAAGTCGATGCATAACACTTCATGTTATGCGGGGTGTTTTTAGCTCGACTTCTCGGACTAAAAACGCCCGCGACTGAGCGGTGTCCTCTTTCCGGACCGGAAATAAAACACTTACAAAGGAACAGGGCATAAAAACTAGGCAGCACACCTTTACACATCTATTGGCTTATTTCAATACACTGTTACAATACAAACAAAGAGTTACAGGATATGATGGAGACAGGTTTACAGAGTTAACTTCCCAATAATATGTATCACACACAGCACAGGCAGAGAGTAGAGTTCTGCAGTTACATCTCGATGGTGAGTGTAAGTTCTATATACCCGTATTGTGTCTATAGACAAAACTAGTATTTAATAGTCTCAACCGGATGCACTATGGATAGAGAGGGTCTGGGGTCGAGAGAGTGAATATTACTATAATTGATCAGAGCGCAAGTAGCGACACTCGAGAAAGTTACTTAGTCGCGGGGACACTGTTCAGAGACTTTTAGCTTTTCCTCGCGCTCAGGCTATATGGCCGTGTTCACTAGTCTTTTCTATTTTGCCTGGGTATTTGTCTCACAGTGTGTTACTTATATTATTTTGGCCTCACTCTTTCACTGTCACTGTTCACTCCCGTCCCTGTGGTTTTCTTAGGCACACGAGATACATTTCAGTCACTGTTGGCCCTTGTTTCCTGGGCTTAACACAAGAGGCGCCTGGGCGTGGGAGGGGGCTCTAATGGGGAGCCCTCCTGCAGGAGACAGTGGACTACCCGTAGGGGTGTCACTGCCCGGGGTTCCTTCGTCTGGGGGGTGCAGGGAGGCTCTCCCGTTTGGGGGCCTCGACCTGAGAGGCCCTCATGTTGCAGCCTCGTTGGTGGGGTGCAGGGAGGCCCTCCGAATTGGGGGCCTCGACCTGAAGGGCGGCCCTCGGGACTGGGGCTGAACAGCTGCAGGAGGCGGGCCTGTCGCCTCTTCTTCCAGGCGGAGAGTCGTGGGGGTGTGGAGCCCAAACGGCCTGGCTCTGGGGCCCACTGGGCCGGTCTGGGAGCCTGGGTGCTGTGGTCGCCTTTAGGGAAGGGCGCCGTCAGGGGCAGACTGTGGCACCTCTTCTGTCTGGCGTCCGTCAGAGACCGGGACCGACCAGGGGTAGGCGGCAGGGCCGACACAGGGCCGCACCACCACTCCGGTAGTACCTCGGGGGAACTACACCTGGAGGGAGTAAGAGAAGGGCGTCCCACGCAGCCGAGAGGTGGAAGGCCAGCCGCGCAAGGGACCTCCTTCTCTGAGAGGACCTCAGAGATCACAGATGAAGGACGTACAGTGGCTGCTTCTTCCCCCACACGTACAGTGGCCAATGTGGCGGTTCCGTGATCTCCAGGGTCCACAGCTGAGGGCATATAGTGGCCGTCCCTTCCCCCACACGTACAGTGGCCGATGTGGCGGTGCTGCTCCCGAAGGAGGAAGAGGCAGATGAGGGGCGCACAGAGGCTATACCCTCCCTGGCACGTACAGTGGCTGATACTGCGGGTCTGCCTGCCCCACGGGAAGTAACAGAAGGACGTACAGTGGCCGATCCTTCCCCCACACGTACAGTGGCCGATGAGGTGGTGTTACTCCCGTAGGAGGAAGAGGTAGTGGATGAGGGGCGTACAGTGGCCGAACCCTCCCCAACACATACAGTGGCCGATATCGCGGTTCCACTTCTGCTTCCTTTTCCAACCGGAGTGCGCTCAATAGCTGACACTCCGGAGGTAGTACTTCCGTAGGAGGAGGAGGTAGTGGATGAGGGGCGTACAGTGGCTGAACCCTCCCCGACACGTACAGTGGCCGATATCGTGGTTCCACTCCTCCTTTCTTTGCCAGTCGGAGTGCACTCAATAGCTGACACTCCGAGTCCTTGTCCAGATGTGGCTGTAGCTGAAGGGCGTACAGTGGCCGAACCTTCCCCGACACGAACAGTGGCCGATGTGGCGGCGCTACAGGGGGAAAGCAACTGAGGGGCGTACAGTGGCCGAACCCTCCCTGGTACGTACAGAGGACGTACCACGTTGTTGCTTGGGACTGACTCTGGCTCAGTCCCACCCCAAACCTGGTGAAGGCTGCCCCACCTGCAGGGTTGTGTCTTTTGCCGGCGTAGCTTTTGTTGGACCGGTTGAGTGACAGAGGGACTTAGGACAGGGGAGCCCCGGCGCCCTTCTCGCTCAGGGTCAGTCTCCCAGTGACCCGGCCTGCTGTGGTGTTCTCCTGGGGTGGTGGTGAGGCGGTGGCTCGGTGGTAGGGTGGGAGATGGCAGGGTGGTCAGTCCGGCAGTGGCGGAGGTGTGTATTTCACTTCAAGTACTTGATATTATGGCAGACCTGTCCTCATGCGATATTTTTTACTGGATTTGTGCCAATACTATGAAAATTCTGAATGCCGATACGTTCAAGGCCAAAACTCTCAACTGTCCAATACCAACTCGAATTCTTCCCGTTCCTTCTGGCACCTTACCAAAAACCTTTCTAACAACTTTACCTCATCATCCTTCCCTCCTCTTTTCTACTCTGATGACTTTGTAGCTATTTCTTAGATCTCTTCGCTTAGACTTTCTCCTCCAATTCCACCTTAGATGATTCTGGTGCTGTTCCTCCATCACCTCCCCCCTCTGACTTCGTAATGGCTAACACTAAAATTTCTTCAGCTGATGCATTTTGCTGCCATCACTATCCTCAATACTAACAAGGCATATGGGCCTGATGGAGTCCCTCTTGTTGTCCTCAAGAACTGTGCTTCTGTGCTTACACTCTACCTAAGTAAACTCTTTCGCCTTTGTCTGTCAACTTGTACTTTTCCTTCTTGCTGGAAATATGCTCTCATTCAGCCAGTCCCAAAGAAGGGTGACCATTCCCAACCCTCTAACTATCGTCCAATTGCTTTAACATCCTGTGTCTCAAAAGTTTTCGAGTCTAATCTTAACAGAAAAATTTTGAAGCATCTTTCCTATTACAACCTTCTGTCTGATCGTCAGTATGGGTTCCGTCAGGGACGCTCGACTGGCGACCTTCTCACCTACCTTTCAGACTCCTGGTCATCCTCCTTTCGGGACTTTGGCGAAAGCTTTGCCATTGCACTTGACATGTCAAAGGCTTTCGATCGACTCTGGCATAATTCTTTAATTTCTTTAATTTCCAAACTGCCCTCTTACAGTTTCTATCCTTCTATCTGTGCCTTCATTTATAGCTTCCTTTCTGGTCGTTCTATATCCGCTGTTGTAGACGGCCATCGTTCTTTTAGATCTATCAACAATTGTGTTCCTCAGGGCTCTGTCCTATCACTAACTGTCTTCCTTTTATTCAGCAATGACCTTCTAAGCTGTACATTTAACCCTGTCCACTCATACGCTGATTATTCCACCCTTCACCTTTCCATTCGGTTCCCACATCGTCCATCACAGTAGTTACTTTAACAAACACGGGATGAGGCTATGGCGCACCAAATGTCTGACTTCGCACGTATCTCTGACTGGGGTAAAAATAATCTTGTTTTAATTCATCAAAGACTCAGTTTTTACACCTATTAACCCGACAAAATCTTCCACAGGAGTACCCACTAATGTTTAATACTATCCAGCTCAATCCTGCATCATCCTTGAACATGCCTGGGGTTTCATTTACTCGGGACTTATCTTGGAAAGGTCATATTGCATCTCTTGTAAAACCTGCTTTCAAGAGATTAGGTGTGCTATGCCGACTCTGTACCTTCTTTACCCCTGCAGAGTTGTTGACTTTATACATGGGTTTTATTCGCCCCTGTGTAGAGTACAACTCTCATGTGTGGGGAGGCTCCCTACATACAGCTCTTCTCAATAGCGTGGTGTCAAAGGCTTTTCGTCTCATGAACTCTCCTCCTCTTACTGGCTCCCTTCAACCTCTGTCTCTTCGTCGCACTGTTGCATCTTTATCTCTTTTCTATAGTGATCTCAATGGTCACTGCTTCTCTGAACTGTTTGTTGGCATCCCCCCACCTCTATGACAGGCGTGTAGCACCCATCTAGCAACAAACTCTCATTCCTTTTCTGTCCAACTCTCTAATGCAAGAGTTAACCATCGCTCCCAGTCCTTCATTTAAGCAACAGGTCTACACTGGAACTGTCTCCCTCTGTCTGTATTTCCTACTTCCAATGATCTCCAGTCTTTCAAACGCAGTGTGTCCAGGCATCTCGAATGAACGGATCTTGAATTTGGCTCTATTTTGTATTGTTTTAAAAATGAAGTATAATGCCACAGAGGGCGACCTAACCCCCCTAGAAGAAGCCCACTGAGGAGCACCAACAGCGTGCCGGGACTCAGGGCGACAATGACATAAGTCCACCCGGGCCGTGCGCCCTTATGGCCCGGAGCTCCCCCACCACCACCATAGCAGGAATACAAGACTACCTTCCAGGCGAGCCATCCCCAGTCAACTTCAGGGTGGAGCTGTAACTCCAGCTCCAGTCAGCACCCTTGAGATGGCCGGTAGCCACTCAACCCTCCTACAGGAGACAGCCTGCAGCCGCTCTGGAGGAAAACAGGAGACGGCCTGTAGCCACTCCTGCCTTTGTCAGGAGACGGCCTGTAGCCGCTCAACCCTCCTGCAGGTGACGGCCTGTAGCAGCTCCAGAAGGAATCAGGAGATGGCCTGTAGCCACTCCCGCCTTCGTCAGGAGATGGCCTGTAGCCGCTATGAAGGTGCCCCTAACTAGACGGCCTTTAGCCACTCGACCCTCCTACAGGAGGCGGCCTGCAGCCGCTCTGGAGGCAAACAGGAGATGGCCTGTAGCCGCTCTCACCTTCATCAGGAGATGGCCTGTAGCCACTCTGAAGATGCCCCTAACGAGACGGCCTGTAGCCGCTCAACCCTCTTGCAGGAGACGGCCTGTAGCCACTCCAGAGGGAATCAGGAGACGGCATGTAGCCACTCCAGAGGGAATCAGGAGACGGCCTGTAGCCACTCTGAAGGTGCCCCTGAGTCAGCCTGTAGCTGCTCCTTCCCCCAGGTCACGGCCAGTAGCCGGGCCCTATGGCAGGAGACAGCCGGTATCTGCTCCTCCATCAGGTGCTGACTCCTGTTCATCAACCTACGACCCAGAGGGAGCCCCCAGCCTGGAGGAGTACCGGAGAGGCCCTGTGACTTCCACCGGGCTCTTCTCCCTGCAGCCGGATTCAGAGAGGTCTCACCTGATGGACCCCAATGTAGGCCGACGCCGCAGCCCCCTCCTGACAGCGTCCCTAAATGCCGGGGACCGCAGCCCTCGGGACCTCCAGACTGCCCCCAGGACCCCCGGGTGGGACCTCCCCACACCCAGACGCCAGAGATCTTTCTCCTCTGTCAGGTGCCTGAGCGAGGTCATGCAGTTATTTGGCCCCAGCCCCGAGGGCCGTACTCCTGCCCCAAGCCCCAAAAGCGTGGAACCCTTCGCCACCCGCAGCCCTGAATGAGAGAGGACACCCCTATGTGTGATCCCATGGCCCCTGAACACAGAGGCCCCCGACAGAACCCAGCCCTGTCAGTAGGGAGGCTGAGTCACCTCCGCCGCCCTTGTACCTGACCGCCACGGCGCCCGGACCTGAAAGGAGTGACAGTGAAAGCACAGTGTCTGTGACTTAGTGACGTGAAGGCAGAGCAGTGAATTTAGCATTTAAAGGAAGTCAGTGAGAGAAACACCAGTGACAATATAAAAGTGGTGGAGTGAATAAAAGTAACAGTGAAACCGTGAACATGGCCAAGCAGTGAAATACGGGTCTATTACAGTGAATACACTACCATCTAGTAACGCCGCATCGTATTAAAATCATACACAGACCCCCAGTGTTAAAGTAATAATTACAAACCGTGAAATAGTACCACCCACTCCACAAATATCTAACTTGGACTTCCTGCAGTAATAGTATATAAACCTCAGCTCTAAGTGCTATTCGCCTAACCTGACCTTGACCTGAGTAGTATCCTGCGTGATACTAATAACCCATATCTAGGCCTAAGAATTATAATTGTCCAGTGTATCTGTATTCGTGATATCTACCTGTTCCACTGTAGAATTTAGTAATACACATGTAAGGTTGTTGCCTTGAGTTTTTGTGTCCTGCCTCTCTCCTATTTGTCTAAACTCCGGTCTAGAAAGAGAACCCAGCTACACATTAGGCGTTAGAGGGACGGGAAGCCGACCCAAAAACACCGAGCATTACAGTTTTTGTTTTTTTCTTGGAAGGAATGGTTTGTGGGCTCCTGCCCTTTGGTTCCTTCTTCCTTGCATAAAAAAAAAAAAAATGAGACTAGTCCTGAACAAGACTGTACTACCATGCTTTAATACAGGTCGGTGGGTGCTAGTGATCAAGTTGGCGATATGTGTGTGGGTGAGAGGACTGTATTACCTCAGGGCCACTTTAGTGAGATGACTCATTTTTTAATTATCTACGTCAACGAAGCTGGGCGGTGCTTATGTGGTCGCTCATGTCTGTCCACAAAATACTTCAAATATTTACAGCTGAATTTCGATGAAATTTTCCGGAAAGGTAGCCCATTAGCCAAGAAAAAGTTGGCTAGATTTTGAGGAGGATCCGGATCCAGACGAGGATCTAGGATTTTTTTTTTTTTTTTTTTTTTTTTTTTTGCTGACATTGCGAGACAGGAATTTTGCGGATTTTTAAAATGAGTACATAACCACTGCTTGCTTATTTTTGACTGATAGGAATGACTGTCTAAAGGTATATAAATAAATGTTTCCCTGTTTTTTTGTGGTAGGTGGGGGCGCTCACCATCCACTCACTCGATGTAGTGCTGTTGTCGGGTGTCTGCCCTTTCCTCTCCTCGCTCCTTTCCTTCTGTCTTTCTTTACTTCATTCTTTCCTTGTCCTTCTGCCTACAGGTGACTTTACACTCCCTCTTTTGTCTTTCTTTCCTTCCTTCTTTCCTCTTCCTTCTGCCTGTGGGTGACTTTATACTGAGTGACAAGCCAAACGGTTTCCTGTACACCAGGAAACCGGTTACTAAGCTGGGTGGTAACCATATAACTAAATTTTGGCGCCTGGTGGTTTAGTGGGTAATTACGGAGCTCCAGCCAGATTGAGCCAGTGAAGGTTTATATCCAAGGGATGGTTGGGGTTTACTGCTCACGTAATACCACTCAGGGATGAATAAGGCTGGTCACTCTCATCTTAAATGTCAGGACCAAGTTGCCTGGCCCTGGGCTCCTGTGCTTATCATAGGGCGGCATGGGATTGGATGATGATGATTTCCTGTTTTCTCAGATATATTATAGCTATATCTTAACCACCGTTGGTGATTTCGTTCTTGTAATGCTAGGTGTTTTAGGTTCGGCTTCCCGTCCTGTAAACGCCTAGTGTATAGCGGGGCTTTCTTTCTAGACTGGGGCTTGGACAAATAAGAGAGAGGCAGGACACAAAAACTCCAGGCTACAATCTTACATGTGTATTACTTAGTTGTATGGGGGAACGAGTAGATGTTACAGGCACAGGTACACTGGGTGATTACAAACTCATATGTCTAGGTATGATTAGCAGTATCACGTAGGATACTGTTTTGGGTCACAGTGAATAGCACGTGAGGCAAAGTGTCCTTAATTAGGGGAAGTCCAGCTTTAATATGCTTGTGAAGTTATTAAGGTTATTCCTCACTGGGGAGTGTTACTTATGGCACTGGGGTCTGATTATGGTCTTAGTATTATGAGATATTTTCTGATGGTAGCATATTTACCTCGTTAGACTCAACTTGTACTGCGTGGCCGTATTTGGATTTAACCCAAGGCATCCCATGGACGTACGGGTACGTCGCAACATCTTGTCACAGCTAGTCCCGTCGATGTACTGATATGTTGCGCAATTGCAAGGTTCATAATTTGCACAATTTTCAATTTTCGTGCATGATTTTTGGTACGTATACGCAGGACACCTTCCTCTATTCCTCTACAGGATGCCAGGCAGGAACAATGCCTTACACCGCATAACTTCCCCCCCTGCACTCCAATGTCTCAGCAATTCATCTGTTACCAGTGACCTGGCCAATAAAGACATTCAGGGCCAGAGTGATTCCCGAGTCGATGACAATGTGGAGGACAAAGTTTACATAGCATAAGAGGAAGAAACAGTCAGAAATGATGATCAGGTAATGTCGCCAAAAAAGGTTAGGTATGTTGACGAGTTAGTGAGTGAAACAATGCTAATAATGCCTATATTACTGTTTGAAAACCAATATACTCTCGTACTACATATAAATTCGTACCAAATAAATAAATAGATACCGTTTATGAGTGGTGTGCAATAGTTACCCTCCCATAGAACTCGTTTTCTTTGGAGCCAGCCTGATAGAAAACCAAGTAAGGTAAGGACGTACTGCTACCTGTATTAAGTATTTTAAACCTCAGGTGAGCGATTTCTCTATGAATTTTCGATGTTTCTTACCAAAAGAGGAGGTTTTAGCCAAAGAAAATTTTTCCAAAATAGCTTGGGATTGGGGGGTGTCGGAGGTGTGAAATAGCTCAGGACGTGACGGGTTAAACTGTTACTGTCATTTGCTCCACCACTTTGGTATTATCATTGACTCTTATCGGAGGGGTAGCTCACTGCTCAATCTCTTATACCCCTTGGTCACATACACTGTTCACTGTAGTTATTGTTCACTCCACCACTTTGGTATTATTACTGACTTCCATTAAAGGGTTAGTTCACTATTCTGCCTTTGCATCATTTGATCACTGACACTGCTCTATTATTGTCACTCTGGTTGAATCTGGCGCCGTGGCAGTTAGGTGCATGGGTGGAGGGGCGGCACAGCTCCGCTACTGACGGGGCTGGGCACCCCCGGGGGCCTCTGACCTTGGAGGTCACGGTATCACGTGCAGGGGCGTCCGCTCTCATCCAGGGCTGTGGGTGGCGAAGGGTCCCGCGCTCTCAGGGCTGGGGACAGGAGTGCGGCCCTCAGGGCTGGGGCCGAACAATTACCTGAATCGGTTGTTCAGGCTGACGGAGGATGAGGACCTCTGCCATTGAGGTGTGGGGAGTTCCCGCCTGGGAGTTCTGGGGGTGGTTTGGGGTTCCTGAGGGCTGCGGTCCCCGGGGCTTGGTGGCGCCGACAGGAAGGGGTTGCGGCACCAGTCTGCATCGGGGTCTGTCAGGTGGGTCTCCTCCAGAGCCAGTTGTAGGGAGCAGAGGCCAGGGGAGACTACGGGGCCTCTCCAATACTGCTCTAGGCCCGAGAGTCCCTCTGTGTTGGGGGTCGGGGAACAGGCATCAGTTCCAAGCGGAGGAGAGGCTACAGGCCATCTCCTGCTGTAGGGCCTGGCTACTGGCCATGGCTTCCTGGGGGTGCAGCTACAGGCCGTCACCAAGGCCCGGCTACTGGCCATGGCCTGGGAGAGTGGGTGGCTGCCAGCAGACCCAAAGGCACCTTCGGAGCGGCTACAGACCGTCTCCTGCCGAAGGCGGGAGTGGCTACAGGCCATCTCCTTCAGGAGGGTTGAGCAGCTACAGGCCGTCTCAGGGGGAACACCTTCGGAGCTGCTACAGGCCGTCTCCTGACGAAGGCAGGAGCGGCTACAGGCTGTCTCCTGATTACCCTCAGAGTGGCTACAGGGCGTCTCCTGATTACCCTCAGAGCGGCTACAGGCCGTCTCAGGGGGAACACCTTCAGAGCAGCTACAGGTCGTCTCAGGGGGAACACCTTTGGAATGGCTACAGGTCGTCTCCTGATGAAGGCGGGAGCGGCTACAGGCCATCTCCGGGAACACCTTCGGAGAGGCTACAGGCCATCTCCTGGCGAAGGCGGGAATGGCTACAGGATGTCTCCTCGTTACCTCAGAGCGGCTACAGGCCGTCTCCTTCAGGAGGGGTGAGCGGCTACAGGCTGTCTCAGGGGGAATGCCTTCAGAGCGGCTACAGGCAGTCTCCTGATGAAGGCGGGAACGGCTACAGGCCGTCTCCTTCAGGAGGGGGTTTGAACGGCTACAAGCCGTCTCAGGAAGAACACCTTTGGAGCAGCTACAGGCTGTCTCCTGACGAAGGTGGGAGCGCCTACAGGCCATCTCCAGATTCCCCTCAGAGAGGCTACAGGCCGTCTCAAGGAAGACATCTTCAGCGTGGCTACAGGCCGTCTCCTTGAAACCCTCAGAGTGGCTACAGGCCGTTTCCTTAGCGAGGGGTGAGCTGCTACAGGCCGTCTCCGGGGTGCTGGCAGGAGCTGGATAGGCAGCTCCACTCCTTAGCTGGTTGGTGAAGGGCCACCTGGAAGGTAGTCTGGTATTTCTGCTATGGTCGCGGCGGGCGAGCTCCGGGTCATAGGAGCGTGCGGCCCTGGCTAACTTATGCCGTTGTTGTTCTGAGTCCCGGCATGCTGTCATTGCTCCTCTGTGGGCTCCTTGTGGGGGTGTCTGGGCGTTCTCGGGGGCACTACTGCATTTTAGCTCAGATGAAAAATTGTTAGCCCTGCTTTTGTCATGGCACAGGCTGATAACTACAGCCTGATTTTTTAAGCTTTGGTGACAATGGAGCACATGGAGGAATGCACTCTTTGAGTGCTTCCTAGTTCTTCCTGTCAGTACTTGATTTTATTTTGAAATGCCCTCCCCCCTGAGACACGCAGGGAGAGGTGTCGTAACAGCCACCCCAGGAGGAGACCTGGGGGAGATGTGTAGAGAGAGTGCTAGGCCCGAGCAAGAGGGGCCTAGGTGTCCCACGGCCCTGCGCCCCTCTTCCCCTCAACACATCCACCAGCAGAACAGTCCCGGCCAACTACATCTCAGCTGAGCCAGCCCTCACCAGGATCGGGGTGGGACTTGTCTCCAGACAGTCCCAAGCAGCACCACGGTGACAGCCACTGTATGCACGGCCACTGTACGCTCTTCAGCTGTTGCCCCCTAAAGCCCCACGGTGATGGCCACTGTATGCACCTGGCAAGACCTGATGGCCACTGTACGCAAGTCGACTGCAGCCACCCCCGGAACCGTCCTCGCAATGACGGCCACTGTATGCACGTCGGCTGGTAAGCCAGGCAGAGGCACAACTGTGGTGACAGCCACTGTACGCACCAGGGAAGGGACGGCCACTGTACCCCCTTCGTCTGCCTCCTCTTTAGGGAACAGCAGCAGGGTGATGGCCACTGTATTCACCAAGGAAGAGACAGCCACTGTACGCTCTTCATCCACAGTCCTTGAGACTACCACTTCGGAGGAAGTCTCTGGCTTGGCCTACCACCCATCCGGAGACCGAGTGGGACGTCTCTCTCTCTCTCCTCACAGGTGCAGTCCCCCAGAGGAGTTGCAGATTGAGGAGTGGTAACAAGGACCTCTCCTGGACCTGGGGAGCCATGCCCTACAAGCCGCCACTGGACAACACCCGCCACTAACAGACCTCACTAAGATGGGACGCTGCAGGCAGCTCCTGATGGCGGCCCGACCTGGGGACCGCAGCCCTCAGTCGTCCAGGGACACCTCCAGGACCCCGCAGTGGGACCTCCCAAGCCCCACCTGCAGACGATCCTCTGCCATGAGCAGGTGAAGGCAGGTGCGCCTGTTGGCCCTGTTTGACCCCAGTCCAGAGGGCCACACCACAGGTCGAAACCCCACCGGGAAAGGGCCTCCCTGTACACCAACCAGCAGCCCCACCCGGACGACCTCACCCCTGGCAGTAGTTCCGTGCCCCCTACGGGAGGGCACGCCTGACGGCCTGCCTCCCACGTCCGGGCACCACCTGTAATCAGACCAGGCCCCAGTAGCCCAAGAAGGAACATGACAGTGTCTATATTTCCCTGTATTGTGTTATTGTTGTATGGTGAAGCCTGACAGTGACTATACTGTACTTACTTGCACCATACATTACTGTGTATATTGAAGCCTGACGGTGTCCATACTTGTATGTACTGTATATTATTGCTGTATATTAGGAGGATTACAATTAAGACAATATATGTGTAAGGTTGGCCTGCCGAGTTTTTATTCCCTGTTCCTCTTATAGTTCCTCTTATAGTGTATTCTAGTTCTGGTCTCGAAAGAGGACCCTGCCCAGTAGCTACAGTAGTATTCTTAGGGCAAGAAGTCGACTTAAAAACATCTAGCATAACATATTCAGTTTTAGAAGAGATGTTACGAATTAGCCACTTGATAGGTTTGAACTACGTGGAAGTTGAAAACATCGACACATATAATTTTCGCATATAAGGTAGATAAATATTGTGTTAAATTAGCTTTGATACGATATCAGGTACTTGTAGAACCATATTACACTTTGATTTAACTGTAAATAGGGAATATACTAAGCAACAGACACTGCGATATGCTATTTACTCACCTTATTTAGCGTAATGTGAAAGTATGAAATTGTTCACCAAGTACTTTATATAATGTCAGTTGACAGGATATTTTTCTGCTTCATACGCAATTTGTGGGAATACTAATAACTCATTGTCAATATTTTCAACTTCCTTGTTGTCTAAAACTCACAAGTGGCCAATTCGAGGGGTTACTGACAGGCTCCATCAATCCCTCCATCATAACATGTCCACATTACGTCTGTTGGTGTCCTGAAGAAAATGAAAAGCACGTCATCTTACTCAACACATTATAATACTGGATAAACACAGACACAGACACACTACCTGAATGTACAGAGGAGTTAAGAAGACCAATATATTTAATATTCAAGGAATCCTTAAGTCAAGTAAACTACTTGTTATTTGTGAGAAAGCAAACATTGTTCCCCTGTTCAAGAAAGGGAATAAACAGAATCCACTCAACTACTGACCAGTACCACTGACCAGTGTTGTAAGATACTAGAGAAGCCGATTAAAAAAAAAAAAAAAAATGGGTAAACCACCTAGAAGAACACAGTATGGCAACAGAAAGGCGGTTCGGTTTTATAAAGGGAAAATCATGTGTTACAGATCTATTCAGCTACTATGATAGTCATAGAAACATTACAGCAAAGAGAAGGATGGGTGGACAATATCTATTTAGATTTCAAGAAAGCATTTGACAGAATACCGCACCAAAAACTTTTATGGAAACTATCGTCAAAGGGGAGTCCAAGGCAACCTGTACTTGGATGCAAGATTTTCTCAGAAAAAGGGAAATGAGAACAGAACTAAGGGGAAATTACTCATCATGGAGGGAAGTGCCTAGAGGAGTTCCACAGGGCTCAGTGCTGGCACCAATTACTGTATGTTTTTAGTATATATAAATGACATAGACAGTAACACTGGAAATGGAAGCTATCTAAATATGTTTGCGGTTGATGCAAAAATATTAAGGTAAATTACTAATACAGATTCTTGCAGAGAGTTACGAGAAGAATTAAATAAACTTCATGAATGGAGCAATAAATGGCAAATGGAATTTAATGAGGACAAATGTCATGTAGTTAAGTTTGGCAAGAGTGAAAAAACCGTATTGGGATTATAAGTTAGATGAACCCCTACTCATATCAGAAAGAGAGAAGGACCTATACTATAGCCGCGGTGCGCGACTCTGGCAACCTAACATTCAAAAGTGCATCTGATTTCTTGTATAATATGAGACGCATGTGGTTCGTGTATAATACAGGTATGTTCGTGCATGATAATATTCGTCTATAATATATTCGTGCATAATAATATGATTCATGTATAATATGACACGAAATCAGACGCACTTTTGAATGGTAGGTTGCCAGGGTACGATAATGGCAACCTCAGAGTCGTGCGCCGTGACTATAGGAGTGATTATCAATAACAGACTATCTCTGGCTGAACACATCAGTGAGAAGGTACTGTACGTAACAATATGTATACACTGCTTGCTAATATGAGAACAACATTCACATATAAATGAAGACATTCTGAGTAGGATAATAACATCATTCATCAGGCCAACCCTGGCGTATGCATCAGTAGTCTGGAATCCTCATCTCAAAAAACACGTACATAAGATTGAAAACGTATAAAAAGCAGCTACAAGATGGCTACCAAGCTTAAGGGATCTGAACTATGAAGAAAGACTAGAAAAACTGAATCTACCAACACTAAAAGGGAGAAGAAAAATAGAAGACATGATTATGTTAGATAAATGCATCTCAGGGAAAGAGAAAATAAACATAAATGAATATACAACCTATGGGGAAGCATTAACGATAGGACAATGAAAAAAAAAAAAAAATAGAGGCGATAAAGACGTAAGGAAATTCAGTTTTCCAAATAGAGCAATTGATCAGTGGAATGTGTTATGCTACGTACTAAGAGCTCAACCTCTTGCTCCCTGAGTACGAGGAACTGATCTGGGGTTCTTTTCAAGATCGAGTCTAGAGCATGCAACTAGAGGAACAGGGCTCAAAAACACAGGGCAACCAATCTTGCACGTATATT
The DNA here is from genome assembly GCF_032717465.1 of Coenobita brevimanus. Classification (NCBI taxonomy): domain Eukaryota; kingdom Metazoa; phylum Arthropoda; class Malacostraca; order Decapoda; family Coenobitidae; genus Coenobita; species Coenobita brevimanus. Next base: position 26,621,303 of record NC_137062.1, read on the forward strand.
ACCTTACAAACATCCAGTACTGGGTACAGTACAATGGGGCAGATTATACACACTATGATGGCCACAAGGACACGAGTTGTGACTACAGATGACAGGGTAGCTGTAGGTGTCACCCAGGTGTGAGAGGGGTTCCATCAGGTGTGCACTCTCTGAAGGGGCGTGGGACCACTGTCGTAGGCCGTATCGTCCAGTGTGGGCTGTGGGGCGGTGTAGAGGAAGGCCTTTCCCTGGAGGGGCCTCGGTGAGTGTGCTGGTCCTCTGGACTGGGGCTGAACAGGGCAAATAGGTGCATTGCCTTGTACCTACCCTTGGTGGAGGACGGCTCGCCGGTTGGTCTAGGAAGGTCTCAGCCGGGAGTCCTGGGGGCGTCCCTCGGTGACTGGGGGCTGCAGCCTCGCCTTCATTGAGAGGCCGTCAGGGGCTGCCTGCGGCGTCTCTTCCTCCGGGAGTTCAGCAGTGAAGGGTGACGTAGGGGCGCTGGCTGCAGTGAGTGTATCCCCAGGCTCACTATGAGGTCACTCCAGACCCTTTCCAGCAGCAACTCTGCTAGGGAGCTAGCACCGCCTCTTGGGGTGCAGGGAGAGCGAGAGGGGGGTCCCACTCAGTCTCTGGAGGAGTAAGGCGAGCAAGGGGCATTGCCTTCAGTGGGTGTCGCGGGGGTAGAAGATGAGGGAAGTATGGTAGACATGCCCTCCCCGGCGGGCACAGTGGGCACCGCTGTGGTTCCACTAGACCCTAGGACTACAGGTGAGAGGAGCACAGTGGACGTCCTCTCCCCAGCGAGCATGGTGGGCGTCACTGTGGTTCTGCTCCCAGCGAGAGCTGCAGGTGAGAGAAGTACGGTGGATGTTCCCTCCCCGATGAGCATGGTGTGCGTCATCGTGGTTCTGCTTGGGACTGTAGATGAGGGAAGTACAGTGGACATTCCTTCCTCAACGAGCACGATGAGCATTATGGTGGTCCTACTTGGGACTGTGGTTACACAAGTCGCACCCTGATCCTGGCGAGTTCTGGTTTGGGTAAAGAGTAGTGCAGTGGGGTGGCGTACCTCCCGCGGGCTCCGTTGAGGGGAAGAGGGGCATATGGTGGCGGGGAACGTATGCCCGTCTTCCCCGGGTCCTTTCCGCACATCCCTGTGGTCTCCCCTTGGTGTGGGTATTTCGCCACCATCGTGGCTGGAAAAGACACTTCCCCGTGGCTGAACGTGGTAGATATCAGAGGTAGCAGTCTGGTGGGTTGGTGTGAGGTGTCAGAGGAGTGAGGTCCAGTGCTGCGTGGGTAGGTTTGGCTCCTGGTGGGATTGGTATACTATCTCTAGGGTGGAGGTCTGTGGAGTTCTTCGCAGGATATGTAGAAGTTGTGGTGTCCCTCGGAGGCAGTGTTTGTTCCCCTGGGCAGGGATTAAGAGCACACATATGATCTTCATATCTGGAGGCACGGAGTGTGGTGACTGGCCGGTGACTCTGGGCTGAATGCTGGAGATGGGTGAGGTGACTTGGGTTTTGTGAGGTTACAGGGGACACGCCTTAATTGTCCTGGTGGGGTTAGCCACTTGAATTTTCCATCTCCCCTGATGTAGTTTGAGGATCATGGGGGAGTTGTTTGGTGTGGAGGAGCTGGGGGTGAATGGTCTGGGTGGTGTTGGAGGTAGTGGGGGTGGGGGTGAGGGTGTGGGTGTGTATCTTGCCGGCGGGCGAGAGAGACGGCCGGATATGGTAGTGGTGGCGGTGAGGACGGGTGTAGGTGGCGAGCAGCTTGGGCCACGTGGTGAGATGGCCGGGTGGGGGTGGGGGGTTCCTGGTCTAGGTGATGGAGTTTCTGTGTTAGGTGGTGGCAGTGTGGTGGTGGGCAAGGATGGGGCACTGGTGTGGGGTCTGGTGTAGGACGTGGGTGTGGAATGAGGTGTGGGTAAGGGTGAGCATTGTGTGGGTGTGAGGTGGCCGGTCCTAGGGGTGGCGGGGGTCAGGGTAGGTGTAGACAGCACAGAGCATTGGCCACGTGATGAGGTGGGTGGGGGGTTCCCCGGTTGGGTGACGGGGCCTTTGTGTCTGGTGATGGTGGTGCGGCGGTGAATGTTGAGGTGGGAGGTGAGGTCGCCGGGGGTGCGTGGTGGGTCTGTGGGGAGGGGTTGGAGTTGGTGGAGTGTAAGGTGGGGGACGTGACTGTGAAGGGTCTGTGGGAGGGTTTGGAGTTGGTGGAGGGTAAGGTGAGGGACGCGATTGTGAAGGGTGTGTGGGAGGGTTTGGAGTTGGTGGAGGGTAAGGTGAGGGACGTGATTGTGAAGGGGGAAGTGAGTGAGGGTGATGAGTGTCATGGTGTGAGGTACCAGGTGTATGAGTCAGTTGCGCAGTCGGGGGAAGCAGGTGGTGGTGTGGCTTGCTCGGTGGGGGAGTGAGTGCGGCATGTTTGAGAGGTGGCGGGTGGGGCGTGGAAGAGACGCACATGGCGATTGCGGTAGGTACAGTTGGAGAAAGTTCTGCGCAGGACACTGTGTAGATGGCAGCAGCAGCAACAGAAAGAAATGATCTGGTAACAGTGCTGGGGGTGAAGCATGGGATGGGAGTTGCTGGGAAGACGAGTGATAGGGGAGAGGAGGGGTGGTGGTGGGGGTATGTGAGTGTTAGGGAGAGGTTAAGTAGCCATTATTTGTGTCAATAAACTCTGCGTAGATAATCATTCCAATACGATTTTTCTATTAATAATAAAAGGTAGGGCCAACAAGCTGCTAATGATCGTTCAGTATTTAATGGAATAAGTTCGATACCTAAGCAAACAGGTATCGCCAATATGTAACCTTATCCTTCGCCTCCGTCATTCCGTCCCCTCATTGGAATGCTTTCTGTTGTTGACCGAGAATTTAAAAATATTTAGAACCGATTTCAGCTGCTTCTCATGCAAGCTGCTTAACAAAGATACTGTAATTTTCATTGCAACTTGTATTGAATACCGAATCTAACATCCTGCAATAGTCAATTTTATATTTGTATACGTCAACTACGGTACTGCTAACTTAAGACCGAACGCTGGCAAAATAAGGAAAATACATCCTTTACACTGATGGCGTAATTTGTTATCCTTGCATAGTCGTATAGGCACTTACCCGGCTTAAGGATGGATGAGCCTGGCCTTCATACCAGACTATAAATTTAAGCATACTCCAGTCAACACTTTTTTAGGGCCAATCCCTCATATGTTAATAGGCCTATATAACTTAATGCTTATGTGCATACGTGCGTGATTATACGAGTATTAAATGTGCATTATCTCTCTCTCTCTCTCTTTGACACACGCAGTAGATTACCTTACATATAGTCACACTGGAAACCTTTCGGTTGGCAGGAATAAGATACGATCAGTTTATTTTTCATTTGTCATCTAAAGTGAATCTGGACATAATGTCGCTATTAAAGATGGTGATATATTTGATAAAATACACACGACACTCATACAAAATTACCAGCACTATGTAAGACTTGCATTGTTACAAATTGTGCATGCACCAAACGTTTTACGAAATTTTTGTAATGTAATATCTACAAATGTGCTAGCAGTAGCGGTCGCCCCGTCCACACAATTGTTCTAACTAGCCTACACACAAACATACAGTACACACACATACAACTGGCGTAGTGGTAATGCTTTCACCTGCCATCTAGTAAGGAGGTTCGCGCCGGATCGGGTGCAAAAAGTTTCACGAGAGAAGTGGGAGGTTACTGTTCCTCTTCAGGGACAGAATGGTTGTGTGCTTGTGTGAAGGTCACAGCCTTGCCCTAGATTAGACTAATCGGACTATATGAGCTCTTAGCTCTCTTCCTGGAGGGTAATGAGCTGATGATTATGCCAATCACGTTATCATGACCGACCCGGTGAATTACACACTCTTCCAAACGCACTGAATTTTGGCAGGCAGTTCTCCTCTCCGCCCATATATATTTAGCTGAATAATGATTCTTTTGGGGAATTAGGTTGAAGGAAGGACTTATTTGTCCCATTACATTTAAAAAAAGAAGTGTTTCTCAACCCAACTATTCTATTCTACTGAGTTTCTGAAAAATTTCATGCATCAATCTAGTACTATAGTATCAATTCAAATGTTAGAACACGTACACGTGTTCTAACATTTGAATTGATACACAAATATTATTAACTGAACCAAGAGAAAAAACGTCACTGATAGAATGTGCCAATACCAATGACTTTGTTGGGTTAGCACTCGGTTGGCAATGTTCTTGTAAACCAGTGCTTTCCAAACTGAGGAACGTGCCCCCCTTTGGGGTGTGTGAGGTAGATGGAGGAATGACCTGAAGCCATCTTCCAAAAGCTGCTATTATATTGCTATATGGCGCAGAAGCCTAGGTGTTGAGGAAGAAGGAAGAGAAACAGCTGGAGAGGAAAGAGATGAGGATGCTGCGATGGCTGACGGGAGTGTCAGAGAGACAGGAGGAGGAATGATGACATCAGAGCAGAGGTAGAAGTTGTGTCAGTTGAGGAGAAGGCAATGGGCATGTGACCCGGATGGAGGAAGTTGATCCTGTGCAGGTGGCGTGGAGGAGTCAGGTGGAAGGGAAAAGAACGAGGGGAAGACAAAGGACTAGGTAGAGAGATGGAATTGAGAAAGAAATGAGGCAGTTATGCCTGGAGGAAGAGAACGCAGTGAACAGAAGTTTTTGACGACAACATAATATTATGAGAGCGTCTGACCCCACCAGGGATTAAGGCAACTATTTTATATATATATATATATATATATATATATATATATATATATATATATATATATATATATATATATATATATCGTTGCCTCAACCCTGGTGGGGTCGGTGGCTCTTATATATATATATATATATATATATATATATATATATATATATATATATATATATATATATATATATATATATATATATATATATATATATATATATATAATCATTGCCTGAGTCCCTGGTGGGATTGGCCGCTCTTATATATATATATATATATATATATATATATATATATATATATATATATATATGGGGAGGCAGTGGCTGAATCGGTAGAGAGGCGGCCTGCAGTCCTGATGGACCCAGGTTCGAATCCTGGCTGGGGCAGGGAACAGTTTAAGAATTTGAATTTCATAAAAGCAGACTTTCCTGATCTACCAGATGACCCGCTGACATGTTATAAAGGTACCCCCGCTAATACCAATACACCAGTTCTGTATCAGAGAGCCCTAGCATGTATTCAATATGGACGATGGGTGTTAGTGCCGAAGTGGTGACATGTGGAGGTGTAGGAGGACTACTGGGCCTTGGGATAGGCTACTGCCCCCGAGATATAGGTCCTGAAGCCTTTGCCAAGAGTCGGACACATGTTAAAAAATATAAACATACTGTATATATATATATGTATATATATATATGTATATAATGTGGGAAATATTTCTCCCGGAGCAGTTGCGCTTACTACTTTTTATAATAATCGTCCCTGGTTAGAAGCAGAGGAAAACTTTAGATCGCTGTCACTTGTTCGAGCAGTCTTTATAACCCAGAAATTAAGTTCTCTTTAATAATTCTTATTACTGATAAATTAAATGCTAGTGTGTTTAACCCTCGTGGACAACTATATTGTAAATGCATGTAATTATATGGAAATTTCCACTGAGCTTAACTGTGTCTGCGCGTTAGATAACGTGGCGAGGATGAAAAGGTCCTCATGTAAAACAGATGTGGATTTAAGATATTCACATAGTTAAAGGGAATAATTGGTTTAACTTTAGTTTAATTAAAACTAAGATTAATTTGTTAGATTCGCCCTATATATATCATGATGTAATCTAGCTGAATTTTGTACTGTAATTTATTAATAGTTGGCACCCCTACAATTCTCTGAGGAACTAGGGGCCTGCCATTTTCACTCACTCTGCTCCTAGACCTCATCGAGTGGGAACTGTGCTCCTAGACCTCATCGAGTTAGCTTGTACATACACACTTGAGGACGCTTGACCCAAGCAACTACAGTAAAACAACTACAGGAAAGCAGCCTCATCGTCATCTACTGCCCGAACTCTCTAGCTGAGTAACCTTTAAGAATTGACCAATTCAAGGGGGGATTAGCTAGGAGATAGAAGAGAAACAGTTACTGTGGGTGAGTTAAGGTTAAGTTACGGTTCACCTAACTCTATGAGACTTGTTTGAATTTACTTAAGGACAATTTTAGGACTAGTAAGGACCTACGAGTTGGTTACTAGGAACCAACTCGCAGAAATTTATAAATTATATAGAACATAAGAAAGGACATTTCTATGCTATACAAGCTATGGGTGGGTTTATGGTGTATTAGGAGATAATTAATTCTGAGCTCGGGGAATATGGGTGTTTTGGCAATTGAGTGCGGGGATGAAATGGTACCCTAGAGGTTTAATAACCCAGGGGGATAGGTTGAAATTATGGACCTAGTCTCTACTCTCTTCAAAATTAAATGAATAATTAGCTGAGCTGTAATAAGTATTTGGAAATTGAGTGGGGGGATAAATACAACCCTAGAGGTTTAATAACCCAGGGGGATAGTTGATATAGAGGACCTAATTCCTATCCTCTTCAAAATTTAAAATAATCAGATAATACTAAGCTGGAGTAAAATTGTGGTTGAAACTCATAATTAAATTATTAAATTAGAACCAGTCAACATGTCTGTTTCATAATTGCAAAGATCTTCTAGTAGTAAAGCAGGATGGGTATCTAGAGCCATAAATGACTGTAAACAGTCGTTGGACGAAATACCTCTGTCCAAGCAGAAATTAAATAATCTCCTAAATATCCTGAAGGACCGATGGAACAAGTACGGTATGAAGAAAGTTATATAACTTTAGAATCGGCTATAGTAAAGGCTGATGATAAGGAACTCTTAGAGTCAGAAACTATGAAGTTTGAAGATAAATTAGAAGAATACTTAACTGTAGTTTTTTTTTTTTTTTTTATGTGTCCGACTCTGGGCAAAGGCTTCAGAGCCTATTGCTTGGGGGCACTGACCTATCCCAAGGCCCAGTAGTCCTCCTACACCTCCACATGTCACCACTTCGGCGCTAACACCCACCATCCATATTGAATACATGCTAGGGCTGTCTCATACAGGATCAGTGTATTGGTATTAGAGGGGGTATTTTTACAACATGTCGGCGGGTCATCTGGTAGATCAGGAAAGTCTGCTTTTAGGAAATTCAAATCCTCAAACTGTTCCCTGCCCCAGCCGGGATTCGATCCTGGGTCCATTAGGACCGCAGGCCGCCTCTCTACCGATTCAGCCAGGCCTCCCCCAAAAAACACTAGAGTCAGAATTAGCTGAGACTGCCGCGGACACATAATTAGAGGCACAGCAGAGTAGAGCTGTGCTACCACAAATAGCGCGTCCGGAGTTTGATGGGGAGCAGAACTGGAAATCCTTTTTGGACCAGTTCACATGTTTAGTACACGATAGAACAGATTTCCCTTAAGTCAGTAAACTTACATATCTGTTAGGACAGGTCAAAGGAACACCTTATCAACTGATAAAAGAATTACCAGTAGGAGAAAATAATTATGAGGTGGCCTTGACCATCCTTAGACAAAACTACGAAGACAGGGAGCAAGTTATTACTCAATTACTGAAGGCTCTAACTGAATTACCCATAACTAGACACGATTTTGATTCCTTGGGAAAATATAGAATTGCAATAAGTTGTAACTTAAAGGCCTTAGGTACTTACGAAGATATTAAGACATCAGATTAGGCACTTTCAAGAATTGTGTCCATAAAGCTTCCACCGAAAACTAAGGATGCTTTGTATGATACGTATCAAAAGCATAATTTCTCCTGCGAAGAGACTGAGGAAGGCTTGATGCAACTCTGTAAACATTTGCAAGGAACAGTAAAACCTACTGAGGTCAAATAGAAGACTGAAATATAGAAAAAATCCACTAACCAACTGATTGGGAAACCTAAGTCAGAGAAGACTAAGTATGTGCCTAAAGAAGAGATAGGTATATACTTTCCTTAGTTCCTTAAAGACTGAGGATAAAGTATTAAAGACTTGGAGCAGGCAAGCTGATGAAATTAAGGAAGTAAAAGCTTTCATGGTAAAGGATAGGAAAGTTTGTGTATTTTGTGGTGAGCAACATTCCAGTGCATCTTGTCAACATTATCCTGATTATGCTTCTAGAGTAGGAAAGCTTCAGGAACTGGGGTGTTGTATAATTTGTATGAACTCCAAACACAATTCCACGGACTGTAAGACTAAATTAATTTTCTGTTTTAAATACAAAAGGGATCATCATCATAGTGCCCTATGTCCTAGGATGAAAACTGAGGTTCCTAAACCTGCAAGCGTTAATATGACAATTGCAAAGGGGAATGTTCCAATAGTAATGCCAGCTGCAGTTCGCATAGCCGATGTGAAGGTATTGATTGAGAATAGAAACCTATTGGCATGTACCCTTTTTGATACGGGTGCTCAGAAAACCTTCATTTCTGCAGACATTGTGAAGAAATTAAAGTTACCTATTATTGGCGAGGTAAATGTAGCCATTACAGGATTCTTAACAACTAAGGAAGGTCAGTCTTTTGATTTAGTTAGACCTGTAATACAATTAGGCAGATATAAAGGCCGTATAACAGCAGCAGTGCTTGATAATATGGAGACAAGTATATACAGTATATATAAAAGGACTGAAGGAAACCTCTGATCATTTACAAAGCTCAGGGATAAAGTTGGCTAAACGGAATGTGGAATCAGATACTGTGGGTCCCATAAAAATGATAATTGGTTCTGATTATTGTGAAAGACTCCTACGTAGCACCTTCAAAAGGAATAGGGTACAGTTGTTCAAGAGTCCAAGAGGTAACCTTATTATGGGTCAGTTGTCATTTCCAAAACAAGTTAAAGGAGAGGCCAAACTAGTAGACTCAATCTTTGTTACCATCACACAGTCATTGATGGTAGCTAGAATAGGTGCATAACTAGAACCTACTCAGAAAAATGACTTGTTGGATGAAAATATTGAACCTGGGCACAAACTGTGGGACCTAAACTGTGTAGGAATACACTCTGAGGAACCAGCCGCTGAAGATAAAATAACTTTGGATTTGTATAACCAGTTTGTGGAATTTAAGGATGGACAGTATTGGTTAGGATTACTGTAATGGTAGGTGTTTAAGGCTCGACTTCGCGTTCCTAAAACACCTAACACATAGCGGGGTTCTCTTTCGAGACCGGGGCTTAGGACAAATAAGAGAGAGGCAGGACACAAAAACTCCAGGCAATAACCTTACACATGTATTACTCAGTCAGACAAGGGACAACAGCAGATGTTACAAACGCAACATTTGGTTAACCACAAGCGCTTATACCTAGATAATTAGTATCTCACAGGATACTATAGGAGAATATACTAAAATAACACTCGAGGCGGAGTATGCAGAGTTAGTACAGTCCAAGGTCTCTGAGCGCGTGGAGGAGTTAGAGATGGGCTCACTAGGGGAGGGTGTAAGGCACTGGGGTCTAATTGTGATTATGGTAGTATGAGGCGGAGTTTACTGGTAGCGTGTTCACTTTACTATTTTCTGGGAGCAAGGGACTTTTGGTTAATTATTGATATTAACTCCACGACTTGGGTTTCTCTTACTGTGATATGATGGGTATTGTGCATTGGTCTTATTCACTATCACTTTGATTCTATATGGACTATTCACTGTTCCGCCTTGTCACTGTTAGACCATCATCATTCCAATTTCATTTAAAACACTTGGTCTGGTACTATAAATGCACTTTATCGCCTTGCCACTGTTATACTACACTAGGGGTGCAGTCACTGTCTCATGGGTCACTGGGCGGTGGGGGCGGTGGGGAGACAAGCCGGGTCTACTTCTACCAGAGCAGGGGCACCGCCAAGGGAGGCCGTGCCGAGAGGGTACGGGATCACGCGCAGGGGCGTCTTCTCTCGTCCGGGACTGCAGGTGGCGAAGGGGCCCATACTTTCTGGGCTGGAGACAGAAGTGTGGCCCTCAGGACTGGGGCCGAACAATTGCCTGAACCTCTCACTCAGGTTCCTACCGGAGGTAGAGGTCCTCTGCCGTCAAGGCACAGGGAGTTCCCACCCGGGCGTTCTGGGGAGGGCCTGAGGTTCATGAGGGCTGCGGCCCCCAGAGCTAGGCGGCGCCAACAGAGAGGGGCTGTTGCACTGGTCTGCATCAGGATCCGTCAGGTGGGTTTTCTCCAGGGGCAGTCGTAGGGACCAGTGGCCAGGGGAAACTATAGGGCCTCTCCAGTCCTCCTCTACTTCCTCTACATCGGGGGTCAGGGAACTTGTCTCACGCTGGGGCGGCGGGGCTGCTCTCTGCCGCTTCTGGCCGTGGGGCCCGGCAACTGGCCATGGCTTCCCAGGGGCGCGACCACAAGGCGCTGAGGCCTGGCTACTGGCCGTGGCCTGAGAGGGTGAATAACTGCCAGCAAACCCAGGGACACCTTCGGAGCGGCTACTGGCTGTCTGACGAAGGTGGGAACGGCTACAGGCCGACTCCTGCAGGAGGGGTTGAGAGTGGCTACAGGCCGACTCAGGGGCAATGCCTTTGGAGCAGCTACCAGCCGTCTGACGAAGATGGGAGTGGCTACAGGCCAACTCCTGCAGGAGGGGTGTGGAGTGACTACTGGCCATCTCCGGAAGGACACCTTCTGATGAAGGCGGGAGTGGCTACCGGCCGTCTCTTGGTTACCCTCAGGTCGGCTACTGGCCGATTCCTTAGCGAGGGGCGGGCGGCTACTGGCCGTCCCAAGAGGGAAGACACATTCAGAGAGGCTACTGGCCATCTCCTGAAGAAGGTGGGAGTGGCTACAGGCCGCCTCCTTAGGAGCGCTGGCAGGAGCTGGACAGACAGCTCCACCCTGAGGTTGGTTGGTGGAAACTCACCCAGAAGGTAGTGCAGGATTCCTGCTATGGCGATGGTGGGCTGGCTCCGAGTCATAGGGGCATATGGCCCGGGCTGACTTGGGCCGTTGTCGCACTGAGTCTCGGTGCGCTGCTGCTGTTCCTCCATGGGGTCCTTGTGGGGGTGTCTGGGAGTTCATGGGGACACTATGCTGAATTCCTGGTGGAGGTGGTTGGGCATTCCAAGGGACACTATGCTGTATTTCATCACTGTCTGCTTGGAAAGAGTCATGTCCCCGTGACTGGAGGTGATAGACATGAGTATCGTGGGTGGCGTACATGGGCTGGAGATTTTTGAGGAGGGCTTGCCAGGTAGTGGTGGCGAGGTTTTCATCCTGCTCCACGTCACAGGTGAGGAAGAGGGCAGAGGTGGCGGTGGAGGAGCGGAGGAGGTGGAGGAGGTATTGTGATCCTCGGACCCTGCGGTTTCGACCGAGGGTAGGTGCCCATACAGCCCATCAGATTCTCATGGTCGTGGTTGTTGCCGGTGGTGTGGTGTGGTGATGAATGCTGGACACCGAGGGTAGGAGTCGGGTTTTGTGCTGGGATAATGTGGTGTAGGGTCTCTGGGGAGTACAGGTGCCTGGGATTTGGGCCTGGTGTAGCATGACAGTGTGAAGTTGTGGGGAAGTGGGTGGGGTGGGAGAGTGGGTGTAACGGGCGGGTGGGTGTGAGAGGTGGCCGGAGCGGGTGGTTGTAGTTTTGAGGGTTGGCGTGGGTGGGGAAGTGGGTGTGCGGGGTGGGCGGGGGTTGGAGGTGCGTGCTGTTGGGCGTGGGGTTGTTGAGTGTGGGGAGGTAGGAGTGGGGGTGTGAAGGTGTGGTGGGTTGGAGGAGGCAGTGGTGGTGTGTTGGCATGGGCGGGACACATGGTGCTGGGTGTAGGGGATGGGGTGGCAGGAGGAGGTGGTGAGGGAGAGTGGTGGGGGGTTGGTGGTGCAAGTGAGCTGTCAGGTGAGGTGGGAGGTGGGATGGCGGCCGGGGAGGTGGAGGGGGAGGGGGAGGGGGAGGGGGAGGAGGAGATGTAGCTCTCATAGGTGGGAGAGGGGGGCAGTGCTGGGGCAGAAGGAGGGACGGGGTGTGGGGTTGGGGCAGTAGGGGCAGGAGCGCGGAAAGGACCTATGAGGCGGTTTTGGAGAGTGCGTGGGGCGCCGTGGTAATCAACGGTAACTTGATAGGTGTTGGGGATGCGGGTGATAGTGTGGGGCCCTGTGAAGCGTGGTATGAGTTTGTGAGGGGTGGGGAGTTGAGCGATCATGACGGTGTCGCCAGGTCGGTAGGGGCTGGATGCTGTCAGGGCTGAGGTCAAAGTTGTTCTGAAGGTGCGTCAAACGGCGCTTAAGGTGGTGTAGAGGGTCCATTGCGGGAGTGAAGGTGGGTGGTTGCAGGTGCTGCCGAATGGGCAGTAGGAGGGGTGTCTCACCGAAAATCCTCTCATATGGCAAAACTCTGTCTCCTCTGGGGCAGGAGTTGATGCCCCATTAGACAATCTTTACGTAAGTTGGCGAGTTCCTCCCAGACTTTCCCAGTGAACTCGGGTGCATTATCCGAGTGGACGGCTTGGGGAATGCCAAAGTAGGGAAAGATGTGTCGAAAGAAGGCATCGGCTACTGTGACAGCGCGATTTTCCTTGGCTGGGCAGGCTACGATGAACTTTGAATAGGTGTCAACAAACGTGATTACGTACTTGTAACCCGATTTTGGGGGTAGAGGTCCTACCATGTCGATTGCTAGGAGCTGCCAGGGTTTGTGGGCGGTGATGCGGCCCGACGGTCCTGTGATACGTGTGATGTCTTTTCCGAGCGCACAGGCGCGGCAGCTTTGAATAATTTCCTTAGCGGGGGCGGAGGGGTTGGGTGCCCAGTAGGCATCGTTGAACATTTGCAGCAACTTTTTGGTAACCAGATGGATGCCGTTGTGGGCGTGAAGGTGGTGTAAGGCGTCGAGAGCAGTGTCAGGGGCCAGGAGGATATGACCGGAGGGGGTTAGGAGGTGGTTGCCCTGCCGGTATAGTTTCTTGAACAGGTGAGGAGGAATCCACGGGGGTCACTCCTTGCGGTGCCATTGTTGCAGGAGGTCTGTTTCCGGCTGGACGGTGTGGATGGGGAGCCAGGAAAGGGCGTCCGCATTGGTATGGAGCTTGCCTGGTCTGTAGGAGATTTCATAACTGAATTCTTCTAGGGTCTCACACCATCTGATGAGTTGGGCGTTGTGGGAGTCAGATTGTCTTAACGGCTGGAGGGACTGGTGGTCCGTGATGATGGTGACCTGGGTCCCAGAGAGATATGCCCTGAAGTGTTGGAGAGCCCATATTATGCCTAAACATTCTCGTTTGGTGGTGGCATAATTTTTAGCTGCCTGATTCAAGGTACGGCTGGCGTGGGTGATGTTGTGCTCGTGGCCCTCCTGGACTTGTGCCAGCACAGTGCCTATGGAGGAGAGGGAGAAATCGATGTAGAGGTGGAAGGGGAGGGCATAATCAGGAAAAGCCACAATGGGGGCAGAGACGAGTTTGTCTTTTAGCTGCTGGAAAGCAGCTCGTCTCTCGTCCGTCCAGAGGAACGGTTCCCCTTTTCGGGTTAGGTCATGGAGAGGTTTGGCATTGTGGGCAAACCCCTCCATGAAACGGTGGTAGTAGGATGTCGAGCCTAGGAAGGCTCGAATGCCGTGGACGTCCTGTGGTGGGGGTATGTCCGCAATGGCGTGGAGCTTGTCGGGGTTGGGGGAGATTCCTGCCTGGGAGATGACATGTCCCAGGAATGAGACAGTCCGAGCGGCCAGGACGCACTTGGAGGGCCAGGGTTTGAGGCCTGCCTGACGAATTCTGGTAAAAACTTGGCGGAGGTGCTGCAGGTGGTTGGCCCAGGTTCGGCTGAAGACGATGACATCATCTAAGTATGCCAGGCATATTTCCCACGTGAGGCCGCTGAGGACAGATTCCTTTAACTGGGAGAAGGTGGCGGGGGCATTGCAGAGACCGAATGGCAAGACATTAAACTCATAATGTCTGCCATTATTTGTTGAGAAGGCAGTTTTGCCTTGGTCTTCCTGTCGCATGGGGACTTGCCAATATCCAGACTGGAGGTCCAGGGTGGAGAACCAGGATGCTCCGTACAGGGAATCCAAGGAATCGTCTACTTGAGGGAGTGGAGTGGCGTCTTTGATGGTTACGTCATTAAAGCGGCAGTAGTCGATGCAGAATCACATTGTGCCATCCTTCTTTTTCACTAGGACGACAGGGGAGGACCAGGGGCTGGTGGAGGGGGAAATGACGCCTGCTTCTATCATTTCTTGTACTTAGTGGTCCTCCTCTTCCTGCTGTCTAGGATTCTTCCGTCGGGAGGGTTGTCGAATTGGTGGGACTGTCGTATGAATCTCATGCGACAAGTATGTGGTATGTTCTATGTCTGCTGGCCCTACCATGAACAGATCCTGGAAATCTAGAATAAGGTGGCATAGGGTGTCTGACTGATGAGCGGAGAGATGATCAGGAATAGGTGGCAGGGGGGTGGGGGAGTGGGAGGCAGAAGGGGTGCAGGGCTTGGCTTCTTCCTTCTCTCCGATTATGAGCCCTTTCGGGAGGGTGAGGGGTGAAGGGGCGAGGTTTGCGATTCAGACTGCCGTACGATGCGGGGGGAGGAAAGCTGGAGACAAAAGGCAGGCTGAGAGGGCTCCTGGCGGCAGGATGGGGGAGAATTAGACAGAGTGACCAGATGGCCGGTTGAGGGGCACCCAGGCCTCATGATGAGGGGGAATGGTAACGGCGATCGAAACGGTGGCGGGAAAAGAGAGAGGAGGGATGGTGGGAGGGGGGATGGGAGGGGGGAGGAGGGGGGCAAGGGAGAGAGGGATGGGGCGAGTCTTCCGGCCGTGGCCGTGGCGTACAGGTGCAAACGGCCCAGGTAGGGTTGGGTGGGGCACGGAACTGGAGCTGTCAGTAGCGGCAATCTATGGTGGCCCCTAACTTCTGTAACAGGTCCAGTCCTAAGTACCCGTTGTAGTTCCGGCAGGAAGAGTCAAAGATTATAAACTGGTGCTGGGTTGACCCCGGCTGGTGGGTGTCAACCCTTAAGGCCCGTGTCTCCCCATGGATGGGCAGGGGGCCATCCCCTGCATCCACAAGGTGAGTGGCTGTGGGGCAGAGAGGACCAAAGGTCGATCTGTGGCGGGAGAAGTAGTGGCTGTAAAGGCAGGATTTTGCCGCTCCCGTATCGACCAGAAGTCTGGCTTTCACCCTGTTCAGTTTCATCTTGTGGTACACTGGGGAGCGGTACTAGGGGGTAATGGCCCCCACCACCGTGGGATGGTGAGGGGGCGGGCCTAAAAATCCAGCTGTCTGGGACCTCCTTCTTCCTGTTCCTGCTCCTGTTCCCCAGGATCTGTCTCCTTTACAGGTGGCAGTTCGTCTGCTGCAGCCTCGTCCTCCAGAGAGGACACTTTGCGTGAACCTGGAGTAGTGGGTTTGCGGCATGCAGCCTTTAATTGGTCCCGAATGTCATGCAGTGGGCACCTAGAGCTGCAGATTGTAAACTCCCAGGGATTCACCAAAATCAGGTTAGGGTTTTCCCGGTGGTTGGGGCACCGGCGCGTAGGGTGTGCCCTAGGCGGGCTCGGCGGTGGGGTGGGGCTTGTGTGAGACATGGGTGGACGTGGCTTAACTGGGAGAGCTGGAATCTGAGTGGGAAACTTTTTCACCACATTGATCTGCTGGGGTGTCGGGCGGGCGGTCAGAAGGCGTCGTATTAGCTGGATGTCTCTATCCATTTCTCTAGTCGGGTCATGGATAGTGAAGTGTTCTTTTACGATACTGGGGAGCACTCTCAGGAGAGTGTTAAAAGTATGTTGTTCCCGGGTTTCCTCATCTGCCTCCAGGTAGGCAGCAATGACCAGGCATCTTGCCTGAATTAGGGTATCGTCTAGATTCCTGTCAAACATAAGACTATCCAGTTGGGATAGTGTCATCACTTTCCCTAGTGATGGGGTGATGGCCTGTATCATAAATTTTGTGAAATTCTGTCAGGTGGGCTCCGGAACGACTTTCGGTGCTATGTTAGCCGCCGCTTTGCCCAGTAGTGGGAGCGTGACTGCGATTTTTTGTTGATCATTTTCAAAACCAATATCTAGTAAAGGTTTGATGATTGCCAGATATGTGTGTACATCATACTGGTCAGGGTCAAACTTGGGCTGTTGCAGGTGTGGTGTAGTTGCCATTTTGCCGGTATTTCCTTACTACCTCTCTCATATGCCCAGGTCAAGATCCCACCACTGCCACCATTGTAATGCTAGGTGTTTAAGGCTCAACTTCCCATTTCTAAAACACCTAACACATAGCGGGGTTCTCTTTCGAGACCGGGGCTTAGGACAAATAAGAGAGAGGCAGGACACAAAAACTCCAGGCAATAACCTTACACGTGTATTACTCAGTCAGACAAGGAACAACAGCAGATGTTACAAACACAATATTTGGTTAACCACAAACACTTATACCTAGATGATTAGTATCTCACAGGATACTATGGGAGAACACACTAAAATAACACTCGAGGCGGTGTATGCAGAGTTAGTACAGTCCAAGGTCTCTGAGCACGTGGAGGAGTTAGAGATGAGGCTCACTAGGGGAGGGTGTAAGGCACTGGGGTCTAATTGTGATTATGGTAGTATGAGGCGGAGTTTACCGGTAGTATGATCACTTTACTATTTTCTGGGAGCAAGGGACTTTTGGTTAATTATTAATACAAACTCCATGACTTGGGTGTTTCTCTTACGGTGATATGATGGGTATTGTTCATTGGTCTTATTCACTATCACTTTGATTCTTTATGGACTATTCACTGTTCTGCCCTGTCACTGTTAGACCATCATCATTCCAATTGCACTTAAAACACTTGGTCTGGTACTATGAATGCACTTTATTGCCTCGCCACTGTTATACTACACTAGGGGCGCAGTCACTGTCTCATGGGTCACTGGGCGGTGGGGGCAGTGGGGAGACAAGCAGGCTCTACTTCTGCTGGAGCAGGGGCACCGCCAGGGGAAGCCATGCTGAGAGGGCATGGGATCACGCGCAGGGGTGCTTTCTCTCGTCCGGGACTGCAGGTGGTGAAGGGGTCCATACTTTCCGGGCTGGGGACAGGCGTGTGTCCCTCAGGACTGGGGCCGAACAATTGCCTGAACCTCTCGCTCATGTTCCTGCCAGAGGTAGATGTCCTCCGCCTTTGAGACGTAGGGGGTTCCCACCCGGGCATTCTGGGGAGGGCCTGGGGTTCCCGAGGGCTGCGGCCCCCAGAGCTAGGTGGCACCGACAGGGAGGGGCTGTGGCACCGGTCTGTGTCAGGATCCATCAGGTGGGTTTTCTCCAGGGCCAGTTGTAGGGAGCAGTGGCCGGGGGAAGTTATAGGGCCTCTCCAGTCCTCCTCTACTTCCTCTGCGTCGGGGGTCAGGGAACTCGTCCACAATGGGGTGGGGGGGCTGCTCTCTGCCGGTTCTGACCGTGAGGCCTGGCTACTGGCTGTGGCTTCCCAGGGGCGCGACCACAAGGCGCCGAGGCCCAGCTACTGGCTGTGGCCTGAGAGGGTGGATAACTGCCAGCAAACCCAGGGACACCTTCGGAGCAGCTACCGGCCGTCTGACGAAGGTGGGAGCGGCTACAGGCCGACTCAGGGACAACACCTTCGGAGTGGCTACCAGCCGTCTGACAAAGGCGGGAGCAGCTGCAAGCCGATGCCTTCAGCAGGAATGGGGAGCAGCTGCAGGCCGATGCCTTCAGCAGGAATGGGGAGCAGCTGCAGGCCGATGCCTTCAGCAGGAATGGGGAGCAGCTACAGGCCGACTCAGTGGCAATGCCTTCGGAGCGGCTACTGGCTGTCTGACGAAGGCAGGAGCAGCTACAGGCCGACTCCTTAGGGGCGCTGGCAGGAGCTGGACAGACAACTCCACCCTGAGGTTGGTTGGTGGAAACTCGCCCGGAAGGCAGTGCAGGATTCCTGCTCTGGTGACGGTGGTCGGGCTCCGAGTCATAGGGGCATATGGCCCAGGCTGACTTGGGCCGTTGTCGCACCGAGTCTCGGTGCGCTGCTGCTGCTCCTCCGTGGGGTTCTTGTTGGGGTGTCTGGGAGTTCATGGGGGCACTATGCTGAATTCCTGGTGGAGGTGGTTAGGCGTTCCAAGGGACACTATGCTGTATTTCAATTACCATGGAAACTAAACCATTCAGAGTTACCAACAAATTACCAAGCAGCTAAGGCTCAGTTAAAGTTGAGAGATAAACCAGAACATCTAACCATATATGATAATATTATAAAAGATCAATTGAAGAATTAATTTATAGAAGAGGTAGAATTCCCTGTTATCCAGAAAGAAGGACAGTATTTGCTACATCATGCTGTAAGCAAGGATAGAGTAACATTTTTTTTATGCGAGGAAGAATGAACCAAAGGCCGTGAGCCTGCAATTAATATTCCTTCCAAGAGAAAACAAATACAAGAGAAAGCCAAATTCAAGATCCGATCATTTCGAGATGCCTGGACACACTGCGTTTGAAAGACTGGAGATCATAGGTAGCAGGAAGTACAGAGAGAGGGAGACAGTTCAAGAGTTGACCTGTTGCATAAATGAAAGACTGGGAGTAACGGTTAACTCCTGCATTACAGAGCTGAACAGAAAAGGGATGAGAGTTTGCTGCTAGACGGGTGCTATGCGCCCATTGTAGAGGTGGAGGAATGCATGCAGGCAGTTCAGAGGAGCAGTGACCATTGAAGTAGCGATAGAAAAGAGATAAAGATGCAACAGTGCGACAAAGAGACAGAGGTTGAAGGGAGTCAGTAAGAGGAGGAGAGTTAATGAGACGAAGTGCCTTTGACTCCACCCTATTGAGAAGAGCTGTATGTGGGGAGTCTCCCCACACATGAGAGTTGTACTCCACACAGGGGTGGATAAAATCCCTGTATAGAGTCAACAATTGTGCAGGGGTAAAGAAGGAACGGAGTCGGCTTAGCACACCTAATCTCTTGGAAGCAGATTTACAAAAGATGTAATATGATCTTTCCAAGATAAGTCCCGTGTAAATGAAACCGCAAGCATGTTCAAGGATGATGCAGGATTAAGCTGAATATTATTAAACATCAATGGGTATACTTGCAGAATATTTTGTCGGGTTGATAGGTGTAAAAACTGAGTCTTTGATGCATTAAAAACAACCAGATTATTTTTACCCCAGTCAGAGATATGACCCAAGTCAGACATTAGGTGCGCCATAGCCTCATCTCTTGTTTGTTGAAGTAACTGCTGAGATGGACATTGTGGGAATCGCATGGAAAGGTGAAGGGTGGAGTCATCAGTGTATGAGTGGATAGGGTTAGATGTACAGCTTAGAAGGTCATTGATGAATAAAAGGAAGAGAGTTGGTGATAGGACAGAGCCCTGAGGAACACCACCGTTGATAGATCTGGGAGAAGAACGATGGCCGTCCACAACAGCGGCTATAGAATGGCCAGAAAGGAAACTAGAGATGAAGGCACAGATAGAAGGATAGAAACCGTAAGAGGGCAGTTTGGAAATTAGAGATTTATCCCAGACTCGATCGAAAGCCTTTGAGATGTCAGGTGCATTGGCAAAGCTTTCGCCAAAGTCCCAAAAGGAGGATGACCAGGAGTCTGAAAGGTAGGTGAGAAGATCGCCAGTGGAGAGTCCCTGACGGAACCCATACTGACGATCAGAAAGAAGGTTGTGATAGGAAAGATGCTTTAAAATTTTTCTACTATGAATTGACCCGAAAACTTTTGAGATACACATGTTAAAGCAATTGGACAATAGTTACAGGGTTGGGAATGGTCATCCTTCTTTGGGACTGGCTGAATGAGAGCAAACTTCCAGCAAGAAGGAAAGGTATAAGTTGATAGATAAAGGCGAAAGAGTTTGCCCAGACAGGGTGTAAGCACAGAAGCACAGTTCTTGAGAACAACAGGAGGGACTCCATCAGGCCCATATGCCTTGTTAGTATTGAGGCCAGTGATGGCAGAAAATACATCAACTGAAGAAATTTTAATGTCAGCCATGAGGAAGTCACAGGGGGGAAGTGATGGAGGAACAGCACCAGAATCGTCTAAGGTGAAACTGGAGGAGAAAGCCTGAGCAAAGAGATCTGCTTAATCAGTAGTAGAAATAGCTACAGAGCCATCAGAGTAGAAATGAGGAGGGAAGGATGATGAGGTAAAGTTGTTAGAAAGGTTTTTGGCAAGGTGGCAGAAGGAGCGGAAGAATTCGAGTTGGAGAGTCGAGAGCATTTAGTACGAATGAAATTATTTTTAGCAGAGCAAAGACCAGACTTAGCACAATTCCGGGAAGAAACATATAAAAGATGTGATTCAGGGGTGGGTTGGCTCTGGTACCTTTTATAGGCCCTCTCCTTGTTGCGGACAACATTAGAACGAGCGTGATTAAACAGAGGCTTTCTTGCATTAGTCAGAGGATATGACAAAGGAATGTATTCTTCCATGCCTGAGAGAATAACCCCCGTAATGCGCAAGGCACATCCAGATGGGTCACGGCCATGGAAGCAATAATCATTCTATGGAATATCAAAGAAGTATTGCCTGAGGGCCTCCCAATCCGCAGCTCCAAAGTATCACAGACATCGTTTCTTTGGAGGGTCCCCAGGCCGTACCGGAGCAATAGGACAGGTTAAGGTGATAAGGTTGTGATCGGAGGAGCCCAACGGAGAGAAAAGATTAACAGTGTAAGCAGAAGGATTAGTAGTAAGGAAGAGGTCAAGTATGTTGGAGCTCTCTCCAAGATGGTCAGGGATATGGGTAGAGTGCTGTACAAGCTGCTCTAGGTCATTAAGGATAGAAAAGGTGTAGACTAGTTTACCAGGTGGATCAGTGAAAGGAGAGGAGAGACAAAAGTGGTGGTGAACATTGAAATCTCCTAGAATGGAGATTTCAGAGAAAGGAGAAATGGATAGAATGTGTTCCATCGTAGAAGTAAGATAGTCAAAGAATTTTTGATAGTCAGTAGAATTAGGAGATAAGTAAACAGCGCAGATACACAGTATTTAGCCAGAGAATGACAGGAAAGCCGAAGCCAGAGCGTAGAGAATTCAGAAGAAGCGAGTTCAGGAACACAAGAACAAGATAGGACGTTGCGTACATATACGCAACATCCACCTTTAGCTTAGAAATGAGTATAGAGAAAGTAGGTGGATACAGAAAAGGGTTTGCTGTCAGTTGCCTCAGACAGCTGAGTCTCAGTTAGAAAAAGAAGGTGAGGTTTAGAGAAGGAGAGGTGGTGCTCAAGAGAGCGAAAGTTAGAGGAAAGGCCGCGAATGTTGCAGAAATGAAGAAGAAGGGAGTAAGACAGTGGTCCCAGGCAGCTCGAGTCGTCACCGGGAGAGAGGCGGAAGGTGGGGGCATTTATGGTCCCCCCCTCAGGGGACTCCGAGGCCACGTGTAGTGCTGCCATGATTTTTTTTTTTTAAATTTTGGAAAAGGAAGTGTAGTGTGTACTGTGCATGTAGTTTGGTGTTGATAGTTAGAGAAAATTGTATTGGAGAGCATGCTGACCTACTCTCTGTGTTACTGAGACACTGAAAAAGTTCAGCTAAGGGGGATGGTCGGGACCTAGTCCCAAGGGCTGATGAAACGGGAGCTCCAGCTCTCCCTTTCATCAGCTTTCCATTCACCTTGGGAGTACTGCCCTGCTCGACTGGTGCTACAGTCTACTCATCCCATAATGATAGTTTTTAATTGTAGTAGTAAAGCGTCCAAGGGATCAGCTAGCTCGAACGATTGCCTATACTCTGGACCTACACTAACAGAGAAGTTAGGGAATGTGTATTTAGAGAGAAACCTTATGCTTATACAACAGACATTAGTAAGGCTTTTCTCAGAAAAGGACTGAGAGAGGAGGATAGGAAATTTAAAAAATTCCTCTGGGCTCATGATCCTCAGAATGAGGACAGTCCATTGAAAACTTACTCTTTCCGATCGGTGCTCTTTGGCTTATGTGCTAGTCCTTTCCTACTTCGCAACATTTTAAAACATCATTTTGAAAATGACAAATGCCCAGAAATAGGGCAGGCTTTTTATATGGATAATTTGCAAGGTGTTGCTGACACAGAGTCGGAAGCATTGAAAGCTTATGAAATAGCCAGTTCCGAATCTGGGAAGGCAAATTGCCGTTACAGAGCTGGAATACAAATGCACAGCTTTTGAGGAATAAATACAAGAGGACTATCCAGATTCTGCCATTCCCAAAATTCAAAATGTGTTAGGTATTAACTGGGATATAACAGCTGATGTAATAAGTTTGAAACCAATTAAGTTCTCTGATGTCACTCACCAAAAGGTCCTTGTTAAGTCAGGTCTCCATGTTATTTGACCCATTAGGGTTGGTCAGTCGTATAGTTATTAGGGGCAAATGTTTAGTACAGGAGGCTTGGCGAGAAAAGTTAGACTGGGACACTGAATTAGGTGAGACATATGTGGAACAATGGGAACAGATTAGAAAGGAGTTTGAGACTACATCAAGCATATGTATTCCCAGGAAAATAAATAGTAATGAGAAGTCGCATTTACAAATATTTTGTGATGCGTCTCAAAGGGTCTATGGAGCAGTAGCTTATTGCGCAACAGGAGAGGATAGTAAGATTATTATGTCCAAAGCCAGAGTTGCGCCAGTTAAAGGAAGAACCCTGCCTCAAATGGAATTGGCTTCCATAGATGCAGGAACTAAATTGGCCAGGTATATAACCACTAGTCTTGATATTCAGTCTGAGGATATCTGTATATGGACTGACAATGAAATTTGTCTTTACTGAATAGGAAAGGAAGACAGTAAAATTGCTTTCGTCCGTAAAAGAGTGAAGACTCTTATAGAGCTGTCTTCCATATTTAATTTCATGTATAGATCCTCCAAACAAAATCCAGCTGATCTGCTCTCGAGAGGTTCGACCGTAAGGAGACGATCAAAGATAATTTTTGGTTTAAAGGTCCTAAATGGTTACTCACTATGCATTGGCCTGAGCAGAAACAGTACGGTATTGCTGAGGTTAGCGTAGCGAACATGGATCCTGTAGTAATTGACATCAGCCGATTCTCATAAAAAAGACAACTTATAAACACTACTAAATTGGTTGTTGAATTTTTGAATAAGAAAGTTGAGTTTCAGAAGTTAGATCCCCTAGAATATTGGCTGAAAAGAATACAAAAGAACTATTACGGGGAAATATATAACCTTTTAGGCCAAGGCACTGGGAACAGGAATAAGCTGATAGAAGACTTAGGCTTGCTCTTAGACGGAAAAGGTCTGATTAGATGTCGGGGCCGATTAATAATGGCTGATTTGCCACTTTAAACCAAACACCCCATTTTATTACCCAAGAGCGGATACTTTGTACAGTTAATTATAAAGGAAGCCCATGATTCCACTCTCCATGGAGGTGTGCCGCAGATTTTGGCCCAAATTCTGGAAAGGTATTGGATTCCTAAAGGTAGACAGATCATAACAAAATATCTCAAAGACTGCATCATTTGTAGGAGGTATGAACAACGACCATATAATAATCCAGGACCACCGGCCCAACCAAGGGATAGGGCAAATGTAAGTCAGCCCTTCCAAGTAACAAGAGTGGACTATACAGGGGCTATAACTGTTACAGGTGGGGAAACTCCCAATAAAGTTTACATTTGTCTATTTACTTGTGCGTACACAAGGGCAGTCCATCTAGAAATAGTGGAAGACCTAAGCTCAGAGACATTCCTCAATGTCTTTCGATGATTTGCAGCTAGAAGGTCTTGTCCTGGCAAGTTAATAAGCGACAACAGAACTAATTTCGTTGGAGCAGCACCTTTACTGTTGAATATAATGAATGACTCAAAGGCGCTGGGAATCCGAAATTGTACCTGGAAGTTCACAGCTCCAAGAGCTCCATGGCAAAATGGATTTACCGAACGAATGATTGGTATTGTCAAGAGCTGCCTAAGGAAAACATTACACAGAACTAAGGTTGCGAAAGAAGAATTTAGAACAGTAATAACTGAAACTGAAACCAGGATTAATAATAGACCCCTGACTTATCTAGATGACACTAGCATCTCGCTAGAGGCCTTAACACCGGCTCATATGTTATATGGCAGGAAGCTCCATCCGGTGCCTTGTGTGGATATCCAGGAAGTAGTAGATGATCCTACCACAGAAAATAATGATTTAGGACAACATCTGTGGGAGGGATATCTACGTCTGAAAAGGGTGTTGGATACTTGGAATAGACATTGGAGAGAGGAATATCTTTTGAGCCTAAGAGAAAGATTTCATGGGGCTCAGGCTGCCAGTAACAAATCTGTTATAAACATAGGGGATGTGGTCTTAGCGAAAACTGAACAACCAATATCCCAGTGGCCATTAGCTAAAGTGATCTCCATGCACCCAGATTCAGAGGGGGTGTTGAGACTCGTAAAAATAAAATGTAGGGGACGTACCAGTATAAAAACTATTCATAAACTGGTACCCCTTGAGTTAGCGGCCACACCAGATCCAGGGGATGGGGAAGATCAAACGGGTTAGGATGCGTGACCGAGAAGGGGCGCAGCACAGGGTTCTCAAGATGTATGGAGGAAACTTCTAGCTAAGGGTCACATTACATGATACTGCATATCATGTTCCGCCTGGCCCCAAAATTGTGGGAAATATTTTCCCCTAGAGCAGTTGTGTTCTCTACTTTTTATAATAGTCGTCCCTGGTTAGAAGCAGAGGAAAACTTGAGATCGTTGTCACCTGTTTGAGCGGTTTTTATAACCCAGAAATTAAATTCTCTTTAATAATTTTTATCATTGATAAATTAAATACTACTGCGTTTAACCCTCGTGGACAACAATATTGTACTTACATGTAATTATGTGGAAATTTCCACTGAGCTAAACTGCATCTGCACGTGAGATGACGTTGCGAGGATGAAAAGGTCCTCATGTAAAGCAGATGTGGATTTAAGATATTCACATAGTTAAAGGGAATATTTGGTTTAACTTAGTTTAATTAAAACTAAGATTAATTTGTTAGGTTCGCCCTATAGGCCTATATGTCATGATGTAATCTAATTGTATTTAGTACTGTAATTTATTAATAGTTGGCACCCCTGCAATTCTATGAGGAACTAGGGGCCCTCCATTTTCACTTACTCTGCACCTAGACCTCGTGAGTGGGAACTGTGCTCCTAGACCTCATCGAGTTAGCTTGTACATACACACTCAAGGACGCTTGACAGCCCAAGCAACTACAGAAAAGCAACTACAGAAAAGCAGCCTCATCGTCATCTGGTGCCCGAACTCTCTAGCTAAGGAACCTTTAAGAATTGGCCAATTCAAGGAGGGATTAGCTAGGAGATAGAAAAGAAATAGTTATTGTCGGTGAGTTAAGGTAAAGTTACGGTTCACCTAACTCTATGAGACTTGTTTGAATTTACTTAAGGACAATTTTAGAACTAGTAAGGACCTACTAGTTGGTTACTAGGAAATACTAGAAATTCCTCATATAGCGTGCCCCGAGAGAGGAGCCCGATTGGTTTACCAGAACCTCCAAATATTTTTCATATATATATATATATATATATATATATATATATATATATATATGTGTATATATATATATATATATATATATATATATATATATATATATATATATATATATATATATATATATTAGTCACAGGGCATGCATGCATCTCAGACTGTGGTGAGTCAAGTGGTGATACACGAATCCATCTCATTCAGCTGCTGTCTACTGACCATCAAGTCACACCCTTCCCAACTACAGCCAATAAGCAGTATATAATTCACTATGATCTGATGGATATTATGACTTTAAATATTATTACAGGTTGAAGAAGTTATAATACCCAGGAAATTTAAAAGAATATGCCATAAAAATAAACTAAAAAAGTGGGAATATGCACTTACGCTCATAAATGGCTAGAATATGCATTTGCATATGCACATATGGAAATGTATGATTATCCTAAACCTACTTATGAGTCTCCGTGAGATAAACTGAGAGAGTTAGACAGCGAGAGACCCAGTATTATACACTGCACAAAACACACACACACACACACAGAGGAAGTCATCAGATGCAGACGTCGGACATCGGCGCTCCGTACCAAAACAACACGGCCAGTGGCAATTACCTAAATTAGTATCTTTGAATGAGTCAAGCTCTGTACCAGGTTAGACTAAATGATTTTTCATTATTAAAAGGTAAAGAAATAATAAGTTTAAATAAGACTGGTTCAAACAACAAAGAACCACGATGCGTTGAGTCAGCTGGGTTTGTTTATACTACAGCAACACGCGGAAAGTGTAAGTACATACTCTTCATTTAGTATTACAAAATGAATACATACTTCAGGAAAACAAATTTGGAAAAGAAAAGGGATAAAAGTAAAAAGCAAAATGATGATTTCTACCAAGAACTGGTTGAAGTGGAGACTCACAATAGACTGGTTGAACGTGTACACAAACTAGAAATGGCTTTCAAAAATGAAATTGATAAAATAAAGAAGCAAATGCACTTGCAAAAGGAAGAGATAGAAAAACTAGGAAGGGAGGCCAATAAGAAAGACACAGCCATCAGTGAACTAACAGTGGAATTGAGTACGCTTAGGAAGAAAGTGAGTGAAATGGGAAGTACAGTAGTCAATCACGAGAGTGTTATGGAAGAGTTAAAAAATGACACAGAGACAATTAGACAAGCAAGCAGTCTTATGGACCAGAGCAGTGATATTGAGGAGAAGATAACACAGGTGAATGAAGCTGTGCAAAGCTACAAAAATGATGTAGAAACCACGTATGCTGAAATGGTGAAAGTAAAGAAAGACTTAGAAACAAGGGTGGAGGAAAAAAGCATTAAAAAGGAAGTGAAAAGAATAATCCAAAACAATCCAAAGTTAGTCAGAGATTCAGTAGAAATAAATCAATCAATAGTAATCACTGGTATAGAAGAGGAAGAAATTAAAAACAAGATCACTAGAGACAAAAAGGAGATGGCAAATGTAATGAGCTTACTGAAAGAAGTATCAGAGGAAATCTGTAGTAAAGACATGGAGGAACACAAAAGGTTAGGGAAATACGAGAAAAGCAAGACAAGACCTCTAAAGGTGACTTTCCAGAGTGTAAACACTGTGGAAGAGATACTAAACAATGCAAAGAATCTTATGGAAAAAGAGGAGTTCAAAAATGTATGGATAAAAAGATGCCTAACACAAGAGGAACTGGAATTACTGAAAGAGAAAAGGGAGGAAGCAAAAACAAAAAATGAGGGAAGATCAGAAGAGGAGAAGAAGAAATTTTTTTTTTTACAAAGTAATAGGATTGCAGGTACGAAAGTGGTACACAAACAGGATGGAAGAAAAAGGAGGAAGTTAGTAGAACCATGTCATGACAAATATAAACAAGATGATAAAGTTGATGTACTCAAATGTGGATGGAATGGTATCTAAATTACTAGAGATGAATGATTATGTCAGAGAAAATGAACCACAAATAATATGCCTAACTGAGACAAAATTAACACCAAGGATATCCAATAACATACTAAACTTAGAGGAATACAATATATGGAGAAGAGACAGAAATTTAAAAAAAGGAGGAGGAATTATAATATTAACTAAGAAAAATCTAAAAGTCAAGGAAATAAACCTAGATATACCATCACAAGTAGAACTGATTGCAGTAGAGATCGACACATCTGAAGGTAAAGTAATTGTAGCCAATTTGTATATGCCACCCAGATCAAACACATGGGAAAGAGACGAATATGAGGACCTGGCAGAGAGTGCAATTCAGAGTATAATATCCTTGCTACATAAAATGGAAGAGGAATCGGAAAGAATTATACTAACTGGGGACTTCAATGCAAATATAAATTGGAATACTCTAGATATAAATAGCCAAGAAAGCTGTTGGGACCAAAAGCTCCTGGATCTCGTACAAGAGTTTTTCTTAACGCAACATGTGAGGGAAACCACTAGAAAAAGAGGACTTGATGTACCTTCAGTGCTAGATCTAATATTTACTAGGCAAGAAAATGACATTGACAGTTTAATATATCACCCTCCACTCGGCAAAAGCGATCATGCAGTACTAAATTATAACTTCAGGATAGCATATGACATAGTAAACAGCAATGACAGTTACAAAAAGAGCCTAAACTATAAAAAGGGAAATTATCAAGACGTAAAGAAGTATTTCTTAGAAGTTGATTGGGAAAATGGGCTTAGAGGACAAGATTTAAATGCTGTATATAAAAAATTTTGTGAATTTTATGAAATAGGAGTCCAGAAGTACATCCCACAGCACAAAGAAGCAGATAAGAAAATACAGAAATGGTTCAATACAGAATGTAAAAAATCAAAAGAAAGAAGAGATTTGTTGTGGAATAGATACAGAAGACACAATAGTGAAAGGGCGTATAATAATTACAAACAGGCAAGAAACGACTAAACAAGAATAAGGAGGGAAGCCCAAAAACAGTTTGAGGAGGATATAATAAATAAAAGTAGTGATCAACCAAAGCTGTTTTACAGCTATATCAGAAGCAAAACCAAAGTAAAAGATATAATACAATCCATTACGGACGAGGGAATCACTTATACACAAGAGAAAGATATTTGTGAAGCACTAAATAAGAATTTCCAATTAGTTTTTACAGAAGAAAAAAATTTTGAGAGGGACTATGTGGAACACGCATGTCCACACATACTACCAGATATACAAATAGCAGAAAAAGTAATACAGGAGGAGTTAAGTAGATTAGACAGAGGAAAAGCAAGTGGTCCTGATGAAATTTCATGTTGGGTGTTACGAGAATGTGCAAAGGAGTTAAGTAAACCATTATTTTTAATTTTCAAGAAATCCTTGAGTCAAGGGAAACTACCTGATATTTGGAAAAAAGCAAATATAGTCCCCTTATTCAAGGAAGGAAATAGACAAAATCTTCTCAACTACCGACCAGTATCACTGACCAGTGTTGTAAGCAAGGTATTAGAAAAACTTATAAGAAAAGCTTGGGTAAATCATCTAGAAGAACACAGTATGATAACAGAAAGACAGTTTGGTTTCAGAAAAGGAAAATCATGTGTTACTAATCTGTTGAGCTACTATGACAGAGTAACAAACACAATACAGGAAAGGGAAGGATGGGTGGACAGTATCTATTTAGATTTCAAGAAAGCTTTTGACACAGTACCACACCAAAGACTTTTATGGAAGCTGTACCATCAAGGAGGAATTCGAGGCAAACTGTTTTGTTGGATGCAAGACTTTCTCATAAAAAGAGAAATGAGGACAGTACTAAGAGGAAACTACTCATCATGGAAAGAAGTGACTAGTGGCGTACCACAGGGTTCGGTGCTGGCACCAATCATGTTTTTAGTGTACATAAATGATATAAACAGTAATACTGGAAATGAGAGCTATCTGAATATGTTTGCAGATGATGCAAAAATACAAAGGAGAATTA
Source organism: Coenobita brevimanus (assembly GCF_032717465.1). Classification (NCBI taxonomy): domain Eukaryota; kingdom Metazoa; phylum Arthropoda; class Malacostraca; order Decapoda; family Coenobitidae; genus Coenobita; species Coenobita brevimanus. Next base: position 26,650,753 of record NC_137062.1, read on the forward strand.
CTAGCACAGACTTTTGTAGGGAGCTACAAGAAGAATTAAATAAACTTCATGAATGGAGTAGTACATGGTAAATGGAATTCAATGTGGACAAGTGTCATGTAATCAAGTTTGGCAAAAGTGGAAAAAGACCTGATTGGGATTATAAGTTAGGAAATAAAACCCTATACACATCAGAAAGAGAGAAAGACCTAGGTGTGATTATCAATAACAGACTATCTCCGGCTGACCACATCAGCGAGAAGGTACGGAACATGTATACACTGCTTGCAAATATGAGAATAGCATTCACATACATAAATTAAGACATGCTAAGAAGGATAATAACATCATTCATTAGACCAACCCTGGAATATGCATCAATAGTCTGGAGTCCTAATCTCAAAAAGCATATAGACAAGATTGAAAAAGTTCAAAGGGCCGCTACAAGATGGATACCAAGCTTAAGGGACCTAAGCTACGAAGAAAGACTAAATAAACTGAATCTACCAACACTACAGGAGAGAAGGAAAAGAGGTGACATGATAATGCTATATAAGTGCATATCAGGGAAGGAGAAAATAGACATAAATGATTACTTAACATATGAAGAAGCATCAGCAAGAGGACACTGCAAAAAACTGCATAAGAAGAGAGGTGATAAAGACGTAAGGAAATTCAGTTTCCCAAACAGAGCAATTGATCAATGGAATGCACTACCGAATGAAATAGTGTGTGCCAAAACAATTCACAAATTTAAGGATATGTACGATAAATATGGTTTAAGACACGGGACAGTACGAGCTTGACTCATTCCTGTAAAGATACAATTAGGTAAGAACAATTAGGTAAGAACACACACACACACACACACACACACACTCGCAGACGCTATAGATTGACCTGAAAAGGTTTGGGTCTGGTTTATGCTTAAATTAGTTTTTGACAAGCAGCCAGCATGTGCTTACGATTTAGGAAGTATATCAAATTCATACTGACAGCTAACAAAGATGCATTTGTCTTAAAATCTGAAATACTTTAGTGTCTTTTTGGGTAAAAAATACTAATGGTTGATTGAAACAACGAAGAAATGGAATATTATATATACACTATTTTCCATACACTACATATCTACGTTACTATTAAGAATGTATGAACAACTTTTCTGAGACGTATCTGAGGTAAACGTCTGGTATTAGTCTGTGTTACAATAGGAATGTTATAGATACCGAAGGGGGGCGAGTCATTATATAAGGTTACGTGTTGGTGATGTCTGTGTGTTTATATCAGCCTTGCATGATCACTGAAATGACCATTTTTCATCATGCCATGAACATTCATTTTACAGCTTGTTGCTGCTTCGTGTATTTCTCTGTCATAAAAACACATTCATTTAAAATCAGAGCAAATTATGTTACTACATTAAATTGCTACTAAGCCTCTCCCAACACTCCGCTATCCCCACTCCCATCCCTCCCATCACACAGCTACTCCCACTACCCCCACATCCCTCACGTTCCACCCCTCCCACCACACAGCTACCCCCACTACCCACCCAATCCCTCACCTACCCTTCATGTTCCACCCTCCTTTACCCCCAACTCTGTTACCAGATCAAATTACTTGCCACTCCTTCTGCCTTGTACGCGGTGTCCGGCGCGGAAATTTCTCCAACTGTACGTGGGGTGTTGTGGCACTGGATGGTTACTTGGTAGGGGTTGGGAACGTTGATAACTGTAGCCTATATGGTCCTATGAATTGGGGTGATAGTTTGTTAGGGACTGGTAATTGGGCCACCATATCTGAGTTGCCCGGCTTTTAGGGATTGGCGAAGGCGATGTCGAGCAGGTTGGAGGTCCTGGTGGTTTTGTAGGTGATGCAGTCGGCTCCTGAGGTGGTGAAGGGGGTCGGACGTAAGGGACGTGGAGGGGGGCTGTAGGTGGTGTTGGAGCAGTAGAAGAAGTAGGGTTTCTCTGAACACTTGTTCGTGAGGGATAACGCCATCTTCTCGGGGACAGGAGTTCATTCCCCACTGTACAAATTTTACGTGGGTTGGCCAGTCCCCGTTTCGCGTTTCTTCTATCCTGGCCCGTACCTGGTTGAGGAGGGTGCGGTGACTTCTCTCGCATATCCCATTTCCCTGTGGTCAATATGGGGAGGAGTGGGAGAGTTTGTATCCGAAGATGGTGGCGAACTCCTTCCAAATCTTGCTGGTAAACTCCTGGGCGTTGTCTGGGTGAAGGACTTGGGGGATGCCGAAGTAGAGGAAAACGTGGCGGACGAGAGCCTCGGCCACGGCAATGGCGTGGTGTTCTTTGGCCGGGCAGGCAATCAGGAATTTTGAATAAGTGTCTACGTTATGATGTATTTGTAGCCTGCTTTAGGTGGTAGGGGTCCGACTACATCCACAGACAAAAGTTGCCATGACTTCTGGGTCATGATGGTCCCTGCAGGGCAGAGCATCCGTGTGACATCCTTGCCTAGTGCACAAGCCTGGCAGGCCTGAATGACTTGTTTGGCGAAGTTAAAGGGGCCGGGTGTCCAATACATGTCGTTAAATACCTGCAGTAGTTTCTTGGTCCCAAGATGAATGCCACTGTCCGAGCATAGGTGGATCATCGTGTCAAGGGCAGTGTCTGGGTATGCCCGGTATGGGTGAACAGGTGGTTGCCATGTCAGTGGAGTTTAGAGAATACTTGGGATGGGATCCAGTCAGGGCGATCTTTGTTTTGCCATTGTTGTAAGAGGCTGGTGGCAGTACTAATGGTGTTGATGGGCAGCCGGGATAAGGCGTCAGCGTTGGTATGTAACTTGCCAGGCTGGTATGTGATATCGAAGTTGAATTCTTCAAGAGTTTCTCTACACCTGATTAACTGGGCGTTGTGGGTCTGGGACCGACGTAGCCATTACAAGGACTGGTGGTCTGTTATTATGGTGACGGGGGTGCCCAACAGATAGGCCCAGACGATGTGGGAAGAGGGAGAAGGTGTGGCTGGGAGGGAGGGCTGGAGACTTTCGGAAGTGGAGGCATCGCTTGTGACAGTCGATGTTGATGCGTAACTTCTGTAGGAGGTCCAGCCCTAGGTAGCCATTATAAGCATGGCAGGTTGAGTCGAAGATGATGAACTGGTGCTGGGCTGATACTTTCTGATGAGTATCAGCATGCAAGGCCCGGGTTTCCCCACTTATAGGCAGGGGGCCATCCCCCTCACATACGAGGTGAGCTGAAGTGAGGAGAAATGGGCTGAAAGCTGAGGCATGGCAGGAAAAGAAATGATGGTAGAGGGAGGATCTGGCTGCTCCCGTGTTCCAGTAGCCTCGCTTTCATTCCGTTCAGTCTCATCTTGTCGTAGACTGGGTGACAATATTTTTTAGGTGGTCCCCGCCACCGTGGGGAGGTGTGGGGGCGGTCCTAAAAATCCAGATGTTGTGAGGTGTCTTCTTCGTTGAGCTCTACTTCCCCAGGATCAGCATAGTCAGCGGATGGTGCATTGTCCTCAGTGCACTTGTCTTCTATGGAGGAGACCTTGTGGTGCCCATGGGTAGTTGGTCTGTACTGGGCAGCTTTCAGTTGTTCATGTATGTTGCGACTAGGGCACCGGTGACTACAGGAGGAGAATTCCCACTGATTTATGGAGATGAGGTTGGTATGTCTTTAGGGGTGGGCCACCTGTTGGTGGGGAGTGCCCTGGTAGTGGGTGGTGCTGAAGGGACTATGTGGGTGGGGGGCATCCGTGGTTTGGGGTGTGGTGCCTTGTGAGTTGGGACTCTGCTTACTGTGCCGACGTGTTATGGGGTGGTGCAAGTGGTGAGAAGGTCCCTGACAGCTGGACATCTCTGTCAAGGTCTTCTGTTGGGTCACAGATTGTAAAGTGTTCTCTTACGGTGCTGGGGAGGATCCTCAATAGGGTGTTGCAGATGTGCTGTTCCCGGGTGGCTGCGTCAGCCTCTGGGTAAATGGTGGTGACAAATTTCCTGGCCTGGTTGAGCGTGTCGTCCAGGTTGCCATCGTAGGGGAGGGCGTCGAGCTGGGATAACGCAACGACTTTCCCTAGTGATGATGTGACTGCTTGAGTCATGATTTGTGTGAACTGCGCCCGTGTCAGCTCAGGGACGATCTTCGTGGCGATGCTTGAGACTGCTTTTCCCAGGTGGGGTAGAGTTGGTGCTATCTTCTCCCTGTTGTGCTCGAATCCGATGTCCAATAGTGGTTTAATCTTGCACATGTATGTGTTTATGTCGCATTGTTCGAGGTCGAATTTTGGCAATTGTACATGTGGTTTGGCCACCATTTTGTTAGATTTTCCTTTTTGTTCCTAGCTGCTCTCTCTTCTGACTGGATCTAGAACCACTGCTAACCACCAGTGTTATGCTACATACTCAGAGCTCAACCTCTTGCTCCCTGAGCACAAGGAACTGATCTTGGGTTCTTTTGAAGACCGCGCCTAGAGCATGCAACCAGAGGAACAGGGCTCAAAAACACAGGCCAACCAATCTTACATGTAAATTATCATACAAACATACGGTACTGGGTAAAATACATTAGGGCAGATTATACACACTATGATGGACACAAGGACAACAGTTCTGACTATAGATGACAGGGTAGCTGTAGGTGTCGCCCAGGTGTGGGAGGGGTCCCGTCAGGTGTGCGCTGTCTGAAGAGGAGCGAGACCACTGTCGTAGGCCAGATAGTCCGGTGTGGGCTACAGGGCGGCATAGAGGGAGGCCTTTCCCTGGAGGAGCCTCAGTGAGTGTGTCGGCCTTAGGGATTGGGGCTGAACAGGGCAAATAGGCGCGTTGCCTTGTGCCTACCCTTGGTGGAGGATGGCTCGCCGGCTGGTCTGGGAAGGTCTCAGTCGGGAGTCCTGGGGGTATCCCTTGGTGACTGGAGGCTGCGGCCTCGCCTTCATCAAGAGGCCGTCACAGGCTGCCTGTGGCGTCTCTTCCTCCGGGAGTCTGGCAGCAACGGGTGACATAGGGGCGCTGGCTGCAGTGAGTGTATCCCCAGGCTCACTATGAGGCCACTCCAGACCCTCTCCAGCGCAACTTCGCCCCTTGGGGTGTGGAGAGAACGAGAGGGACGTTCCACTTGGCCTCTGGAGGAGTGAGGCAAGCAAGGGGCTTTGCCCTCAGTTGGTGTCACAGGGGTAACTGACACGGGAAGTACAATGGATGTTCCCTCCCCGGCTGGCACAGTGGGCACTGCCGCAATTCCACTAGACCCTGGGACTGCAGGTGAGAGGAGTACAGAGGGTGTCCTCTCCCCAGCGAGCACGGTGGGTGTCACCGCTGTCCTGCTCCCTGTGGGGGCTGCAGGTGAGGGAAGTATGGTGGACGTTCCCTCCCCGTCGGACGCGTTGGGTACCGCCACAGTTCTACTTTGTCCTGGGACTACAGGTTAGAAATGCATGGTGGGCCCCCTCTCCCCGGTGAGCACGGTGGGTGTCGCCACGGTCCCGCTTCCAGCAGGGACTGCAGATGAGGGAAATATGGTGGACATTCCCTCCCCGATGAGCACAGTGTGCGATGCTGCGGTCCTGCTTGGGACTGTAGGTGAGGGACGTACGGTGGAGATTCCCTCCCCGACGAGCGGGGTGGGTGTCGTCATGGTCCTACTTAGGACTGTGGTTACTGTCACGGAGTTTTTGAGAATTTAAAAATTAAATAAAGGTTATGTGTTTTGCTTGAAAATAGAGACAATGAATTGACTTGTGAAATCAAGCAGAAAGTTTTACTTTATGCCGGCTTACTTCGCCGATTCTCTAAGGTCGAGAATATATAAACTTTCTCAACAGTACACAGCAGAGAGTAATTACTCACACATGCTGTTTGTTAGTACTGTTAGCCTCTGGAGAAAGTGACTCCACCCCTGACATTCAATAACTAATGCTATTAATGATAAACAGGCTCTTGCCGGTGCATTAACTCCAGGCTGGCACAACGGATTTAAGCTTAGTACAAGAGGACTGGCCTAAGTACCAGTTATGAATAATACAAAGCGTTTATGTGAACTAGGAGTGGCAAGTAAAATAAGCTTAACGTGGAGAAATAAAGCACGAGTTTACATTACATTAAGCTCAAGAAAAAGAACTGTAAAATTATTAATTACAATGAAATAAATTTATGTTACATGAGTCTCAAATGAATTCAAAATAAGGAGAACACACTCACTCACTCACTCAAAAGCTAAACTCTTAAGCCTAGGAAAAACGAAAGGAAATACTGATCAGTAAAGTGGGCTAGGTGGAATGAACTGGGCGCTGGTACTAGGACGGCTGCTGCAATTGCTAAACCTCTCACCGATTCACACTAGGTGGAGATTCAGGAACTCGCTGTGGCGGCGCTGCTCCTTCTCTCACGACGCTCTAAACCTGACTGACTTCAAATTGTGAGAGAGAGGCGAGGGCCGGCGACACTTGCTAATGGCCAATGGAAATAATGTGATCGATACACACTTGGAATAAATCACTCAGCGAAGGTGCTAATGTCACATGCAAGGATGATCACTTATGAAACAGTGAAAAATGTTCTAAAAACCGTCCTAATCGAGCAAATGCGTGGACGGTTGAGATGAGCAATAAACAATGAGAATTCCACTAGAATTCGCGGTTTTCACTCTGAATAAAATGTTACAAACTTATAAACACACTCGCGCCAATTCGTGACATTACGTCCCATCAAAATCAAATTTTGTTTCTCTTCATAATTTTTTTTTTTCGATATACATACATACAAATCCTACTCAGTCACACAAGACTTCATACTGTGGTGTGTGTACCACCCTGCTACAGGAGAAAATCACAGTCGCCCATGAGCGTAAAAAGCTCGTATTTAAGTTAATAGAAGCAAGCATGAGGAAAAAACTCCGAGACGATGGTGAAAAATCCTGTACTCAGGTCAAACTGAGTGAAAGTTTGCTGCATTTACATTAACAACTAATTGTTATGTAGCGTGATGTATGTAATACACGGTGTAGGTGTGACAGTTGTGGTGTAACTGTGCCTATGTGTAAAATGATATAATACAAATTAATAGTAAAGAGACAACGGGGCAGAAGAGAAGAGGCAGCAGCATCCGGCAGGGACAATCAGCTGATCTGCACGACAATGCTGCACCTGCCAGCTGCACCTGCGAAAGGATTCAAGGTAGAGCATCACAAGTGTCATTTCTCTCTCTCTCTGCCTAGCAATCAGTACTTATGTTTATTATTAACCAGGAAACGTAGTCTTTGGATTTACAAATCTCTCAGAACCTTGTAGTTTACTGGTTAACCTAGCAGGAAACGTGCCAGTTCTTGAATTGCTCAAATTTCTCAGAACGGGCAGTTTACTGGTTAACCTAACATTATAAACCAGGAAATGTGCCAGTTCCTGGATTGCTCAAATCTCTGAGAATGGGCAGTTTACTGGTTAACCTACCTCTACACTTACAATTAACATTAGGAAGCTGAGAATCCCTATACAGTCTCGGGCAGGTCACATTTTAACACCCACTATGGGTGTGAACATTCATGTGGATAATGTCCATTCTCTGGGAATCCTATCAAGAAGGCCCACAGCTTGAGACATTCCACAAGATAATTCATACACAGCCTCAGATTGTCCTTACGGGGGTCTCAAACTTCCCCTTAACCTATGGTATACATGTATATACAGGTCCTGGACGTAATGTGTCCTGTGGGACCAACGGGCGAGACGTCAGGTATTACTGGTACACTTTTAACTGGGAACCAGGCTGGTCCTTGGATTACTCATATCTCTGAGGACGCCTGTCTTACGGAACCCAGCATACAACAGTTGCCCGTGTTAGTCAGCAGTTAGCAGGAGAGACATCAGGTCTGCACCTATGTTGTCACTTCCCTTGATGTATCTTACAACAAAGTTAAACTGCTGCAAATACAGTGTCCAGTGTGTTAATCTTGCATTAGCCGTCTTAGTCGTGCTGAGACTAGTGAGTGGCATATGATCAGTTTCCAGAGTGAATGGTGCTCCATATAAATAACAGTAATATATCTTAACACCATCAACCACGGCCAAAAGTTCCTTCTCAACAGTACTATAATTCCTCCCAGCGGGTTTTAGCTTACGGCTGTGGTATGCCACTGGAAAGATTCCACCTTCCGATTCTTGCATTAATACAGCACCTACTCCATCTTGTGAAGCATCAATGCGCAGTATGAAAGGTTTGTTGGAATCAGGCAACTGCAAGATAGGCTCCTTACACAGCATATTCTTAAGGGTGGCAAAAGATCTCTCTTGCGCTTCTCCCCATTCAATGGTGTTTGGAGCATGTTTTTGTAGCACCTCGTACAACGGTTGGGCAATGAGAGCAAAGTTGGGGATAAAACTCCTATAATTCCCCACTAGGCCAAGGAATGCCCTGACCTGTTTCTTGGTCACGGGTCTCGGGGCTTCTCTAACTTTCCTAATCTTGTCACCCTGACACCTGCAACGATTGTTGCCAACAATGTGTCTAAGGAACTCCACCTCACTGTGAGCAATTTTACACTTGCTAGGCTTCAGAGTCATGTTGAAACTCTGGAGTCTACTGAAGACAATTTCCAAGAGTCTGAGGTGCTCCTCCAACGTGGCAGAATGAACAAGGACATCGTCAACGAACATCCCTACTCCTGCGATACCATGGAGCACTTGTCTCATGGCATGATTGAATACTGCTGGGGAATTGGTAAGTCCAAATGGGAGGACTTTATACTGATACAACCCCCTAGGAGTAGCAAAGGCAGTGAACTGACGGCTCTCAAGGTGAAGGGGAATCTGAAAGAATCCCTTCGCCAAATCGAGCTTTGTGAAATATCGTGATCCTGCCAGCTTGGAGAAAATGGCTATGTGGTCACCCATCGGCTCAGCATCCACTTTGGTGATTGCATTTAGCCTCCTATAGTCGCCACAAATCCTGACTCCAGCATCCTTCTTGCGGACTACTACCATCGAACTACAGTAAGGAGATGAGGACTTTTCAATAATACCCGCAATCTCCATGTCAGCAATTTCGTTGTCTACTGCATCCAGTATTCGCATGGTGATCAGATATGGCTTAACCTTTACGGGAGTATTGCTGGTCAACTCAATTTTGTGACAATCAACCTTTGCGAGTCTAGGTTGGTCAGAGAAGACATCAGCATACTGACAGAGCAGTGACCTTATGGCATTCTGGTCACCTAATGCTAAGTCAGTGTTATGTAAAACATCTCTGACAGTCTCCTCCTGACGGGACTGAATGGTTAAGGGCTCATCATCATGGTCATCAGCTGGGATCACCGCGGCTGCCCCGGTTTATTCCAGTGGCTGGTCACTATCATCAGCTACTCATATGCCAGTCTCCTCAGGGTTTGACTCATGATAAGCCTTCAACATGTTAACGCGGAACCTTTTGTGAAGATTCTCCATTTGAATTATGTAGTTGAGGTCTGAAATGCGCTCTACTACATCAAATGGACCCTTCCACTGTGCCAACAACTTGTTATGGGCAGTGGGGTGTAACACCAAGCACTTATCGCCTGGACTAAACTTCCGGAGTTTTGCCTTCTTATCATAATAGGCTTTCTGAACTTCGCGTGCCTTGATCAATTCTTCCTTAGCTAACTCACATGTCGACTGGAGGCGGTCAGCTAGATCAAGGATGTAGGTGTAGGTGGTCTTGACTTCAGGGTCGGGTTCTTCATCGTCCCATAACTCGCGAAGGACTTGAAGTGGTCCAGGGACCGACCTTCCGTACACCAGTTCGAAAGTGAGAACGTCAAGGAATGCTGTGGGGCTTCTCGATAAGCAAATAGAAGAGGAGCAATGAACCGCTGCCATTCCTTTGGCTGTTCGGTGGCCATGCGCTTTAACATCTTCTTGAGAGTCCCATTGAACATCTCACACAACCCGTTACACATGGGATGATAAGGCGTAGTCCACAGGCCTCGGATGGACAACAACCTGAATGCTTCGTTCATCATTGCAGAGGTGAACTGCGAACCCCGGTCGCTTAAGACCTCCTTGGGGATACCTACATGACAGAACACTTCAATCAATGCCTCAGCAACAGTGACTGCCTCTATATTCTTAAGGGCCACGGCTTCAGGCCACCGTGTGCTGAAACCAACAGTAGTGAGGATATACCTTGATCTATCACTTGCCCTAGGAGAGATTGGCCCAACAATGTCAACTGCTACTCTCTCGAATGGTTCAGAGATTATAGGCATTGGTTTCAATGGCGCAGGGTGGACACATCCCCGGTCAGTAGTACGCTGACACACATCACAGGAACGCACAAGGCTTGTTATTTCCTGTCCCATTCCTGGCCAGAAAAAGTCAGCATGGATGCAGTCAGAGGTTTTCTTTTGGCCCATGTGACCTCCCATCACTGAACTATGACCTAATTCGAACACTGCTCGGCGATACTTTGCGGGAACGACAAACTGCAGTCGAACCTTGCCCTGGGGTGTTTGTGACTCATGGTATAGCCGTCCTCGCTTACAAAGGAACCTGGTTTGACCTCCCCATGAATACTTAATCACTTTACCCTCCAGCTTCTTACGCACTGAGGCAAGTGTCAGGTCAGACTGTTGTTCTTGGACAACATCTTGACTACGAATCATATCTTGCGGCGTTGCAACGGTCAACGGGGTGACACGATTCGGAGCCTTGGCCATGGCTCGTGTTACTGCAACAGCCGAAGTCTGAGCAGCAATATCTACGGTGCAACTGTTTTTGATCCCCGGTATGTTGCTGATAATGAGGTCAAACAAAAGTTCTGGCATTACAACAGCAGCTGTCAAGCCAGTGTGGAAAGGAGGTGCCACCTGGATACGTGCCTCAGGGAACAATCTCACTGATCCATCAATAAGTCTAACTTGGATCTGCTTACTCGTGTACTCACCGGGCCGAACTAAACTTTGCTTGACAAAGCAACCTGAGGAACCATTATCTCTCAGGACATTTACAGAACCACCTCCCACAAACCCTGGCTGAACAAGAAAGGCAGTGTTACTGGTGGAAGGGTCTGAGGAGGTAGCAGCCAGTCATTGGTGAGACTGCAGAACGAACGATGCAGCAAATGTGGCGCCCTGAGAACTAGATGCCTGAGGGGTCGTGCCCACCATCTGAGGAGCTGGAGCATTGACCACCTGAGATGGAGAGTTCACTGTCGCTGGGGAGCTAGTGAACTGTGGGGAAGTACCTGTACTGGTGGGGTTGGCACCACTGTGCGCTTGTTGTGGAATGAAGGCTACATTTGCGTCCTGCCTCTGATACACTAGAGTCGATTGTCCTGAATGAGGGTTACGTGGTTTGTCCTTGCCCTGCTGCTGCTTGAAATACCGGTACAGCTGCTGGTTAGGGTTCTGCTTGTCGTACCACTTCCACTCAGGTTTCTGAGTATTTTGCCCAAGGTCCTTCTTCTGCGGTTTTGGACCTTGGCCATTATCCTGGGAATGGCCTTGTTGCTGGGGTTCAGTCTGAGACAGTTTCCCAGATTTGTCAGCTTTCCTGTTCCAGGTGTGCTGCTTACGAGTTTGATACCCATATGCAGTGCAGAATCATCAGCCTTGTTCGCCATTCGGCTGGCATCCCTTACCTGGCAGATTTTAAGCTGAGCCATAAGTTCAGTAGGCCACGACTTTTCTAGCTGCGTGCACAGCATAAGGTCGATTATCCCCTCATGCATGGAAAGAGTTTCATCTTTCTCCATCCACTCATCTAAGTAAGCAGTAAGCCGATCAAGAAACTGAACGGCAGTCTCTTTTTCTTGTAAACACACCCTCATAAACTGATTCTTGGCGTTGTCAACTGTGAGACCTTACACTTTGACGAGTGCTGCCTTCATCATCTCATAAGTGAGATTGTCTCCACGAATTCTGTGGAGAATATCGAGGGCAGGGCCCTCAAACAGGCTAAGAAACTGATGTCGCTTAGCTGCCTCATCCATCTGGTACAGCTGAGCCATGTCTTCAAAACGAGCTATGAATGGCTCGATTCGCTCGCCTTCCTTGTATGGAGGAAGCTTGATGTGTGGGGTCGCCAAAACGTGTGCCGGGAGAGCGCTTGTGGAGCTTGGGTTAGCTGCACCAGATACGTCTGAAGCCAAGGAGTCTCGCTTGAGCCTCAGCATCTCAAGTTCATGTTTTTCACGTGCCTCACGCTCGGCACGTTCGTGTTCTCGTTGTTCTCGCTCGTATTCACGTTCTCTCTCACATTGTTCTAACTCGTGTTGACGTTCTCTCTCACGTTGTTCCAACTCGAGTTGATGTTCTCTCTCACGTTGTTCTAACTCGAGTTGACATTCTCTCTCACGTTGTTCTAACTCGAGTTGATGTTCTCTCTCACGTTGTTCTAACTCGAGTTGACGTTCTCTCTCACGTTTTTCTCGCTCGTACTCGCGTTGTTTTTGCTCGTATTCGCGTTGTTCTCGCTTATGTTCATGTTGAATTCTACGCTCTTCACGAGCATCATTTTCACGATGCTGCTCGTAACTAAACCGAGGGAGGACATAGTCTTTAACTTCTTTGGGGTCGCTAAGCCTCATATCTTTAGCTTCCTGTACATAGACGTTGGTAGACATGATGCTAACTCAGTCTGAGTGAGCTAAAGACTAAGTACTGACTGCTATTTTGCAGAGAAATGCCAATAATCAAGAGTAAAGAATATAGGCACAGGTTAGTGGTGACCAGTTTTATCTAGTTAAACTGATAAAGAAAGAAAGAAAAAAAAAACTGGCTGTAAAAACTATGATGTAAAATTAATAGAAATGAATCAATAATCACCAGTAAAATAGTGCCTATAGACTTTAATGATAAATACCTAACTATGAGTGGGTGAGTATTATCTCGTGAATAACTTTAGAGCTAGGAGTTAATATCCTAAAATGAGGTCACCAGATGTCACGGGGTTTTTGAGAATTTAGAAATTAAATAAAGGTTATGTGTTTTGCTTGAAAATAGAGACAATGAATTGACTTGTGAAGTCAAGCAGAAAGTTTTACTTTATGCCGGCTTACTTTGCCGATTCTCTAAGGTCGAGAATTTATAAACTTTCTCAACAGTACACAGCAGAGACTAATTACTCACACTCGCTGTTTGTTAGTACTGTTAGCCTCTGGAGAAAGTGACTCCACCCCTGACAATCAATAACTAATGCTATTAATGATAAACAGGCTCTTGCCGGTGCATTAACTCCAGGCTGGCACAACGGATTTAAGCTTAGTACAAGATGACTGGCCTAAGTACCAGTTATGAATAATACAAAGCGTTTATGCGAACTAGGAGCAGCAAGTAAAATAAGCTTAATGTGGAGAAATAAAACACTAGTTTACATTACATTAAGCTCAAGAAAAAGAACTGTAAAATTTATTAATTACAATGAAATAAATTTACATTACATGAGTCTCAAATGAATTCAAAATAGGGAGAACACACTCACTGTCTCACTCAAAAGCTAAACTCTTAAGCATGGGAAAAACGAAAGGAAATACTGATCAGTAGAGTGGGCTAGGCGGAATGAACTGGGCGCTGGTACTAGGACGGATGCTGGAATCGCTAAACCTCTTGCTGATTCACACTAGGTGGAGATTCAGGAACTCGCTGTGGCGGCGCTGCTCCTTCTCTCACGACGCTTTAAGCCTGACTGACTTCAAATTGTGTGAGAGAGGCGAGGGCCGTCAGCGCTTGCTAACGGCCAATGGAAATAATGTGAGTGATACACACTCTGAATAAATCATTCAGCGAAGGTGCTAATGTAGCGTGCAAGGATGATCACTTATGGAACAGTGAAAAATGTTCTAAAAACCGCCCCAATCGAGCAAATGCGTGGACGGTGAAATGAGCGATACACAGTGAGAATTCCACTAGAATTCGCGGTTTTCACTCTGAATAAAATGTTACGAACTTATAAACACGCTCGCGCCAATTCGTGACAGTTATCTGAGTCCCACCCAGATCCTGGCGAGTGCTGGTCTGGGTAGAGAGTAGTGCAGAGGAGTGGCATACCTCCTATGGCCTCCATTGAGGGGAAGAGGGGTGCACGGTGGTGGAGGACATATGCCTGTCTTGCTTGGGTCCTTTCCACGCATCCCTGTGGTCTACCCTTGGTGTGGGTATTTCAGAATGCACTACCGAATGAAATAGTGTGTGCCGCAACTATTCATAAGTTTAAGGATATGTAAGCCAAAAATGGCTTAATATATGGGACAGTACAAGCTTGGCTCATTCCTGAAAGATACAATTGGGTAAGAACAATTCAGTGGGTAAGAACACACAGAGTGAAACACGGGAGATCAGACATGTGTCATTGCGCTCTGCTCACTGCATCACATTGCTAAGTGTATCGAAAAATGAGTCAAACTCAGTACTACGCTAAATTATAGATGATTGTAGATCAAGTAAAAGCGAATAAATGCGGTCCAAAGAAAGTATATTACATAATTAGAGCCCTAAGTAATTTCCAGTGTTAGCAGGCAGTCAGACAGCTAGGGCCGCGTCGGGTATCACAACAGACGAGCGCCAGGTAAATTCCAGCACTGACATAACTGAGATGCTATACTGTAAATAGAAAGTATATTTCTATAATATGGCGTACTTTCAAGAAATGCATCTAGGTAAGAGGAAGGGAAACATTAAAAAACAAAATACTGACTACACAGACCTGGTGGAACTGGTTACATTCAATAAAGTAGCAGAGAAAGTGAATAAACTGCATGGAGGAAACTTCCAAACTGGAATTGATGAAATAAGGAAGGGACTGTACCGACAAAAGGAAAAAAAATGAGGAACAGGTAAAGGAATTAAGCACAAAAGATGCAACAATAGGTGAGCTACAAGCAGAGATAGATATTCTAAGAAAATGAACGAGATGGGAAATACTGTCACCCATGAAAGAGTTTTGAAGTAGTACAATAATGATAAAGACATAATTAGACGCGTATGGATCGAGTGAAAAATGATGAAGTGTGAAGGAGAACCGGAGTTGTTCAAGTGATGGCTGATCGAGTTGAGCAGAGTGTGTTGCGATGGTTTGGACATATGGAAAGAATGGATAATAAGAGATTGGTGAAAAAGATAACTAGATCTGATGCGAGAGGTGTAGGGCTGAGAGGGAGACCACGAATAGGATGGATGGACAGTGTGAAGAGAGCGTTGGATGTGAGAGGGATGTCTGTTGAGTAAGGAAGAGTGGCTGTGCATGACAGAAATAAATGGAGAGAAATTGTGAATGAATAAATGATGACGTAGCCATGGAGGGTATATTCTCCTGCATTTGGTCTGATCAGCTGATCAGCTCAGGTGCGGGTAAGGGGATGGGTCTGTTATGATGTGGGAGGGGTAAACCAGCTCTGCTGTCGGGCCCTGCTGCGGATGTCACTGATTGCACTGCGCAGTTGACCCTCGTGCAGTGTGGTGCGGTGAGGATCTGTCCCTTCTCCCTTTTGGGGCTAAGATGCGAATGAATGTGTTTGAGTGGATGAGTAAAATGGGAGTGTGTCGTCCTGTCTCCGCTACTTCCCTTTCCTTGGGTGAAGCAGCCTAGGTATATAGATAGATAATTAGACAAGCAGGTAATCTGATGGAGCAAACCAGAGACACTGATGAGAAGATAAGTCAGGCAAATGAAATGATGAGAATTTACACAGAGGAAGTACAAAATGCACGGACAGAAGTAGCCAAAACAAGTCAAGATATAAAAAACAAGGCTGAAGCAAAAGACATGAGAAGAGAAGTGAAAGATATCATAAGGACGAGCCAAAAAGCTGATAAAGGAAACAACTGGGATTAACAGAACTATAGTCATCACTGGTAAAGATGAAGAAAATCACCAGAGCTAACAAGAAGATGGTAAATATAATAAACATATTGAAAGTAGTGTCACGGGAAATATGTGAGAACGATGTAGAAGAATGTAAGAGATTAGGGAAATATGAAAAAAAACAAGTCAAGACCTCTGAAAGCAACCTTCCAAAGTGTGAGCACTGTAAAAAAGGTATGAAAAAATGCTAACAAACTTAAGAAATCAGAGGAGTACAAAGAAGTGTGGATAAAAAGGTGCCTAACGCAAAAGAAATGTGGATTACTAAAGGAAAAGAGGGAAGAAGCAAAAAGAAAGAATGGTGCAAGATCAGATGAAGAGAGAAATGAATTTTTTTACAAAGTAGTGGGATTGCAAATAAAAAAAAAGGCACATATACAGCAAGGACTAAATCAGCATGGGGGTTCATTTTCTAGGGATGATTTCGATTGAAGATCAAAAGGGGGCAAGAATTTGATCGTGGCAGAACCCTGCCAAAGAAAGGATTTGTACTGAAGGAGAAACAATTGTTGCAAGCATTTCACCAAGTTGCATATTTATGTGCCAAAGAAAAAAAAAAACATACAATTGCTGAAGAACTAGTGAAACCTTGTGAAAGAGAAATGGCAAACAAAGTTTTGGGTGCCGAAGCACAAACGAAAGTTCGACGGGTATCCTTGTCAAATGAAAGTATCTGTTCTTGGATTGGTGACATGAGTACAGATATCTTGCAGTAGGTGATCACAGATATCATGGCTAATTCTATCAAAGTGAGTGGTTACTTACTGCTATTTCTGCGGTATGTGAAGGAGAGTAGTGGAAGAATTCTTGCTTTGTGAACCACTGACAACAACCACAAAAGCATCACAACAAAGCACGCCAAAGCACCCAAGCAGAGAATGAAAACAGCCCAGAGCAAGATGTTTACTTTCCCCCAGCCCCCGTGAACCTAGCAAACACAGACAGATCTGACCAAGTTCTTGTTAAGAGTGAAATTCCTGAGTTTCTGAGACACCTTGCCAGGGAATGGGAGAATTTTGATGAAACCAGAAACTTACAACAAGACACATACCAAGGTGATCAACGACATTCACGAGAAAACACCCCTCAAGTAGGGGAGGCCCTAGACCTGCAATCACAATCAGCAACACCAGACACACAGTTGCAGGTCAGTGACACACCGCCATCACTGCCTATAACCATCTCTCAAGTGTCAGCCCACACAACAGCAGGAGCAGTGGAAGAGGACAACAACGGAGTAGAAGAGAACCAGGATGAGGAGAATGATCCTGCAGAGGAAAGGTTACTGAGGAATTTTTACCCAATGGTAAATGAACTCATCCACACCCCAGATCCCCAAGCATTTGAGGGCCTCTTGAACGCATTAACTCAGCAGGTTCAGTCAGCATTTAACATCGCTACCAACCACCAGTAACGAAAGATCCTCACAGACATCAATGACTGCAAGACCATTCAACGAATATTCAGACCAAACAGATAGGGCAGTCCATGTAATAACGCCGAGCCCGGGGGAACGGTGCCAGATTCCAAAGGATGACATCGAATAACACTTCACTGAAAGAACAAAGGTTGTAGACCACCAGGTAGATGCGGTTAACAACCTTCCCCTCCTCCAGATAACCGACCCCAGGTTGACGCCACTTCATTTCTGAAGCAGAGGTCGACTGCAGATTAGCAGCCGCCGAAAACACATCACCTGGGAAAGATGGCATTTCCTACTGCCAGTGGAAAAAGGCTGACCCTGGACGCAGAATCCTCAAAGGGATCTTTAACATTTCCCTGGCAGCCAAAAAGATACCAAAGGCTTAGAAGTCATCATACCCCATCTTGATACCCAAGTCCGGGGACAAAAACAACATAGCAAACTGGAGAAACATCACACTGTGTAACACCCTGTATAAGTTATATACTGGATGTCTTGCAGCCTGTCCCAGAAACTGGTACACTGACACTAACACTATATACAGTACTAACAATATACACTTTTGTTGTTCACATGTACCTATCGTGGGCAATATATGTGTCAGCACTGTGTGGAAATCTTTGTCTTCACGATTGTGTGGAAGATGTTGTTCATTCTTGCTAGCGTCATTTGTGTTGGCCATTTTTTTTGTAATTTGATTTGTCTGTTTCCACTAGGTATAATTAATAAATGTTTAATACAGTTCTTTTAATTGCTCACTGAGTAACTGTGATAGTATATTTTCTTTATTGCTTTGCAGATGTAATTATGTATAGCTGTATGTATGAAACACGTATTTTATGTAGGTATAAATGGTAACACTCGTTGGTGGTAAATAAATGCTATAGTAAATGAATGAATATATACAGTGTAGATTATTTATTGTTGATGCAAGTATTTAGTGATTGAATTATGCCGATAATTAAAGTAAGTATGTGTACGTAAGTTGTAACTATACAGCACGTTTTATATGTCTGTGCAAAACGTGTTGTCTATCACTGTGTCTATTGCTGTGTATTGTATAAATGAAATAACTATGTAACTCACTAATTTTTACCGTGGTGGGAATGGTGTTAGTGGTGGTGCAGGTGGTGAGTTGATTGATGTGTTGTGGGGTTGTCCTTAACTTCTCAGCAAAACGGTAGCAACGTCGACTTCTCACACTCTGGTAGCTGTGGTGAGTAAATGAGTAACAATGAGTAATGTTGAGTAACGATGAGTAAGGTGAGAGGTGAGTAAGGGATCTGGTATTTTGCTGTCGTCGTCTTGACCTCTTCACTCCTTGCGTCAGCGTGGTGATGTTGGTGGAGGTCGTAGGGGATGGATGGAGAGAAGGGCGGTGGTCTGGTGGTTGTTGCTGTGTTCTTGCTTTTCGTTTGCTTGTTTTGTTTTTCTTTCTCAATTTATTTTCGGTCCTTTTTTCTTGTGATTTACTCGTTGTGGGATGAAGAATGTCACTACTTGTAGGTGCGTATAGAAGATTATAGAGACGACTCGTAGAGTTGTTACTTGTAGTTGATTGTAGATGGTTGTAGTTCGTTGGTTCGTCGTAGAAACTGGAAGATTGTTTCTATCAATACTTTGTTAAACTACTGGCAAGGCGTCGTGTGACCTCTTCACCTCTACATCAGCGTGATGATCGGTGAGACGGAGGGGGGGGGGGTTGGAGAAAATATTGTCAGGAGCTGGTTGTGAGTTGTTGGTTGTAGGTATTGTTTATTTTCTATCTTGATAATGTAGACTCAACCGTAGACTCGTAGACTCGTAGGCTTGTAGACTCGTAGGCTTGTAGTTTGTATTTTGTAGGAATTCACTATAGATTTGAAGACGAGGTTCGTACTTCGGCTATTGTTAGAACGTCATAGCCACCATTTATATATATGTAACTCTTTAATCTTGTAATAGGTGAGTCTTGAGTTTTGGTTAAAGTTATTTTGGTATTTGAGACAGCCCTATTTTGGTATTTGAGACAGCCCTAGCATGTATTCAATATGGACGGTGGGTGTTAGCGCCGAAGTGGTGACATGTGGAGGTGTAGGAGGACTACTGGCCTTGGGATAGGCTACTGCCCCCGAGATATAGGCTCTGAAGCCTTTGCCCAGAGTCGGACATATAACCAAAAAAAAAAAAAAAAAAGATGAAAACAGGGAGTTGCTCTTGATTTATTATCTTCAAAGAGTGTCAAGTTGAACAGCGTATGTATTACACAGGGAGTTAATATACTAAGTCTAGTCGGACCCCTCTTCTTATTGGATCTCTCCATTACCTGCCACCATATCTTGTCGTAACTTCGTAGGTGCTTGTAGTGAATTTGTAGATCATTTATACATATATTAGACTCGTGGACGAGTGGTTGTTATACGTGAGTAGTTTTGTAAGTAGGTAATCTTCGTTCCCTTTTGTCATGTAATGACAGGAGAGGTAAAGATTAGTATGGGACTATTTTTATTTGTCTTGGAAATATTAACAAAGTCTCTCACACACGAGTGAAGTATAGAGTCCCGTTAGCTACCTCCCTGTTTCGCTCTATCTCTCTCTGCCACACTCTCGCCCCTGTTGCTAGCCTCCTTCTCCCTACTACCTGTCAGTTGTAAGGCTCACCCCTTTCTGAGCTCTGATTGCTACATTCTCGTTCATCAGGGGTCGTGTCACGTGTGCTATACTGTCGTGGAAACATCTAGAACACCGTATGTCTGTGTGTATGTACAGCTTCCGGTGCTGGACCAGCATTCCTTCACATTAAGAGTTGCAAGCTAATTTCCTTTTGCTTGATTCTCGCTGATACACTACCTATCTCACACCCTGGCTTGGTGCTTCTATCTATCTATCTATCTATTAGTTGTATTACAATATGGAGTCCTGACACTCTTACTGTTTGTTTAGGGCAAATGCCCCAAGACTAGTGTGGGGGAGGGGGAGATCTGACTGGTCTGTAAGTGCTAAAGCAAGGTCCAAGGAGAGAAGGTCTCTTCGTGCGCACATTCTGATGACGTCAAGTGGGAGATAAACGGGCGGCCGAAGGTGACTTCCATTGTCTTTTAGGGTATACTGCTTTTTTTTCTTAGGTAATATAATGTTACATAGCTTCGCCCCCAGAACTTTCAGCTGATTATACTATAGTTAAAGTGTTTTCATTGTATAATTAACATTTCTATTAGTTAATGGGGATGTAACAGTTAACGAGAGAGAGAGAGAGAGAGAGAGAGAGAGAGAGAGAGAGAGAGAGAGAGATTGGAGGAAAAAATATGAAAGCGGTGATTTGGAGTCGGGGAAGAAGAGATGGAGGGATGGGAAACGAGAAGGAAAGGGGAAAGGAAGAAATGAAGGAGAAAATGTGGAAGGCAGAGAAGGAGAGCTAGACGGGAGAGAGGGAGAAGTGGTAGAGAGGAACGGGATAGACAGAAAAGTGATTGGGCGAGAAGGAAGGGAGATACAGTATTTGCGAATGAAGTAAACGACGTGAGCGAAGACAGGAAGAGAGTAGAAGGTATGGAGAGAGAAGAGAAGAGGAGATAGAGGTGGAGGAGGGAGCTAGAAAAGTGGAAGAAGAGGAGGAAGGATGAAAAAGGAGAAAGGAAGTTAGGGATGGTGGAAGAGAGGAGAAGTGGAGAATGAGGAGGAGGAGGGAGAGAGAAAAATGAGGGAGGAGGAGGAGCACAAATGGAGAGATGGACTGCAGAATGGGGGAAGAAAGGAGGAGGAACAGGTGGAAGATGGAGGGAGGTAATATCTGTACTAATGAAAGGAGAGAGAGAGAGAGAGAGAGAGAGAGAGAGAGAGAGAGAGAGTATAAAATGATGGTTTTTAAAGGAAGAGAGTGAGGGTATAGCTGAAGGGATAGATAGGTAGATATGAGGGAAGAGTGAGAGAAAATGGAAGAAGAGAAAAACGGAAGGGCAAGATGGAGGGATGGAGAGGAAGGGATGGAGGGGCAGAGGAAGGAAAGTAGGTAATAGACTGAGGGAAAGAAAGATTGAGAATGCATAGAAGGATGAAGGAATGGAGTTAGGGAGTAATGGAGTGAAGGAATAGTGGAAGAAGGGAGGGAGTAGTGGAAGTTAAAGAGTAAGTGATGGAGGAAAGGAAAGAGGGAATGGAGGAAATAAAAGAAAGGGGGAGTACTGAAGGAAAAGAAGGAAGGAATAGAGGATGTGAGAGAAAGAAGCAGTAACTGAGGGAAGGGCGGACTACTCCGGAGAGATGAGGAAATGGAGAGAGTGATGAAGAAAATGACGAGAGAGAAGAAGGGGAAGGAGGGATAGAACAGCAAAATGTAGACTGCAGACACGGGCTTCCTTTGTGTTAACCAGGTCTTGTCTCTTACACAACTGGACTAATTTCTTTCTAGTGTCTTCATCTTGAGGGAACCTGAAGAATTTGATGTCACTGCCTTTTCTCTTGACTGAATAGCATCCCAATACTGCACAGTTAAGTGGCATCTTTCTGATAACTGTCCTATAATGAGATAAATATATGAGAACACCGAGCTCTCCACCACTGCGGCCTAGGGAAACTAAGTGACTGAGTGGAGTGGAGTGAGTAGCTGTCTCCCACGTGACGTTATGCGCCAACCAGGTGGAATTCTCGCCCGGGCTGGACAGCCCGGAGGGGCTCGGGGAAGGGTATTGTTCTCGCTGTTTGTTTAGGACAAATGCCCCAAGACTAGTGTGGGGGAGGGGGAAATCTGACTAGTCTGTAAGTGCTAAAGGTGGGACAAGACACCTCTAACTCACACGTTTATATGATAAATTATTCTCCCGTGGGGGAGTGGACCGATCCCGGAAATACTGCAATACCGGGCCGATCCGTGGCAAAGGTGGAGCAAGCCCCTAGCACTTCGCCATGGTCAAAAATTCAGATTAATATCGTTGAGTCCACATGGGAATCGTATCAGATACTCAGCTGATAAGAACAGATTTATTTTTTAATGAAGAAAATCTTACAAAACTTTACAGGAAAATGGCATTAACTTTTAATATTGCAGAGATATTATGATATTATGGTATACTTATAAATGTTTGGACATTATGTACACATTGTGGGAATATTTATTTACAGCCTTGCCTTTATGAATGAAGGAGTGCGTAGGACCCTTGGTGGGGACAGCATATTGTGAAAAAGGTTTAAACTTGTTGAGCACCAGTAAGGTGCTCAATACATATTTTCCTGCTCCAGCTTATGACGTCACTAACACAGAGTTTCCTAAACAGTTTCAGGTAAGACTTGGAAGCCAGTCTTCGCATTAAGTGTTCATTGCTGGCATCATAACCCCCTAGAGGTCCTACAACAAATGCTTCCACACTTACTCTATTATGAGTCATATGTAGATCTCTTGCTAGATCTGCATATTTATTCTCTTTTCTTCTCCTGGGCTTCCTCCCCATTTTCAAAGGGGCAGGTGATGTCCACTATTATCACTTCCCTGCCTTTTCTCAACACTAAGTCGAGGCGGCCCGTGTCGTTGGTACGTGCCAGGCACACGTTGATTTTCCCTTAACACTTCCCAGTTCCTGCCCTCTGCAAACCCTCTTTACCGGTGTAACAAGGGCATTGTGGCGGTGCTGCATGGCTGCTGCGTGTCTCATGAAGTGATTGACCACGTGAGGGAGGGTCTGTTGCTGGTGATGGCATCTTCTGCACTGCTGGTTGGTTCCTCCCTGGCAGCGGGCTCCATTCAGTGGTAAGAGGTTCAGACGGGCGCGGTGGATGAATCTCCAATCAGCAAAGGTGGTGAAGCTGCCATCCCGAAGGAAGGCAGATGAGGCCTTTTCTTGTGCAACAACCTTCATCACTTTCCCTTGGTCAGGTTTCCTATATAGCATTTCGCCACGATAGAGACGCCTTTGGGTGCGGATTGTGGAGGCAATCTTCCTTCTGTGATGTTTGCAGAGGACCTGCTCTTCAGTTTGGATGCGAAGATCGGTGTCGTAGTCGACTGACCATTGTACGTTGAGGCGACCAGTTGCGTCACGGGCATGTGACCACAGGGTTTGATGATCAGATGCCCTGCTGTCCATTTCTTCTTTGGAGAGGAACTGACAGGCATCTTGTACAGATGGTTCTCCTCGTGTTCTTTGGGCTGCGATATTTTGCATATCTTTCAAGGCGATCTGTTCTAGTGCTTGGTACTTAGAGGTGAGCAGCTTTAAGGCTGTGTCAATCAGAAATATGTCTGAGTCTTCTGTGGCGAGTGGGATTACACAGGACCCTGCCTGGCTGCTACAGTACAGATACTCGTTTGATGCCCGAGATTGTAAGTACAAAGTTTTTTTTATGAGTGGTCTCAGTGCATCATCGAGGTGCTTCCAGTCTGCTTTCCTGAGCTGCCATGTCTGCATGGCAAAAATGGCAGAGGGTAGGACAAAGGATTTTAGGGTGTCTATGCATTGCCATGGGGCCAGTTTGCTGGTCAGGATAGTGGTTCCAAGGTCTACTAGTTGGTCTACTGATGACAGGTCAGGGAGTAGATGGAATCCAACAGGTCTTCCCAAGAAAGTTGTGGGTTCACCATCTCTTTTGGCAGTAATTGGCTGACCATTTATCAAGCAGGTGGTGTCCCTTGTTCCCCTTGGTGTGTGTCCTGTTATGTGCAGGGTGGAGCACTTGGTTGGGCTCAGGGACAGACCTAAGGAGGCACAGGTGTTGGAGGTTGCCGAAAGCAGGTGTTGGAGGGTGTCCTTTTTCCGTGCAATGATGGTGATGTCATCAGCGTGGGCCAGGCATGGGTGGGGATGTGCGGCATCCATATGTAGGCCTGCTTGCGTGATAGTGTGTAGGATGGGTTCAATGGCAATGTTGAAGAGAAGAGCACTGATTGGACACCCTTGTCTTACCCCTCGTTGCACAGGGATTTCTTCGATGTCCCCTTCAGCGGTTCGAATTTGTGTGGTGAAATCTGTCAACAGGTCCTCGACGATTGCAACGAGATGTGGTCCGGCTCCTAGTCGGTTGAGTGATGCCTTTATTAAGGAGTGGGACACTGATCCAAAGGCATCTGAGATATTAAGGAAGGCAATGCACAGATCTTCCTGTTCACGTCTGGCTCTGTCAAGGTAATACTGGAGCAGATAGTTGTGCTCCAGCACTCCATCGGCTGGGAAAGAACACTTCTGGCTAGGATTTAGAATGTCATTGTCAATGCACCAGTTTCTGAGATGGGCTGCAAGGAATCCAGTAAATACCATGTACATGGTGTTGCACAGTGTGATGTTTCTCCAGTTTGCTATGTTGTTTTTGCCACCAGACTTTGGTATCAAGATGGAGTATGATGTCTTCCAAGCCAGTGGTATCTTTTTGGCTGCCAGGCAAATGTTATAAGATACCTGTGAGAACTCTGCATCCACGGCCAGCCTTTTTCCACTGGTGGTAGGAAATGCCATCTTTCCCAGGTGATGTGTTTTGGGCTGCTGCTTATCTTCAGTCGACCTCTGCTTCAGAAAATGAATTGACATCAACCTGGAGTCGGTTATCTGGAGGAGGAGGAAGGTTGTTGACCGCTTTTACCTGCTGGTCTGCAACCTTCATTCTTTCAGTGAAGTATTGTTCGATGTCATCCTTTGGAATCTGACACTGTTCCACTGGGCCCGACGTTATCAGACGGACTGCCCTCCGTCTGTTTTTTCTGTATATTCGTTGAGTGGTCCTGCAGTCACTGACGTCTGTGGGGTTCTTCTTTCGTTGCTGATGGTTGGTGTCGATGTTAAATGCTGATTGAACCTGCTGGGTTATAGTGTCCAAGAGACTCTCAAATGCTTCCCAGTCTGGGGTGCAGATGAGTTCTTTTACCATTGGATAAAAATTTCTCAGTAACCATTCCGCCTCTGCAGGCTCATTCTCCTCATCCTGGTTCTCTTCTGCTCCATTGTTGTCCTCTTCCACTACTCCTGCTGCTGTGTGGGCTGAAACTTGAGAGATGGTTATAGGCAGTGAAGGTGGTGTGTCACTGACCTGCAACTGTGTGTCTGGTGTTGCTGATTGTGATTGCAGGTTTAGGGCCTCCCCTACTTGAGGGGTGTTTTCTCGTGAATGTCGTTGATCACCTTGGTAAATGTCTTGTTGTAAGTTTCAGGTTTCATCAAAATTCTCCCAGTCCCTGGCAAGGTGTCTCAGAAACTCAGGAGTTTCACTCCTAACAAGGACTTGGTCAGATCTGTCTGAGTTTGCTAGATTCGTGGGGTCTGGGTGGAGGCAGCCATCTTGCTCTGGACTGCTTTCATTCTCTGGGTGGGTGTGTTCTTGTGGTTCTTGGCGTGCTTGTTCAATTTCCGGAGGCGAGGCTGGAGGAGCGGGAGAACTTTGGCCATTCCTTTGACGACATACTCTTTCAGGTGGTAATGAGGGTGGCCTGTCTCTGTTGCCCTGCCATTCTTGGCGCTTGTGCTTCTCCTGGTGGTTGTGTAGGCCTTTCTTAGATGGAAAGGACTCTGGGCAAGTGGGGCATTGGTGTCTGTGTCTCACTTGTTGCACAACGATGCGCCTGCTGGCTTCGCAGTTAGAGTTGTGGGTTGTTGGCCTCTCTCCCAGAGTTTCCCCACATCCAGCACAGCAATTCGTGTAACTGTGAATATGAATGTCATGGTGCTCTTTTAGATGCCTTATCAGGGACTGTCTGGCATTTGACCACTTTTGACTTGTTGTTGACCACCTGCACCCTTGATTGTCATGCTCAGTGCATTTGAATGTTGTTGGAGCAGGGAACCATATTTTTAGGACATTGTACGTCCTCTCTGGCTGGCGGGTCTGTTCAGTGTTTTGGTGAACTGTTTGGGCAATGTCGTTGGCTTCCTGCCTGACAATTGGGGTTTCCAGCAAACTGTTCGATTCTCCTTGGGGTGTTATCGGTGGAGTGACCTCACCAATCTGCCAGTGGGGATGGTTCTGGTGTTCAGGAGTCCCTTGGGGAGGGGAGACCTCTCCATGCTGCCTCCCTGTATAGTCCTGGTATCTGCTGGCCGATGCCACAGGGCTCCCTTGGAGGGGAGGACTCTCACCAGGCAGTTGATGGGTAATGTCTGAGCTCCCACTGGTTGATGTATCGATCACCAATTGTGGGAGGGAGGAGTTGCTGTCACTAGTCAGATGAGGAGAATTATCCAGGTGCTCGATGGCAGATGTTCTGTTCTTCTGTTGTGGAGGGGAGGTCCTATCAGCCTGCCAGCGGGATTGCCTGTGGCATCCATCAGCAGATGCCCCAGGGTCTAGATGTTGGGTGGAGGCCTCACCAGTTTGCCAGCGGGAGCTGTCCTGTCGTCCGCTGGCAGATGGCCCAGGGTCCCACAATGGGGGGGAGGCCTCAGCAGCCTCCAGGTGGGTGCTGTCCCATCGTCCACCAGCAGATGCCCCAGGGTTCCCTTGTGGGGGGGAGGCCTCACCAGCCTGCAGGTGGGTGCTGTCCAGTCGTTCACCAGCAGATGCCCCAGGGTTTCCTTGCAGGGGGGAGGCCTCACCAGCCTGCAGGTGGGTGGTGTCCTGTCGTCCACCAGCAGATGCCCCAGAGTTTCCTTGTGGGGGAAAGGCCCAGCCGGAGCTGTCAATTCTAACTCCGGCAGACAGCCCAGTGTCCCAAAGTGAGGGGGAGGCCTCGCCAGTTTGCCAACCGGAGCTGCCTCGTGCGCTGTCAGACAATCCAGGGTTCCGTTGTGGGGGTGGGGCCTCATCAGGTTGCAAGCAGGGGTGGCCCGTCAGTTCTCTGGTTATCACCCCAGATGTGCAGTTCTGGGGGGGAGCCTTGGTGGCTTTCCTCTTAGGACAAGGCCTTTGTGTTCGGTAGGGGTGGGAAGTGAGTGTACATGGCCTCTTTTGGGTGTTTGGTGTGGTTCATGTGCCGCTGTGGGTGTGTTGTACTGCAGTATGTGGGAGATCCTTTGTTTTATGATGGATAGAGTGAGGAAGATTGGAGAGGAGGGAGACTGAGGTTGTGCGTATGGGGAAGAGTTGGAGAAGAATGTAGCTGGGAGGTAGTGGGGGAGGCAAGCAGTGGATAGGCAGTAGAGGTTGGTCGGGGGACAGGCGGGAAGGGAGGGCGAGGTGTTGGGAGGAGGGAGTGGCGGGTGACAGATGTAGGGGAGTAAAACTGGAAAGGAGTAGTGGTGAGGGCAATGTGGGGTGGTGGGGAAGAAGAAGGAAAGGTGAAGGGGAGATGATTGAGTGGATAGTAGATGCTCGGAGTATTTAGGGGAAGGAGAGAGCGAATTAGGGGATCTAGTAAAGGTAGGAGGGGAAAAGATGGAGAGGTATAAGGGCTGGTGAGAGAAGGTTGGGGGAGGGAGGGTAGGTGGAAGAAGGGTGTGGAACTAGTGAGGGAACGGGTAGGGGTGTTTAAGTAGTGACAAGTGAAAGGTGGGGAGGTAGAGAGCGTGGGGGGGGGGAAGAGTGGGAAGGTAGTGGGTGAGTGGGTGAGTGAGAAGCGATGCCCAACCAGCGTTGTCTGTTGAGTGTAACTTCTCAGGCCGCGTCACTCCCGACACATATCAGTGCCAGCAAGAAGGACACACAAGCCCCGTTAGGCATGGCTTTCGTATCCTTTACTGCAGTATCAGCTCATGAACTTAATCATCCATATTTTTTGTGAACTGTTTCATACAGTTTGAATGTTACCTCTCTGTTAAAAATGATGTACAGTACCCTGGTGTGATCATCTATAGCATAGATGTTTGATGGAGGAGGTGGCGTGTATGTCTTCCTCTGCCTGGGCGAGTGATGTGGGTGCGCTGGGAGTTGCCGCCCGTGAGGGGAGGCGGGGAGGGAGATTTACTCAAAACACTGAGTTTCACAGGGCGACCTATTACATTTAATTGCTTTCTGGTGTTCAACACACACACAGATTTGGAGAAATGTTATTTGATATGCAGGGTATATATAAAGATATTTTTTGTCAATAATACAGATCTCTGAAAAACCCACCATCACCACACTATACTTAGAAAATGTAAAGTTCCTGATTTGTTTATCTCACAAATAATCACAAGTATTCCTTATGAGAAATGTTTACACCGTGTTGTTTTGACATTGTATTATACTATAGTGACTTGAATATGAATCAATCGTTTAGGCCAGTAGTAATAATAAATGGTACTATTATTGAAACATTTAGGTTTTCATCTGCGATGGGAGAGGGATTGACTGAATACACTGGAGATTCGCAGGGCGATTTTTTGCGCTTTATTGCTTTCTGGAGATCAACACATTTTTTTTGTTAATGTTATTTGATATACAAGTACAAGTAAAGACACAGACTTCCTTGTTAATGATATAAATTACATCAAAACACACGAGTCACCGCACTAGCCTGACAATATGTTATTATTTTTTGTTTCTACGCAACATGTTCAAAGAAAAATTCTGAATATGAAATATTAAAACCTGTTTTCTTTTTCTTTCACATTACAATATGCTGTAGATAAATATAGATCCACAACATACATCAACAGTAATAATAAGTACTGTAATTTTTTTTTCTCTATAGTATATGGTACACTGCTTCTGTAATTATTATCTCTTTGGTGATAAATTCATTTTTAACCTGCTGGAACCTAAGACAACCAAATCATTCATATAGAAGACAAAATCAAAATACAACCTTACTAATATTCTGCTTACCACAACCTAACCAAACTTAGGCTAAATGGAACTAATAAAATGAAATGTATTCCGACACACTAATAATAACAATAAGAACAACATTAATAATAATAATAATAATAATAATAATAATAATAATGAACTAGAGGGCTCCCCAAGGGGGTAATCACAGCAGCCGCGAGGCGATACACATCTAGCTCGGGTCGGAATATGACCTTGACCTTGACCTACACTCACCAATTTCGAAGTGAGGTTTTCATCTCTACCACTCACCTGTAAAATTTTGTGATGATATCTTGAGCGGTAGCGGGGTTATCATGGTAACAGACACACAGACCTTGGCCTACTTTCAGCACTTTCGAACTCGTAGAAGACTTTCATTGCTACTACACATCTGTTAAATTCTGTGATGTTATCTTAAGTTGTTGCGAAGTTATTGTGCTAACAGACACAGAGAAACACACACAGACAAACTGAAAACAATACCGGCTTCTCTATCGCAGCTGGTAATAATGATATATAACGGTCATGATCATCACGATCATCATCATCATCATCATCATCATCATCATAATCATAATAATAAAAATAATAATAAAGATATCTGAGACACACATTCTCTAGTAAAGCATGTGAGGATGAAAAATAGTTATTATAACCCACACACTCCGGGCTACTACTAATGCAATCGTCACCTCACAACGGGCAATTTCCGGAAGAACGCTGGAAAATTGCTTGTTTTAAAACCTTAACATCTTGGAAACTTTTGAACTGAGGGAAACGAGATAATGATCATTTTACTCAGCAACTCTTCAACTTGTTAAGTAAAGTATCCCGAGATCTCTAGGTCTTTGCATTGATGAAAAATGACGTAAGGAAAAGAACTAATTTTTGTCGCGAGAGCAGCGTGAGAGCAGCACGTGTTCGTGCATCTGCCCGTGGCGCCAACTATGGCCTTGCTCTCAATGTGACAACTTCTCCACTACTAGATAAACTAGCCTTATGGCACTGTCACTGAACCCTTTTCTTGTATCCGTGGATATAGACTTGGCAGGGGTGGATGATGCAATTAACTACAGGCAGTGCAGACTGAATCAGACAAATAGGAAAGTGAAGATACCGTTGTACACGTGGTAGGAGCGTGGGACAGACAGATTGTCACTTGTGTGCTTAGGAGGGACTCCTTCTCGACCTTCTGGCAGTGAGATGAAATCGCGTCCGGGGCAAACAGTGGTGGGAAGACACTTGCGTGTCTAGATGTCACGGGGCGGCCCCATAGCAGCCACATTGTGAAGTGTATAGACATCACTCGGTAGATAGGATTTAAAAATATTTAAGAACATTTATTCTCATGAATTACAACACAGATATAATAACTGAAAATGACATTTTTGAATATGGTTGCCTTTTCGTTTCACATACTTCAAGCTTAGTATGTTCCTGGCGACTTCTAGTCATCGTTTTCACTAAATTTTCTTTATAATATTTCTTAGCTTAATGGAATCTGACTTGGATGCAATTTTCGATTGCTCTGCGTGTGAAGTTCAGCTCTTCAATTAGTACAAATGAAGAAGACAAGCAATACCTCCTGAAGGTGGTGTTGAAGCACCAAAAGATGATCGAGAAGAAAACAAAAGCAGAAATGTTAGAATGAAAAAAATATATATAGCATGTCTTAGCTTCTGTGTTTTAATATGTGTTAAAAAACCACGTAATTTGCCAGACCACTAAATGTTGAGATAGAGTGTTTATTCTTTATGTATGTTTTTGGTTCAAGTAAATGAATGTAACAAGTAATGAAGATGAAAATTATTATTATTTATGTGAAACATCTATATATATATATATATATATATATATATATATATATATATATATATATTTATATATATATATCTCTATATCTCTCTCTCTCTCTCTCTCTCTCTCTCTCTCTCTCTCTATATATATATATATATATTTATCTATCTATATATATATGTATATATATATCTATCTATCTATCTATCTATCTATCTATGTATCTATCTATCTATATATATATATATTTATCTATATATATATATTTATCTATATCTATATATATATACATATATATATATATATATATATATATATATATATATATATATATATATATATATATATATATATATAAGAACATAAGAACATAAGAAGAGAGGATAACTGCAGTAGGCCGGTTGGCCCATGCTAGGCAGCTCCTAGAAGAGTAACTGAACTACTAGAATGAGATAAGGATAGCAAAGAAGAAGGCTCTCCCCGCCCTCCAAACCCTCCAGCCGAAGCCGGCAGGAAAAGTCAGAAAGAACACCACGCCGTATAGAAAAACTGGCGTGGACATTTTACAGGAAAGTGTGAAAGGAGAATAGAGACTATCATAGTGTAACCTGAAAAGAAAATTTATTTTTTAATTAGTATTGGTTATAATATTTTCTTTATTCTATATCCACCCCTTATTTGTCATATGCTTATCTAGCCTATGCTTGAAACTCTCAATGGAAGAGGCAGCAACTACTTTACTAGGTAGCTTATTCCATTCGTCTACTACTGTATTACCAAACCAATTTCTACCGATTTCCTTACTGAAACGGAATTTTTCTAGTTTGAAACCATTATTTCTAGTTCTATCCTGTATGCTCACTTTAAGTACCTTGCTAATATCTCCCTTATTTATACCATTCATCCACTTAAAAACCTCAATTAAGTCTCCCCTTACTCTACGCCTCTCTAGCGAATGCAGACTTAGTCTTTTCAGTCTGTCTTCATATGACAGGTTCCGGACGTCATGTATCATTTTAGTCATTCTTCTCTGTACATTTTCTAACGTGTGTGTGTTTATGTGTGTGTGTGAAATCAATGATGAAAGTCAAGATAGGGAATGACCCAGGAAATGATGAAGTATGTGGTGGAATGCTGAAGCATGAGGAAGAGATAGCAGTTGAATGGATATGGAAGATGTGCAGATTGGTCTGGGAGGAAGGTAGAGTCCCTGGAGGATTGGAAGTCTTTTATAATTATTCCCCTATACAAAGGAATAGGTGAAAAAGAAGTGTGTGGCAATCATAGCAGCATTTGTCTTCGTCGTGTACTAGGAAAAGTACTGTATATGGTACGATAGCCATTCATCGAGTTAGGGAAATAACAGAGCAATTACTTGGAGAAGAATATAGAGGTTGTAGGAATGGAATAGGCTGTGTAGATCAGATAATCATTCTTAAGTCTGTAGTGGAAATGTTTCAACAAAAGGGAAAGAAGTTGCCAACGGTCTTCATGGATTTGGAGAAAGTATGACAGTATGGATAGACAAGGAATGTGAAAAGTATTAATGATATATGGAGTAAATGGGAAGTTGTTGAATTCAATGAAGATTATTTCTGAGGATTCGATGGGTGCAGTGCGTGTGTATAGTGCTCTGAGTGAATGTTTCTATCTGAATGTTAGATTAAAACAGGGATGTGTTATGCCCCCATGGTTGTTCAGTCTGTATGTGAATGGGCTTATAAATGAGATATGACGAAGGACAATGGATGTTGAAGCGACCCTAATAAGAGAGGCCAGTGTTTGGAAACTCCCTGTACTGTTGTTTGCAGATGATGCTGTATTGTTAAGAGAAGATGGAGAACTGTATGCAAGGCTTGGAGAATGTGTTTGGTAGTGTGTGTAAGGAACGGAATCATAAGGTGTGATTGTAGGGAAGAGTAAAGTTATGGTCTTTGAGAGAAGTGAAATCTCTAAATGTGTAGTGAGGCTTGATGAGGAAGAAATGAAAAATGTGAGTGCGTTTAAGTAGGCTACTTGAGCAGCGTGATAAGGATGGAAGTTTAGAGGTTGAAGTGCTTGAAAGGGTACAACAGGAAAGAAAGGTTGCTGGGTCTTTGAGAGCAGTGATAAGGAACAGGCAAGTGTGGATGGAAGTAAAAAAAAAAAAAAAAAAAAAAAAAAAACACTGCATGACAGTATTGTGATACCACGTCTATCGTATGGAAGTGAAGTTTTGGACCTTGTTCGAAGGTCACAAGAGTGTGAGGAGTGGGAATGAGTTATTTGAAAGAAGCATGTGAGTTACGTGGAGACACAGAGTAACACATATGGAAGTGAAGAAGCACTGTTGTGTGGATGTGGATGTGACAGAAAATGTTAGAAGAAATACACGGAGATGGTTTGGCCATGTGGAAAGGACAGAGTGCGACACACGAACGAGGAGAGCGTATGCGAGTGAGATGGATAGGGGGAGAGGGAAGGGGAGGCAAAGGATGGGATGGAGGGATGGAGTGGAGATGTATATGAGAGGGAGAGGTGTTGTCAGCTGGGATCAGGTCAGTGAAATGTTGAGGGACTGGGCGACATGGAGGAGACTTGTTTGTGGTCACCCCTTACGGGATTAAGGCGTCTGGTAATACATAGATAGATAGAATACTATATGCTTAATATAATCCTAGTGATTTCTAGTTACCCTTATAATTAAATTATCTGTATATCGTTTCCAAGCAGTATGGTATCTGACTTGGATGTATTTTTCAGTAATAGCTGTAATCACGAAAACCATGTGATTGTCTAATGGTCCTTATTCTTTCATGTGATTGTCAAGGTCTGCGTTTATAGGCTTGTGCAAGTAAATGTGCAAGACTGACTGCTTAGGACCGTTATAAGTTAGTTTGGAAAGATTTTCCCCTGATTTCACAAAATGAGAAGCATGTACTTTGAAAGGCGGCTCACATGTCATTCATACATCAATGTCATCATCCAAGGGAGAAATCAGTGCACCTTTCCTCTTCAGCAAGACTAGGATATTAATAGTAGTGATGTTAGTGCTCACTAATGCATCTAGACATGTCTCACACTGGAAAAACCGTTTCAGCTTAAGCAAGTTTTTATTAGTGAATGATGAAAGTGAAAGAATAAGTACAGTAGGCTGTACTACATCGTGAGCTATTCCTTCACCGTTTTACTGTCCCCGTCCTGGAGGGGCTCGGGGACGGGTATTGCTCTCACTGTTTGTTTAGGGCAAATGCCCGAAAACTAGTGTGGGGGAGGGGGGAGATCTGTGTAGTCTGTAAGTGCTGAAGGTGGGGAAAGACACCTCTTCCTCACACGTTTATAATGATAAATTATTCTCCCGTGAGGGAGTGGACCGATCCTGGAAATACTGCAATACCTGGCCGATCCGTGGCAAAGGTGGAACAAGCCCCTAGCACTTCGCCATGGTCAAAAAATCAGATTAATATCGTTGATCCCACATGGGGATCGTATCAGATACTAAGCTGATAAGAACAGATACTACACTTTGATCTTAGCCCAAAGGCCGAGAAGCGATGCCCAACCTTTTTTTTTTTTTTTTTTTTTTTTTTTTTTATTCCGCTTATCAACCATTGGGGCCGAAGCCCCTGGTTATTAAGGCCATATATATATATATATATATATATATATATATATATATATATATATATATATATATATAGATTTAAACATATATAGACACACACACACACACACACACACACACACACACACACACACACACACACTTCCATGCAGACATACAGACACACTTTCATGCAAACGTACATATATATATATATATATATATATATATATATATATAATAATTTTAATCTTATTTATTTTTTTTTGTATTTTTATTTTTTTAATTTTTTCTTGGTTTTATATTTTTTATACCTTATATTATAAAGAAAAACTAATCTAAAGACCCTAAAACTAATCACCTAACAGACAAATCGCTAACCTATACTAAATCCTACAAAGAGAAATAGCTAGACCTACACTAATGGTAAAAATACCTCGACTAATAGAACACCATCGACTGCAGATATGTAATGCCTTTCTACATTACATACCTGCACTCATCACCTGGTGACTGTCAGTCGAGGCACAACCTAATATAGGGGACATCAATATATGAAAGGGAACCAGACGAGTCAGGAACATTTCCATATACGTCAGCTGTTGTCCCTAATTAGAATAACTTAAGCAAGATGGCATAATGTATTTACATAATTTGTACAGAAAGTGAAGAACCTCGCCCAGGAGACCACCATCGACTACAAGTGCCCAATACCTTCCTATATTGCACACTTGCACTCATCAGCTGGTGACTGTCAGGCGAGGAACTTGGCTTAATGTAGGGGACATCGATATTAGAAATAGATCGGTGGGAGGAGGAACTATTTAAAATATGTCAACTGTCAACCCTAATTAATATTACAATATATACATTTGGGCAAATATGAATTGGAGCAGATGGGAGACGTGGAAGGTATGTGTAAGATATTTACAGAAGAAATATGTGCAGCATGTGATGTGGTGTGTGGAAGGAAGAGAAGACGGAGGGGGGTGAAGGAACAGCGTGGTGGACTGAAGAGGTGAAACAGGCTGTGGCACAAAAGAAGAAAGCATACAATGAATGGATGAGAAATAGGGGCGTGGAAGAAGATGAGAGGCGGAAGAGAGAGTTATATGTGGAAAGGAAGAGAGAAGTGAAATGATTAGTAAGAGAGAGTAAGAAGAGAGTGGATGAGGAATTTGGAAGGAATTTGAGTGTAAAGTGGAGGGACTGTAAGAAAATGTTCTGGAGAGAAGTGAAAAGAGTAAGGCAGGGTGGAAGTGAAGTTAGCAGGGGAGTGAAAGATAAAAATGGTAGATTACTAGTGGAGAAGGGAGAAAAAGTGAGCAGATGGAGAGAACACTTTAAGGAATTGTTGAACGTAGAGGATGGAAGTAATGCGAGTATAAGTGGCTGGGGAATGGCTGGGAGAAGGAGGGAGGTGAGAAGACAGGAAGAAATCAGTAGGATAGAAGTTGTGGAAGCAATGAAGAAAGTTAAATCGGGGAAAGCCCAGGAATTGATGGAGTGTGTGATGAAATGCTGAAGCATGGGGGAGAGATAGTAGTAGAATGGATGTGGAAGATGTGCAGATTGGCCTGGGAGGAAGGTAGAGTCCCGGAGGATTGGAAGTCAGGTATAATTATTCCCTTGTACAAAGGAAAAGGGGAAAAAGAAGTGTGTGGTAATCATAGGGGCATTTGTCTTCTTAGTATAATAGGAAAAGTTTATGGTAGGATACTTATAGACAGAGTTAGAGAAAGAACAGAGAAATTAGTTGGAGAAGAACAGGGAGGCTTTAGGAAGGGAAGAGGTTCTGTAGATCAGATATTCATTCTTAGATCTTTAGTGGAAAAGTTTCTAGAGAAGGGAAAGAAGTTGTATGCAGCTTTCATGGATTTGGAGAAAGCATATGACAGGGTGGATAGACAAGGATTGTGGAAAGTGTTAAGAATATATGGAGTAGATGGGAAGTTGTTGAATGCTGTGAAGAGTATGTACGATGGTGCGAAGGCTGCAGTGCGTGTGGATGGTGAACTAAGTGAATTTTTCTCTTTGAAAGTTGGTTTGAAACAGGGATGTGTCATGTCTCCATGGTTGTTCAATCTGTACATGGATGGGGTAATAAAAGAGGTACAAGGTAGGGCAGTGGATGTTGGAGTGGCCCTGGTGAGAGAGGATAGTGTTTGGAAACTCCCTGTACTGTTGTTTGCAGATGATACTGTGTTGTTGAGTGAAGACGAAGGGGAGCTGCAAGGCTTGGTGGATGAGTTTGAGAGAGTGTGTAAGAAACGGAACCTAAAGGTGAATGTAGGGAAGAGTAAAGTGATGGTCTTTGAGAGAGGTGAAGTTAGTGAATGTACAGCGAGGCTGGATGGTGAGGAATTGGAAAATGTGAGTACGTTTAAGTATTTGGGTAGTGTGATGAGTAAGGATGGAGGTTTGGAGGGTGAAGTGCTTGAAAGGGTACAGCAGGGAAGAAAGGTTGCTGGTTCCTTGAAAGCAGTGATAAGAAACAGGTGAAGTGAGCATGGAAGTGAAAAAGTTACTACATGACAGTATTGTGATACCAACTCTAACGTACGGAAGTGAAGCTTGGACATTGTTGGAAGTACACAAGTCAAGAGTGAGAGCAGTGGAAATGAGTTATTTAAGAGGAGCCTGTGGAGTCACGTGGAGAGACAGGCTGACGAATGAGGATATAAAGGAGCGTTGTGGTGTGGATGTGGATGTGATAGGAAGCGTTATGAGGAACACACTGAGGTGGTTTGGCCATGTGGAGAGGATGGAGGGTGAAAGACTGACGAAGAGAGTGTATATGAGTGAGGTGGAGGGGGGAAGAGGGAGGGGGAGGCCGAGGATGAGATGGAGGGATGGGGTGGAGAGGTATATGAGAGAGGGGGGTGTGAGTTGGGAGCAGGGCAGTGAAATGGCGGGGGACAGGGCGACTTGGAGGCGATTTGTTTGTGGCCACCCCAAACGGGATTGAGGCGTCTGGCAATAGATAGATAGATAGATAGATAGACATTTACTGTTCATAAAAACCATAACCACACAGTAAAAAAGTCACATCACTCTGATCAGTCCGGTCTCTCTCAAGAAAGCCATCAATTTACCAGTCATAACAATGTCCCCATCACCCAGGATGGTGGAAAGGATGAAGGGGACGTGTACTGCGTCGCAGTAATTTATAAGTGAAGCACGTTCACGAATAAATCGCCGACAGCGCAGGATGATATGGCTGATAGATAACACCGCATTACAGATGTCAGTGCGGTGGGAAGCGTCTTTCCATATATGGTTTTATGTGGGTTAAAATGGTGGCATTAAGCCGTAACCGTGCCAACACTTTTTCTTCTAGGCGACTGGGACGGTTGGCAGTGTCCCAGTCGCCCAGGTACGGCTTACAAGTTGGAATATTTAGTCTGGTCCACTGACCTTGCCACAGAAGATTTATTGATTTCTTTCCGAGAGATAGACTCGTCCGTAGATCACGAGGAAAGTCCCAAGTCTCCTCGAGCTCTACAGCCGACTTTGCAAGTAAGTCAGCCTGCTCATTGCCGTAGATACGACAATGACCAGGCACCCAGATCAGCGTGAATGACTTGTTGCATGAATGCAACTTATTAACGATGCGGCCCTGGATCTCATGAGAGTCCGTAGTGCAAGATGCAACTGCCTGAAGGGCTGATTTTGAATCTGAAAATATGACAAATGAGTCATGCCTAGAATTGAGAGCATAGTCTATGGCTTTGTCAATAGCAAAAAGTTCTGAAGTAAACACAGATGTATGAGTCGTCAACCGATACCTGAGGGCACATTCAGTCGACCACACACTTGCACCCACACATTCACTCGACTTGGAGCCGTCGGTGTACAATTGATGGGACCCCAAGTGTCGAACAATGATGTTACGAAACAAGTGGTGGACCTCCGCCTCTGGCGCCTTGGCCTTTGGTGCTGGGAGCCATGTAACATCGACTGTAAAGCCGGGTGGCTCCCAAGGTGCTATATTTTTAAGCACAAACTTGTCACAGTCACTGGGGTCCACATCAAGCTCCTGAGTCAGTAAGTGGAGGCGAGCGGCAAGTGGCCGACGCACCCCCCGCAGAAGGTGGTGGTATTGACGCAGGGGGGTACAGGCCACATTGCCGATATTACTTTTCCTTAACGTCCTGATGCTGTAGGACAAGGCCAGGTGGTCTGGTGAATACGGAGGGGAGGCACATTCGCCTCCACTTCGATACGAGTCACACGGGTACACCGGACGGCTCCAAGACACATTTGCAAACATTTATTCTGTAACACATCCAATCCTTTCAGAGTGGCATCGGATGCCGAGCCATACACCTGTGCGCCATAGTCTAGCTTCGATCTAATAAGGGACTTATACACCATTAATAAAGATTTTCTGTCAGCACCCCAGGTAGTACCCGCTAGGTACTTGAGGACATTTAACGGTTTATCACAACGAGCAAGCAAAGTATTAACATGAAGTTTAAAATTCATTCTACGATCAAAATGTATTCCTAAAAATTTTACAGAATTTTGAAAAGGTACCGCCTGATTATCCAAAGTTAAGCACAAATTAGGTACGTTACGATTAGTGAAAACTATAGTGGCACACTTACGTATGGAAAACTTAAATCCCCACTGCAAGGCCCATTGGTGGATGGAGTCAAGGGCTGCTTGAATCCACCCAGCCGAAAATTGTGCATTACGGGAAGAGTGCCATATTGCACAATCGTCAGCGTAGAGCGAGTATTTAAGATTCCTCGGGATGGGAGCTGATGACAGAATATCATTGATCATAATACTAAATAAAGTAGGACTAAGCACACTTCCCTGTGGCACCCCGTTTTCCTGGATAAATATATCCGATGTTACGTTATGGGGCAATTTGACAGAGAAAGTTCTGTCCCTTAAGAAATTTGAAATAAAAATAGGCAAATTTCCTCTTAAACCATAAGCATAGAGCTTCATTAGTATACCGTGTTGCCAGGTCATGTCATAGGCTTTATGGATGTCCAAGAACACCCCTATCATGAATTCTTTATTGGCAAATGCCTCTGCAATACAATGCTCCAAATTCATTAAATGATCTAGTGAACTTCTGTATTTACAGAAGCCACATTGTTGATCATTTAACAAATTCTTCGACTCTAAAACAAAAAG
Source organism: Coenobita brevimanus (assembly GCF_032717465.1). NCBI lineage: Eukaryota > Metazoa > Arthropoda > Malacostraca > Decapoda > Coenobitidae > Coenobita > Coenobita brevimanus. The sequence continues at coordinate 26,690,111 of NC_137062.1, forward strand.
AAGCCTATTGTTAACCATACGTTCCATGACCTTACATAGACAAGAAGTCAACACAATAGGACGAAATGAAGTGGGGTTCATAAGACGACCAGCCTCTTAGGGTATCGGTATGACGTGCGCAAAGTGCCATGAGTTTGGGAACGTTTGAAACGCCCAAATCTCATTGTACAATGCTAACATCTTAATCAGGTTGTCCTGATTAAGATGCTGGATCATACCGTACGTGATGGTGTCTGGTCCAGGGCTGGTGTCTTTACAGGAATTAAGGGCAAGGAGCAGTTCATCTAGTGTAAACTCTTGGTTGTACGGGGAGTTTACGTCTTCTGTGGCAAAGTCTAATATCTGTAGCTCAGCCGTGCGTTTATGATGTTGGAAACGTGGGTCATAATTGGCTGAGCTACTTATATGAGAAAAACTCCTGGCGAGGATGTTAGCAACGTCCACGGGCTCGTCATAGATGTTATTATTTACTTGCAAGGTGGTGACTGGGAAATATGGGCCTTTATTATTTAATATTCTTATGGTGGACCAGACTTTACGTAATGGTGTTGTACGAGTCACCGTGGACACAAAGGACCGCCAGGAGTCACGTTTGGCCCTTCTTATTATTCTCCTTGCCTCAGCCCGTGCCTCTTTGTATGCAATAAAATTTTTCTCAGTGGGCTGACTATCAAAAATCCTGTATCTCCTATTGCGTTTTCTTAATGCTTGTCAGCAATCCGGCGTCCACCAATGTGCTCTATGCTTCGCATGAACTGTAGAAGTCTTGGGAATAGCAGCCTCAGCTGCATGTAATATGGAAGTAGTTATATTTTCGACCTTAACATCTATGGTCTCCCCAGATATATCTAAATTGGCGATCCTTGAGAAGGATCCCCAATCTGCTTTCTTATAGTTAAATTTTGGAGGTGGAGGGTCCGAAATGATGTCGCGTGTATAAGAAAGACAGATGGGTAAATGATCACTTCCCAAGGAGTCGTCGTAAGGGTCCCATGAGAGATCTTGATGTATACCAGGGGAGGCCAAAGATAAGTCAATGGCCAAAAAGTTACCAGTACGATCATCTACACGAGTCGCTCTACCATCGTTCAGAAGACAGAGGTTGGACTGTAGTATTAGGTCGGCTACTTGCTCCCCACGACCATCGATCCTCAAGCTACCCCATTGATAGTGATGGGCGTTAAAGTCGCCCAACGCTAACTTATTCCCAGGTAGATGTTCAACTACAGTCGTTCTATTTTATCAAGGCAGTTTGGGTCGGGCTCTCTGGGACCTCACACTGTTAGCTCTGTTGTCATATCGCCGCCGACACATGTGTAATTATTTGTGTTCACCTCTCTCTCTCTCTCTCACTCTCCTATTTTAAGCTAGTAAATACTTATAAATGAATTTTAAACACTCTGTATAGATGTAATTCAATAAAAAAGCTGTAGTATAGTATACATCTCATAAGACTTGTCAGCATTGCCTTTGAGACGTTGTCAGGTGGTTACACGAGGGACAGCCCTGCGTGAGTGGGTCATACTCGGTCAGTCTCCCGCCATGGAAGCTATTTAAAAAAAAAAAAAAAAAACGCACCTATAGACTTTTACCTCAGGAGTGGTGTGGAAAAAAAGTCGAAAACAAGAGAAAAAATTAAGAAAATACAATTAGTAGTAGTTAATATATAATATGAGAGAGAGGGAGGGAGAGAGAGAGAGAAAGAGAGAGAGAGCGAGAGTGAGCGCACGTGTGTGGCGACGATGTGGCAACAGAGCTAACAGAGTGAGGTCCCAGAGAGCCCGACCCAAACTGCCTTGATAAAATAGAATGACTGTAGTGAATTTAAAGCATCACTATCAATGGGGCCATGTGGAGGACAGTACAGAGAGCAAATAGACAGATATGTGTTATTAAATTTTACTCTGCACGCAACAGCTTCCAGAGTAGAATTTAGAATCACTTCCATTTGTGGGTGTGATTTGTGGGTGTATATGGCAACTCCGTGACCTTCATATCTTCTATACGAGTGGTAGTGTTTGAACTGTGGAGGATCAGGGTGATCCTCCAGGCGCGTCTCCTGTAAACAAACAACCTCTGGCCTGTGTATTGACAGCAAGATTGCTATATTTGGTAACTTATTCCCGACACCTCTACAATTCCACTGTAATACAGTGAATGCGGCGGTTTAAGATTTTCGAGGGTGGCCAGTGTGCTTAGTTTTTTTATGCCCCCCGCGACCAGGCGAGTGGCTATCGGGGGACCTTTCCCGGTTCTTACTCATGGAGACCTCCATATTCTCATCAATTATAAGGCTCCCAGACTCCACCGAGGAAGAGCTATTCTTTCTCTCCCTCGCTGGACCAGGAGCGGGAAGGACATGAGGACGTGACTGTTTAGTGAGGGTGGTCAAATTAATCTTGTCAGACTTGTCTGGCTTCGATTTTGGCCGCACTGACTGCGAAGGAGCAGCAGCAGCCTGGGAGTAGGAAGTTGCAACAGGGATGTCCGTCAGAGAGTTGGAGCGTACAGGAGGCTTAGACTGAGAGGTAGGACGTGGGGCATGAGGAGCGAATGTAAGGTCAGTCTGTGTCTCCACAGTGCACATCACAGGACAGGACACAACCGCTGATGCATAGGAGATATTAGGTTTGGGAGTTGCATGCAACTCCTTCACCTTCTTCCTAGCATCGAAGAAGGAAATGCCCTGTGTTGCTTTTACTGTGCAGACCTCCTTCTCCTCCTTCCACTTGGGACAAGCCCTCGAGGAAGTGGAGTGAGCATCCTTGCAGTGAAAGCAGCACTCAGTCTCGGATGTACAGTTGTCAGCAGAGTGACCTACAGTCGCGCACTTGCCACACACAAAGTTGGAAGCCCGACAAGCCTTTTCGTGGTGTCCATAGAGTTGACACTTTGCACAACGAAGGGGGTTCGGGATGTATGGTCTGACATTTACTATTTCATATCCAACTTTCACATTGGTTGGGAGAGATACCTTTCCAAAAGTCAAAACAACTGTTGCGGTCTTCGTCCTTATGCCTTCCGAAAATCTTGTGATGAATCTGGCCTCTATTACATCTTGCTGAGCAAGTTCCTGTACGATTTCTTCCTCCTCCATAAGCACAAGATCCCTGCAGGTGATAACACCCTTGCAGGAATTCATGGCGTGCGAGATCGTTGTTTGGACATCGTGACAGTGGAACTTCCTCAGTTTAAGCAAATCCTTGACCTGAGCTGAATTCTTGGTTTTTACGAGAAGGTCTCCACTCGCAAGTTTTTTCACTTGTTCCACCTCTCCTGCACACCCATCAATCACCTTCTTGATGATGAAGGGATTGAGGCTGGACAGGGGAGTGGAACTAACCAAATGAATCATGACAAACTCGGCGTTGTGTATGTTAATGTCAAGACGGGTACGTGTCTGGGGCCGTTCAGTATGGGGGCAGTCCGTCCGTGCAGCAGTCGGGGGTCGGTCAGGACTACCTCCCCCCCTGAAGGGGGGGAGGCAGTAGTGGCGTCCGCCATAGTTACCACTTCCCCCGTGAGGGGGAAGTGGGAAGAAAGAGAAAAACAACCAAGGGAGAGATTGCCCGGGGAAAACACACCTAGTCTGAGGTTATCCTCTCAAACTACTCTCGGGAGGACGCGCCTGTGTGTCACTCACACCCCAGAGCGATCAGTGGGGGGTACACTCCAGAGGTGAGTAAGCAAAGGTAATCTCAAGAAACAGATATAGACACCTACTATATCTCTAGTAAGGGTAGGGAGGAATATGAATGCTAGCTAACCTAACTTTATTCGGAAAAAGCACAAAAAAAACTATTGCCGGTGGGGCAGCCCTAGAATCTGGAGGAGAGTTCAGCACACGTCTGTTCTCTCCGCAACCATGCATCAAAGTCCGCCCAACCAGCGTTGTCTGTTGAGTGTAACTTCTCAGGCTGCGTCACTCCCGACATATATCACTGCCAGCAAGAAGGACACACAAGCCCCGTTAGGCATGGCTTTCGTATCCTTCTTTACTGCAGTATCAGCTCATGAACTTAATCATCCATATTTTTTGTGAACTGTTTCATTCAGTATGAATGTTACTTCTCTGTTAAAAATGATGCACGGTACCCTGGTGTGATCATCTATAGCATAGATGTTTGATGGAGGAGAAGGTGGCGTGTATGTCTTCCTCTGCCTGGGCGAGTGATGTGGGTGCGCTGGGAGTTGCCGCCCGTGAGGGGAGGCGGGGAGGGAGATTTACTCAAAACACTGAGTTTCACAGGGCGACCTATTACAATTAATTGCTTTCTGGTGTTCAACACACACACAGATTTGGAGAAATGTTATTTGATATGAAGGGTATATATAAAGATATTTCTTGTCAATAATACAGATCTCTGAAAAACCCACCATCACCACACTATACTTAGAAAATGTAAAGTTCCTGATTTGTTTATCCCACAAATAATCACAAGTATTCCTTATGAGAAATGTTTACAACGTGTTGTTTTGACATTGTATTATACTATAGTGACTTGAATATGAATCAATCGTTTAGGCCAGTAGTAATAATAAATGGTACTATTATTGAAACATTTAGGTTTTCATCTGCGATGGGAGAGGGATTGACTGAAGACATTGGAGTTTCGCAGGGCGATTTTTTGCGCTTTATTGCTTTCTGGAGATCAACACATTTTTTTTTGTTAATGTTATTTGATATACAAGGTACAAGTAAAGACACAGACATCCTTGTTAATGATATAAATTTCATCAAAACACACGAGTCACCGCACTAGCCTGACAGTATGTTATTATTTTTTGTTTCTACGCAACATGTTCAAAGAAAAATTCTGAATATGAAATATTAAGACCTGTTTTCTTTTTCTCTCACATTACAATATGCTGTAGATAAATATAGATCCACAATATACATCAACAGTAATAATAAGTACTGTAATTTTTTTTCTCTATAGTATATGGTACACTGCTTCTGTAATTATTATCTCTTTGGTGATAAATTCATTTTTAACCTGCTGGAACCTAAGACAACCAAATCATTCATATAGAAGACAAAATCAAAATACAACCTTACTAATATTCTGCTTACCACAACCTAACCAAACTTAGCCTAAATGGAACTAATAAAATGAAATGTATTCCGACACACTAATAATAACAACAAGAATAACATTAATAATAATAATAATAATAATAATAATAATAATAATAAACTAGAGGGCTCCCCAAGGGGGTAATCACAGCAGCCGCTAGGCGATACGCATCTAGCTCGGGTCGGAATATGACCTTGACCTTGACCTACACTCACCAATTTCGAAGTGAGGTTTTCATCCCTACTACACACCTGTAAAATTTTGTGATGATATCTTGAGCGGTAGCGGGGTTATCATGGTAACAGACACACAGACCTTGGCCTACTTTCAGCACTTTCGAACTCGTAGACGACTTTCATTGCTACTACACATCTGTTAAATTCTGTGATGATATCTTAAGTTGTTGCGAAGTTATCGTGCTAACAGACACAGAGAAACACACACAGACAAACTGAAAACAATACCGGCTTCTCTATCGCAGCTGGTAATAATGATATATAACGGTCATGATCATCACGATCATCATCATCATCATCATCATTATCATAATCATAATAATAAAAAATAATAATAAAGATATCTGAGACACACATTCTCTAGTAAAGCATGTGAGGATGAAAAATAGTTATTATAACCCACACACTCCGGGCTACTACTAATGCAATCGTCACCTCACAACGGGCAATTTCCGGAAGAACGCTGGAAAATTGCTTGTTTTAAAACCTTAACATCTTGGAAACTTTTGAACTGAGGGAAACGAGATAATGATCATTTTACTCAGTAACTCTTCAACTTGTTAAGTAAAGTATCCCGAGATCTCTAGGTCTTTGCATTGATGAAAAATAACGTAAGGAAAAGAACTAATTTTTGTCGCGAGAGCAGCGTGAGAGCAGCTCTTAATGTGACAACTTCTCCACTACTAGATAAACTAGCCTTATGGCACTGTCACTGAACCCTTTTCTTGTATCCGTGGAAATAGACTTGACATGGGTGGATGATGCAATTAACTACAGGCAGTGTAGACTGAATCAAACAAATAGGAAAGTGAAGATACCGTTGTACACCTGGTAAGAGCGTGGGACAGACGGATTGTCACTTGTGTGCTTTGGAGGGACTCCCTCTCGACCTTCTGGCAGTCAGATGATATCGCGTCCGGGTCAAACAGTGGTGGGGCGGCCCCATAGCAGCCACATTGTGGAGTGTATAGACATTACCCGGCAGATAGGATTTAAAAATATTTAAGAACATTTATTCTCATGAATTACAACACAGATAAAATAACTGAAAATGACATTTTTGAATATGGTTGCCTTTTCGTTTTACATGCTTCAAGCTTAGTATGTTCCTGGCGACTTCTAGTCATCGTCTTCACTAAATTTTCTTTATAATATTTCCTAGCATAATGACATCTGACTTGGATGCAATTTTCGATTGCTCTGCGTGTGAAGTTCAGCTCTTCAATTAGTACAAATGAAGAAGACAAGCAATACCTCCTGAAGGTGGTGTTGAAGCACCAAAAGATGATAGAGAAGAAAACAAAAGCAGAAATGTTAGAATGAAAAAAATATATAAAGCATGTCTTAGCTTCTGTGTTTTAATATGTGTTAAAAAACCACGTAATTTGCCAGACCACTAAATGTTGAGATAGAGTGTTTATTCTTTATGTATGTTTTTGGTTCATGTAAATGAATGTAACAAGTAATGAAGATGAAAATTATTATTATTTATGTGAAACATCCATATATATATATATATATATATATATATATATATATATATATATATATATATATATATATATATATATATATATATATATATATATATATATATATATATATATATATATATATATATATAAAGATAAACACCAACGTTATCAGGAACATCTTTAATAAATTGGTGACGTTTCGACAACTCGTTTGTCATTTTCAAACCTATAGAAAATACAATAAAATCAAAGTAAACACCATGTCTATGATAAAAATACGAAAACTCAAGTAAAAAACCAAAGTAAAACACCATGTCTAATAAAATACAAGTGAAGAATTATTATGATAAGATCTATCTATCTATCTATCTATAGCCCGACGCCCTAATCCCGCAAAGGGTGGCCGCAGACAAAACGCCTCCAAGTCACTCTGTCACCCACCATTTGACTCCCCTCCCCCCAACTCACCCCCCCCTCCCTCATATACCTCTCAACTCCATCCCTCCACCGCATCCTCGGTCTACCCCTCCCTCTCCCTCCCTCCACCTCACCTACATACACCCTCTTAGTCAGTCTTTCATTCTCCATCCTCTCCACATGTCCAAACCACCTCAGTGTGGGATGCTACTAAGTACAAGGAAAATTTAAACAGAAATACATGTAATAAGACAATACATAAGAAACCTTAAAAACAGAGAAGGGGCGTGGAGCAGTCGTGTGTGCCCAGTGTGGGCTGTAGGTGGTGAGTGAGGAGTGATTCAGCCAGGAGGCGTGTTACGTTGGTGTTTATCTTCATATTGAGACTACGCTTCCCCCATGGTGAATCAATTTCATCTGTATATATATATATATATATATATATATATATATATATATATATATATATATATATATATATATATATATATATATATATATATTGTTACATAGCCTATGATTTCATCATCCTTTGTGTAATTTTAACGCACAGTATGCTGCATGTTTGATCACGAGCGTGTTCTGCCTCAGTCCCCCCCTTCTACCGTTATAGTAGAGTAAGTCGTTCTTTCTGTTGTTCAGAGCGGGATTGTCAACTCTTTGTCCCCATGGCTTCATTTGCGTGTCCTTCTTACAAGTTGTATGAAGCTCTGCCGGCCCCTTTATAATGAGCTCAGTCTCTGCATCATTGCCACTTAGATCTACTCCTCATTTTGTTCACATCTCTGTCCTCCCCTGTACAGTTATTATTGAGTGCTCAGGAAGTCTCGAACCATCTAGCAGCTGTGTGATTTGAGTATAACTGTTATTGAATTTTTTCCTTGTACTTTATAGCATGGGGTGTTGATTTGTGGGCCTAGTGAGGCTTTTTTGTAATTTATGTAGGATTCATTTTGTGAGCCAGTTTTAATATTATTTTGTATCTGTAATAATTTATCCTGCTTTAACTGAGCATTACCCAGTGTATTTTCATTTTACCAGGGCTGACTTAGGTAAATTTACTCTTGCTAATTTCATGTTAATAGAGGCTATTGCAGTTAACCATATATTTAACCTGTTTTTTGCCATTACATTATCCTTATGAGTCCTGAATGTTTTGTTGTTAGTTTGAGCATTAAACTTTAACTTGTAATTTTACCTAACTCTTTTGTTTTGAACCTGGAACTTTACGGGACAGTAGTGATTTTTAGTATTCTCACTTAAAGTGTACATTATCTTTCTCTGTTCCGTAACATAAATTTGGCGACCTCAATATCAGGATATTCAGGATATTATCATAAGGATATTGCTTGATATTTTGTGACTGTTACTTATTCATGATGTCTACTATTACTACACTTGATGAAGCCAAAGATTTTTTGTCAAATGTGCAAACAGTGTGTGATGTAAAAAACAGAACAAAGAATGAACTTAAGCTTGTTGCTCAACAATTGGGAATTGCTGTTCGCTCTCATCATTCTAAAGATCAAATTGTTGACATGATTAATGAAAGCTTGTTTAATGTAACTCCTCCAAATGAGCAAACGCAGATTGAATTAGCTAAGTTACAGCTAGCCCTGCAGGAGGCTCGTGTGAAGGAAGCTGAATTTCAAGCACGTGCTAAGGAGGCTGAGTCTCAGGCTAAGGAGGCTTGTGTTAAGGAGGCTGAGTTTCACGCACAAGTTGAACTTGCTAGGATTCAGGCAGACCATGAGTATCGCATGAAACAAGGTGGAACTGGATCATCTAGCTCTGATGATTTTGATGTGGCTAAAAATGTTAAACTTGTCCCTCCTTTTAATGAATCTGATTTAACAAAGTATTTTCAGTTGTTTGAGAGGGTAGCTACAGGTTTTAATTGGCCAAAAATTATTGGCCAGTACTCCTTCAAACTGTTCTTACCGGTAAAGCTCAAGTAACTTATGCATCTTTGCCTCAGGATCAATCTGATAATTATGATGTAGTTAAGAGCTTGATTCTTAAGGCCTATGAGCTTGTTCCTGAAGCTTATGGAGTAAAATTTAGGACAACTTACAAGCAAGATAAGCAATCCCATGTTGAGTATGCAAAAATCAAAGAAGATCTGTTAGAGCAGTGGTTAAATTCTAAGAATGTGGATTCTGATTTTGGTAAATTTAAGCAGATGATTCTGCTGGAGGACTTCAAGAGGTGTATTTATAAAGATGTAAGCCTATATCTTGATGAGAAAAGAATAGATAATTTGTCTGATGCTGCAGTTTTAGCTGATGAATATGCTCTCATTCACAAGAGATATTCTAGAGAAAGAAGGAAAGCTGAGAGTAAGTACGTTGCCTCTACTCAGAGTACAGGTAACAGGAAAGAGAATAAAGACGATGTTTCTCAGGAAGTAAATACCAGCTTCACCTCTAGATTTCAGGTGCTTGAGGATGCGAAAGTGGATGTACTGTATGTGGAATAACTGAAACAAAATGGAGAGGAGAAAGTGTGAGAGAATGGGAGTATGGATGGGGTATATGTGCAGGAGTAGATGAGAATGAGAGGGCAAAGGAAGGAGTGTGTATAATTGTGAGTAAAAGATGGAAGAAGAGCATAAGACAGTATGGATCAGTTGGGTCAAGGATTGTGTGGGTAAAGTTGAAAGTTGGAATACAAATGTGGGCGATTGTGTGTGTGTATGCGCCAACGCAAGATCGTGCTAGAAGAGTGAGAGAAGAGTTCTGGACAAATGTGGAAGTGTGCATGGAAAAGTTTGGAAGGAATGAGAGAGTGTTTTTGATTGGTGATATGAATGGTAAAGTTGGTAATGTGAAGGTGGATGGAATAGTTGGTGAGTGGGGTGTGCCTGCTGAGACAGATAAGAATGGGAGTGCGTTAGTGGACATTTGTGCTGGGAGGGGGTTGGTGATAGCTAATACCCTCTTCAGGCATAAAATGATCCACAGGTATACATGGCGAGTGATGAGAAGGGTGGGTGGTGAACTGAATGAAAGGAAGGCAATGATTGATTATGTGTGTGTGGATGAAAGGATGCGAAGATGTGTAAAGGATGCAAGAGTGTATAGAGGTTGGGGGAGTGGACTTTCTGACCACTACTTGGTGGTGGCCAGAATTAGGATGCAAGTAAGATGGAGGAATAGAAGAAGGGAAAGACGAGAGGAAGGAGTAGTTGCAAGGAGAGTGGAAAGGTTACAAGAGGATGAGAAAAAGGCAGAGTATAAGAGAGAAGTGGAGGAACGATTGGGCAAATATGAATTGGAGCAGATGGGAGACGTGGAACGTATGTGTAAGATATTTACAGAAGAAATATGTGCAGCATGTGATGTGGTGTGTGGAAGGAAGAGAAGACGGAGGGGGTGCAAGGAACAGCGTGGTGGACTGAAGAGGTGAAACAGGCTGTGGCACAAAAGAAGAAAGCATACAATGAATGGATGAGAAATAGGGGCGTGGAAGAAGTTGAGAGGCGGAAGAGAGAGTTATATGTGGAAAGGAAGAGAGAGGTGAAAAGATTAGTAAGAGAGAGTAAGAAGAGAGTGGATGAGGAATTTGGAAGGAATTTGAGTGTAAAATGGAGGGACCGTAAGAAAATGTTCTGGAGAGAAGTGAAAAGAGTAAGACAGGGTGGAAGTGAAGTTAGCAGGGGAGTGAAAGATAAAAATGGTAGATTACTAGTGGAGAAGGGAGAAAAAGTGAGCAGATGGAGAGAACACTTTAAAGAATTGTTGAACGTAGAGGATGGAAGTAATGCAAGTATAAGTGGCTGGGGAATGGCTGGGAGATGGAGGGAGGTGAGAAGACAGGAAGAAATCAGTAGGATAGAAGTTGTGGAAGCAATGAAGAAAGTTAAATCGGGGAAAGCCCCAGGAATTGATGGAGTGTGTGATGAAATGCTGAAGCATGGGGGAGAGATAGTAGTAGAATGGATGTGGAAGATGTGCAGATTGGCCTGGGAGGAAGGTAGAGTCCCGGAGGATTGGAAGTCAGGTATAATTATTCCCTTGTACAAAGGAAAAGGAGAAAAAGAAGTGTGTGGTAATCATAGGGGCATTTGTCTTCTTAGTATAATAGGAAAAGTGTATGGTAGGATACTTATAGACAGAGTTAGAGAAAGAACAGAGAAATTAGTTGGAGAAGAACAGGGAGGCTTTAGGAAGGGAAGAGGTTGTGTAGATCAGATATTCATTCTTAGATCTTTAGTGGAAAAGTTTCTAGAGAAGGGAAAGAAGTTGTATGCGGCTTTCATGGATTTGGAGAAAGCATATGACAGGGTGGATAGACAAGGATTGTGGAAAGTGTTAAGAATATATGGAGTAGATGAGAAGTTGTTGAATGCTGTGAAGAGTATGTACGATGGTGCGAAGGCTGCAGTGCGTGTGTGGATGGTGAACTAAGTGAATTTTTCTCTTTGAAAGTTGGTTTGAAACAGGGATGTGTCATGTCTCCATGGTTGTTCAATCTGTACATGGATGGGGTAATAAAAGAGGTACAAGGTAGGGTAGTGGATGTTGGAGTGGCCCTGGTGAGAGAGGATAGTGTTTGGAAACTCCCTGTACTGTTGTTTGCAGATGATACTGTGTTGTTGAGTGAAGACGAAGGGGAGCTGCAAGGCTTGGTGGATGAGTTTGAGAGAGTGTGTAAGAAACGGAACCTAAAGGTGAATGTAGGGAAGAGTAAAGTGATGGTCTTTGAGAGAGGTGAAGTTAGTGAATGTACAGCGAGGCTGGATGGTGAGGAATTGGAAAATGTGAGTACGTTTAAGTATTTGGGTAGTGTGATGAGTAAGGATGGAGGTTTGGAGGGTGAAGTGCTTGAAAGGGTACAGCAGGGAAGAAAGGTTGCTGGTTCCTTGAAAGCAGTGATAAGAAACAGGTGAAGTGAGCATGGAAGTGAAAAAGTTACTACATGACAGTATTGTGATACCAACTCTAACGTACGGAAGTGAAGCTTGGACATTGTTGGAAGGACACAAGTCAAGAGTGAGGGCAGTGGAAATGAGTTATTTAAGAGGAGCCTGTGGAGTCACGTGGAGAGACAGGCTGACGAATGAGGATATAAAGGAGCGTTGTGGTGTGGATGTGGATGTGATAGGAAGCGTTATGAGGAACACACTGAGGTGGTTTGGCCATGTGGAGAGGATGGAGGGTGAAAGACTGACGAAGAGAGTGTATGTGAGTGAGGTGGAGGGGGGAAGAGGGAGGGGGAGGCCGAGGATGAGATGGAGAGATGGGGTGGAGAGATATATGAGAGAGGGGGGTGTGAGTTGGGAGCAGGGCAGTGAAATGGCGAGGGACAGGGCGACTTGGGGGCGATTTGTTTGTGGCCACCCCAAACGGGATTGAGGCGTCTGGCAATAGATAGATAGATAGAAATGTACTTATTGTAATAAGCTTGGTCATACTACGGAGAAATGTTTCAGGAGACAGCGTCATGTGAACAAAAAGGAGTCTTTAAATATTCAGTCAATTGGTCTAGTGTCCACCCTTGAGAGTTCCCAGAATTCTTTAACTGAGTTAACTGAACCTGCTTTGAGGGGTAACTTAAATTCTCATGATGGAGCTCCTCTTTTGAGCAGTAACGTGGGTGACACTCTCAAGAGTTCATGTGCTAATTTCCTGTCTGATGGTTTTGTCAGTCCTCTGGACAGTAATGACAGGAAATCAGTTAAAATATATCGTGATACAGGTGCTTGCCAATCCCTTATGCTGACCAGTGTTCTAGGCTCTAATGTTAATTCCTCTGATGAAACTGTAATCTTACAAGGTGTAGAGAATAATTACTTCTCTGTCCCTCTGTGCAGAGTGAATTTAGAGTCTGGTTTTGTTAATTGTTCCGTTATGGTTGGGTTGGTTGAGACACTCCCAATGTCAGGTGTAACTTTCTTACTTGGAAATGATATTGGTGGAAGTCAAGTGTGTCCAGCTTCTCAGTTGTCTAGTGAGCCAGTGGCTGCGACCCAGGATTGTGATGTCCCTGATGTGTTCCCTGCATGTCCTGTCACTAGGGCTAAGCCTAAAGTTACTGGTGATTTAGAGGATAATAATGATGATGATGATGTTATCCTAGCTGACACTTTTCTTGTTAATTTGGACCACTCACCAGATGAGGCAGTACCCCGTAGTGTTGATAATTTGTCTCGTCAAGAGTTGGTTGAGTTGCAGGTTGCTGACCCTGAGTTGAAAGGTCTAGCTAACTCTGCTTACAGTGAAGAAGAGTCAGCCGGTGCTTCTACTTGTTATTATGTAAAGTCAGGAGTACTTATGAGGAAGTGGAGACCCCCAACAGCATCAGCCGACTGTGAATGGGAGGTTGTACATCAAGTTGTCATCCCTCGTGTTTGTAGGCAGGATATCATTAGAGTGGCTCATGATTCCAGTTTGGCAGGACACCTTGGAGTGAGGAAGACTGTGGCACGCATTTTGAAACACTTCTACTGGCCAGGTATCTTCAGGGATGTTTCCTGGTATTGTAAGTCTTGTCACACCTGTCAAGTTGTGGGGAAGTGTAATCAGACCGAAAAGGTTGCACCTCTAGTTCCCATTCCTCCTTTTGAGGCGCCATTCACCCGTGTGTTGGTGGATATTGTGGGCCCTCTTCCTAAGAATTCTTCAGGATTTTCTTATGTGTTGACCCTGATTGATATGGCTACTCGTTATCCTGAAGCCATTCCACTTAGAAATATCTCAGCAAAGAACGTGGTTAAGGAAATGCTAGGGTTCTTCACAAAGTTTGGTCTGCCCAAGGAGGTACAGTCAGACCGGGGAAGTAATTTCATGTCAAATGTTTTCAAGCAGTCTCTGAAAGAGTTGGGCATCACCCAGATCACGTCTTCAGCTTACCATCCCCAGACCCAAGGAGCGTTGGAGAGATATCATCAAACACTCAAATCGATGCTCAAGAAATACTGTTTGGACCATCAGAAAGACTGGGATAAAGGTCTTCCATTCGTTGTGTTTGCCGCAAGAGAATCTCCAAATGAATCACTGGGCTTCTCACCTTTTGAACTACTGTTTGGCCATGAAGTAAGAGGACCCCTTAAGTTACTCAAGGAATGCTGGCTGTTGGAGGAAGATGACGTCAACCTGCTGGAGTATGATGAAGTTCAAAGAACGGCTGTCCACTGCTTTACAGCTGGCGAGAGAGAATTTAGGAGCTGCTTAGGAGAAGATGAAGACTTGGTATGATAAGAAGTCCAGGTTACGCCACTTTCAGCCAGGAGTTCAGGTTTTGATTCTGCTACCAGTTCATGGGCAACCTCTTCAAGCCAAGTTTAGTGGTCCTTATTTCATGGAGAAGAAACTCAGTGATGTCAACTATGTCATCGCCACACCAGATCGTAGAAAGAACAAGCAACTATGTCACATCAACATGCTAAAATTATATCACAGGCGGGACGAAAATTATCCAGTCTGCACTGTAGCTGTTCCACCCGAGTCTGCAAGTGAAGCTCTCCCATGCAGTATGAGCCTGAGTGATAGTTTGGGGAAGAATCCTGATATCATGAATGATCTCCAGACTAAGCTTTCTCATCTACCTCCTGAGGAAAGGCAGGAGTTTTCGGCATTACTGCAGGAGTACCCGCAAGTGTTCCGTGCCACTCCAGGAAGAACCACTGTGTTGATGCATGATGTCGATGTTGGAGACACAAAGCCAATTAAATTGCCTCCTTACCATGTGAACCCAGTGAAAGTTCCTCTCATCCAGAAGGAGCTTGGCTACCTGTTGGACCACAAGATGATTGAGCCATGTCAGAGCGAGTGGAGTTCTCCTGTCACTCTAGTCCCTAAGCCAGGTGGGTCACAGCGGCCTTGCATTGACTACAGACGTGTTAATCAGATAACTAAAACAGACAGTTACCCTCTCCCTCGTGTGGAAGATTGCAGAGACAAGATCGGAAAGGCTAGGTACATAAGTAAGTTTGATTTGTTAAAGGGATACTGGCAAGTACCTATGACTGAACGTGCTAGGGAGATCTCATGTTTTGTAACACTAGGAAAGACTTTTGCATGTTCCGTAATGCCGTATGGTATGAAGAATGCACCAGCCACATTTCAGAAGCTCATGAATGTTGTAACAGAGGGTTTGGCAGGCCCAGGCAGGGTGTGTTGTTTATATTGATGATGTATTAATCTTCAGTGACAACTGGAAAGATCACCTATGCCATGTCAGTAAATTTCTTGAACATTTGGTTCATGCTAATCTTGTAGCTAATTTATCAAAGTGTGAGTTTGGTCAAGCTAAAGTTCAGTACCTTGGGTACGTAATTGGTGATGGACATGTTGCACCACCAGCAGCTAAGGTTCAGGTTATAAGTGATCTTCCCAGACCTAAAAGCAGGAAGGAGCTACAAAGATTTTTGGGAATGGTAGGTTATTACAGGAGATTTGTTCTTAACTTTTCAGTTCTTGTATCACCACTTACAGACCTACTGAAAAAGGGAGTTAAATTTGTCTGGACCGATAACTGTGAATCCTGTTTCAACAAACTTAAAGCTATTCTATTAAGTCAGCCAGTGCTCGCTACTCCAAATTTTGCTAAGCCTTTTAAGATGGCTGTTGATGCAAGTGATACAGGAGCTGGGGCTGTTTTGCTGCAAGAGGATGATTAGGGTATTGAACATCCTGTATCTTATTACAGTAAGAAGTTCACTCCACCTCAAAAGAACTACTCCACTATTGAGAAAGAGCTTTTGGCCTTGCTTTTGGGTTTACAGCATTTTTCATTTTATTTGTGTTCTGGTTTTGACCCCATAGTCATTTATACCGATCATAACCCACTGAAATTCCTTAGTAAGTTTAAAGATAAAAATCAGAGATTGACAAGATGGAATCTACTTCTTCAGGAGTATTCATTAGACATACAACATGTCAAGGGGAAAGAAAATGTTATTGCAGATTGCTTATCTAGACTTTAGACAGATTGTTTTAGAGTAACAAGAAATTTCCTTTGTAAATTTCTTTTTCTTTGTGGGGAGGTGTTACATAGCCTATGATTTCATCATCCTTTGTGTAATTTTAACGCACAGTATGCTGCATGTTTGATCACGAACGTGTTCTGCCTCAGTCCCCCCCTTCTACCGTTATAGTAGAGTAAGTCGTTCTTTCTGTTGTTCAGAGCGGGATTGTCAACTCTTTGTCCCCATGGCTTAATTTGCGCGTCCTTCTTACAAGTTGTATCAAGCTCTGCCGGCCCCTATATAATGAGCTCAGTCTCTGCATAATTGCCACTTAGATCTACTCCTCATTTTGTTCACATCTCTGTCCTCCCCTGTACAGTTATCATTGAGTGCTCAGGAAGTCTCCAACCATCTATAGTCTCACCAATCTAAAACCAAGGTTTGGGTGGAGTCCAGCCGGGGATTTCCCGGCGTACATCGTTGCCTTGTTTCCTATACTCTGATTGGGTAGTGGCTGACCTGACACCGTTAGAGTTCGTCCGCTCACACCTCGCCACCTGGCCTGACATGACTTCACCCACTTCTGTGTGTGTGTGTGTGTGTGTGTGTGTGTGTGTGTGTGTTTTTGTGTGTGTGTAAAGACAAACTAATTTAAGTTATAAATATAATTTAAGTTACCGGTATATATATAACAAAGTGAACAGTGGAAGCACGTGACAGAAACTTAATCTCCCTCCAATGGATTAACTCCCAGTATGGGCCTGGATGTTGCCGCTCGTGAGTGTTTTAACTTATTTATTTCTATTAAGAAAATAGCGTATGTTCTACTGATTCCTTCAAATTATATTATAAACGTAATTGTTACATTACTTACCCAACTTAGAACTACCGTGAAAGTCGGTTAAAGTAACCACATTTTTTTCAGCACCACTGTAAAATATGTATGCCACGTTTCTTTACTGATGTACAAGAGCCATATGCATTACAAGTTTACCTTCCTTTGATATGCTAGAATGCTTACGTTTATATTGTATTAGTATGTGTGTACCTATCTGTGATGCCTATTACATATATAACAGAATCTACTCATCGCTCGTTTAGGAAGTATGGCATGGCTGCACCCAGCGCCAGACCCCACCCAAACCTTGGTTTTAGATTGGTGAGACTATAGCAGCTGTGTGATTTGAGTATAACTGTTATTGCATTTTTTCCTTGTACTGTATAGCATGGGGTGTTGATTTGTGGGCCTAGTGAGGCTTTTTTGTAATTTATGTAGGATTCATTTTGTCAGCCAGTTTTAATATTATTTTGTATCTGTAATATTTTATCTTGCTTTAACTGAGCATTACCCAGTGTATTTTCATTTTACCAGGGCTGACTTAGGTAAATTTACTCTTGCTAATTTCATGTTAATAAAGGCTATTGCAGTTAACCATATATTTAACCTGTTTTTTGCCATTACATTATCCTTATGAGTCCTGAATGTTTTGTTGTTAGTTTGAGCATTAAACTTTAACTTGTAATTTTACCTAACTCTTTTGTTTTGAACCTGGAACTTTACGGGACAGTAGTGATTTTTAGTATTCTCACTTAAAGTGTACATTATCTTCCTCTGTTCCGTAACAATATATATATATATATATATATATATATATATATATATATATATATATATATATATATATATATATATATATATATATATATATATATATATATATATATATATATATATATATATATATATATATATATATATATTGTTACATGGCCTATGATTTCATCATCCTTTGTGTAATTTTAACGCACAGTATGCTGCATGTTTGATCACGAACGTGTTCTGCCTCAGTCCCCCCCTTCTACCGTTATATTAGAGTAAGTCGTTCTTTCTGTTGTTCAGAGCGGGATTGTCAACTCTTTGTCCCCATGGCTTCATTTGCGCGTCCTTCTTACAAGTTGTATCAAGCTCTGCCGGCCCCTTTATAATGAGCTCAGTCTCTGCATCACTGCCACTTAGATCTACTCATTTTGTTCACATCTCTGTCCTCCCCTGTACCGTTATTATTATTGTGAGTGCTCCGGAAGTCACCAACCATCTAGCAGCTGTGTAATTTGACTATAACTGTTATTGCATTTTTTCCTCGTACTGTATAGCATAAGGTGTTGATTTGTACGCCTAGTGAGGTTTTCTGTAATTTATGTAGGATTCATTTTGTCAGCCAGTTTTAATATTATTTTGTATCTGTAATAATTTATCTTGCTTTAACTGAGCATTACCCAGTGTATTTTCATTTTACCAGGGCTGACTTAGGTAAATTTACTCTTGCTAATTTCATGTTAATAGAGGCTATTGTAGTTAACCATATATTTAACCTGTTTTTTGCCATTACATTATCCTTATGAGTCCTGAATGTTTTGTTGTTAGTTTGAGCATTAAACTTTAACTGGTAATTTTACCTAACTCTTTTCTTTTGAACCTGGAACTTTACGGGACAGTAGTGATTTTTAGTATTCTCACTTAAAGTGTACATTATCTTCCTCTGTTCCGTAACAATATATATATATATATATATATATATATATATATATATATATATATATATATATATATATACACACACTTGTGTGTGTGTTTATGTGTGTGTGTGAAAGCAATGATGAAAGTCAAGATAGGGAATGACCCAGGAACTGATGAAGTATGTGGTGGAATGCTGAAGCATGAGGAAGAGATAGTAGTTGAATGGATATGGAAGATGTGCAGATTGGTCTGGGAGGAAGGTAGAGTCCCTGGAGGATTGGAAGTCATGTATAATTATTCCCCTATACAAAAGAATAGGTGAAAAAGAAGTGTGTGGCAATCATAGCAGCATTTGTCTTCGTCGTGGAATAGGAAAAGTACTGTATATGGTACGATAGCCATTCATCGAGTTAGGCAAATAACAGAGCAATTACTTGGAGAAGAATATAGAGGTTGTAGGAATGGGATAGGCTGTGTAGATCAGATAATCATTCTTAAGTCTGTAGTGGAAATGTTTCAACAAAATGGAAAGAAGTTGTCAACGATCTTCATGGATTTGGAGAAAGTATGACAGGGTGGATAGACAAGGAATGTGAAAAGTATTAAGGATATATGGAGTAAATGGGAAGTTGTTCAATTCCGTGAAGATTATTTTTGAGGATTCGATGTGTGCAGTGCGTGTGTATAATGCTCTGAGTGAATGTTTCTATCTGAATGTTAGATTAAAACAGGGATGTGTTATGTCCCCATGGTTCTTCAGTCTGTATGTGAATGGGCTTATAAATGAGATATGACGAATGGCAATGGATGTTGAAGCGACCCTAATAAGAGAGGCCAGTGTTTGGAAACTCCCTGTACTGTTGTTTGCAGATGATGCTGTATTGTTAAGAGAAGATGGAGAACTGTATGCAAGGCTTGGAGACTGTGTTTGGTAGTGTGTGTAAGGAACGGAATCATAAGGTGTGATTGTAGGGAAGAGTAAAGTTATGGTCTTTGAGAGAAGTGAAATCTCTAAATGTGTAGTGAGGCTTGATGAGGAAGAAATGAAAAATGTGAGTGCGTTTAAGTAGGCTACTTGAGCAGCGTGATAAGGATGGAAGTTTAGAGGTTGAAGTGCTTGAAAGGGTACAACAGGAAAGAAAGGTTGCTGGGTCTTTGAGAGCAGTGATAAGGAACAGGCAAGTGAGGATGGAAGTAAAAAAAAAAAAAAAAAAACTCACTGCATGACAGTATTGTGATACCACGTCTATCGTATGGAAGTGAAGTTTTGGACCTTGTTCGAAGGTCACAAGAGTGTGAGGAGTGGGAATGAGTTATTTGAAAGAAGCATGTGAGTTACGTGGAGACACAGAGTAACACATATGGAAGTGAAGAAGCACTATTGTGTGGATGTGGATGTGACAGAAAATGTTAGAAGAAATACACGGAGGTGGTTTGGCCATGTGGAAAGGACAGAGTGCGACACACGAACGAGGAGAGCGTATGCGAGTGAGATGGATAGGGGAAGAGGGAAGGGGAGGCAAAGGATGGGATGGAGGGATGGAGTGGAGATGTATATGAGAGGGAGAGGTGTTGTCAGCTGGGATCAGGTCAGTGAAATGTTGAAGGACTGGGCGACATGGAGGAGATTTGTTTGTGGTCACCCCTTACGGGATTAAGGCGTCTGGTAATACATAGATAGATAGAATACTACATGCTTAAAATAATCCTAGTGATTTCTAGTTACCCTTATAATTATCTGTATATCGTTTCCAAGCGGTATAGTATCTGATTTGGATGTATTTTTCAGTAATAGCTGTAATCAGAAAAACCATGTGATTGTCTAATGGTCCTTATTCTTTCATGTGATTGTCAAGGTCTGCTATTATAGGCTTCTGCAAGTAAATGTGCAACAATGACTCCTTAGGACCGATATAAGTTAGTTTGGAAAGATTTTCCCCTGATTTCACAAAATGAGAAGCATGTACAGTACTTTGAAAGGCGGCTCACATGTCATTCATACATCAATGTCATCATCCAAGGGAGAAATCAGTGCACCTTTCCTCTTCGGCAAGACTAGGATATTAATAGTAGTGATGTTAGTGCTCACTAATGCATCTAGACATGTCTAACACTGGAAAAACCGTTTCAGCTTAAGCAAGTTTTTATTAATGAATGATGAAGGTGAAAGAATAAGTACAGTAGGCTGTACTACATCGTGAGCTATTCCTTCACCGTTTTACTGTCCCCGTCCCAGAGGGGCTCGGGGACGGGAATTGCTCTCACTGTTTGTTTAGGGCTAATGCCCCAAGACTTAGAAAATGTAAAGTTCCTGATTTGTGGGGGAGGGGGGAGATCTGTGTAGTCTGTAAGTGCTGAAGGTGGGGAAAGGCACCTCTTCCTCACACGTTTATATGATAAATTATTCTCCCCTGGGGGAGTGGACCGATCCCGGAAATACTGCAATACCGGGCCGATCCGTGGCTAAGGTGGAGCAAGCCCCTAGCACTTCGCCATGGTCAAAAAATCAGATTAATATCGTTGATCCCACATGGGGATCGTATCAGATACTAAGCTGATAAGAACAGATTTATTTTTTATTGAAGAAAATCTTACAACACTTTACAGGAAAATGGCATTAACATTTAACATTACAGAGATATGATATTATGGTGAACTTATATGAAAATGTTTTGACATGTCCATGTTGTGGGAATATTTATTTACAGCCTTGTCTTTATGAATTAAGAAATGCATAGGACCCTTGGTGGGGACAGCATGTTTTGAAAAAGGTTTAAACTTGTTGAGCGCCAGTAAGGTGCTCAATATATATTTTCCTGCTCCAGCTTATGACGTCACTAACACAGAGTTTCCTAAACAGTTTCAGGTAAGACTTGGAAGCCAGTCTTCGCATTAAGCGTTCATTGCTGGGATCATAACCCCTAGGGGTCCTACAACAAATGCTTCCACACTTACTCTCTCATGACTCATTCGCAGATCTCTTGCTAGATCTGCATATTTATTCTCTTTTCTTCTTCTGGCCTCCTGGAAGGCTTCCTCCCCATTTTCAAAGGGGCAGGTGATGTCCACTATTATCACTTCCCCGCCTTTTCTCAGCACTAAGTCAGGGCGGCCCATGTCATTGGTGCCAGGCACACGTTGATTTTCCCTTAACACTTCCCAGTTCCTGCCCTCTGCAGCCCTCTTTACCCGTGTAACAAGGGCATTGTGGCGGTGCTGCATGGCTGCTGCGTGTCTCATGCAGTGGTTGACCACGTGAGGAGGGTCTCTTGCTGATGATGGCATCTTCTGCACTGTGGGTTGGTTCCTCTCTGGCGGCGGGCTCCATTCAGTGGTAAGAGGTTCAGACGGGCGCGGTGGATGAATCTCCAGTCAGCAAAGGTGGTGAAGCTGCCATCCCGAAGGAAGGCAGATGAGGCCTTTTCTTGTGCAATGACCTTCATCACTTTCCCTTGGTCAGGTTTCCTATGTAGCATTTCGTCACGATGGAGACGCCTTTGGGTGCGGATTGTGGAGGCAATCTTCCTTCTGTGACGTTTGCAGAGGGCCTGGTCTTCAGTTTGGATGCGGAGATCATTGTCGTCGTCGACTGACCATTGTACGTTGAGGCGACCAGATGCGTCACGGGCACGTGACCACAGGGTTTGATGGTCAGATGCCCTGTTGCCCATTTCTTCTTTGGAGAGGAACAGACAGGCATCTTGTACGGATGGTTCCCCTCGTGTTCTTTGGGCTGCGATATTTTGCACATCTTTCCAGGCGATTTGTTCCAGTGCTTGGTCCTTAGAGGTGAGCAGCTTGAAGGCCGTGTCAATCAGAAATATGTCTGAGTCTTCTGCTGCGAGTGGGATTGCACAGGACCCTGCCCGGCTGCTACCATACAGATACTCGTTTGATGCCCGGGATTGTAGGTACAAAGTTTTCTTTATGAGTGGTCTCAGTGTATCATCAAGGTGCTTCCAGTCAGCTTTCCTGAGCTGCCATGTCCGCATGGCAAAGACGGCAGAGGGTAGAACAAAGGATTTTAGGGCGTCTATGCGTTGCCATGGGGCCAGTTTGCTGGTCAGGATAGTGGTTCCGAGGTCGACTAGTTGGTCCACTGATGACAGGTCAGGGAGTAGATGGAATCCAACAGGTCTTCCCAAGAAAGTTGTGGGTTCACCATCTCTTTTTGCAGTAATTTGCTGACCATTTATCAAGAAGGTGGTGTCCCTTGTTCCCCTTGGTGCGTGTCCTGTTATGTGCAGGGTGGAGCACTTGGTTGGGTTCAGGGACAGACCTAAGGAGGCACAGATGTTGCAGGTTGCTGAAAGCAGGTGTTGGAGGGTGTCCTTTTTCCGTGCAATGATGGTGATGTCATCAACGTAGGCCAGGCATGGGTGGGGATGTGCGGCATCCATACGTAGGCCTGCTTGTGTGATAGTGTGTAGGATGGGTTCAATGGCAATGTTGAAGAGAAGAGCACTGATTGGACACCCTTGTCTTACCCCTCGTTGCACTGAGATATCTTCAATGTCCCCTTCAGCGGTTCGAAATTGTGTGGTGCAATCTGTCAACAGGTCCTCGACGATTGCAACGAGATGTGGTCCGGCTCCTAGTCGGCTGAGAGATGCCTTTATTAAGGAGTGGGAAACTGATCCAAAGGCATCTGAGATATCAAGGAAGGCAATGCACAGATCTTCCTGTTCACGTCTGGCCCTGTCAAGGTAATACTGGAGCAGGTAGTTGTGCTCCAGCACTCCATCGGCTGGGAGAGAACACTTCTGGCCTGGATTGAGAATGTCATTGTCAGTGCACCAGTTTCTGAGACGGGCTGCAAGGCATCCAGTATATAACTTGTACAGGGTGTTACACAGTGTGATGTTTCTCCAGTTTGCTATGTTGTTTTTGTCACCAGACTTGGGGATCAAGATGGAGTATGATGTCTTCCAAGCCTGTGGTATCTTTTTGGCTGCCAGGCAAATGTTAAAGATACCTGTGAGAACTCTGCATCCTGGGTCAGCCTTTTTCCACTGGCGGTAGGAAATGCCATCTTTTCCAGGTGATGTGTTTTCGGCTGCTGCTAATCTACGGTCGACCTCTGCTTCAGAAAATGAATTGACATCAACCTGGGGTCGGTTATCTGGCGGAGGAGGAAGGTTATTGACCGCTTCTACCTGCTGGACTGCAACCTTCATTCTTTCAGTGAAGTGTTGTTTGATGTCATCCTTTGGAATCTGACACTGTTCCCCTGAGCCCGACGTTATCAGACGGACTGCCCTCCGTCTGTTGTTTCTGTATATTCGTTGAATGGTCTTGCAGTCACTGACGTCTGTGGGCTTTTTCTTTCGTTGCTGGTGGTTGGTGTCGATGTTAAATGCTGATTGAACCTGCTGGGTTATAGTGTCCAAGAGACCCTCAAATGCTTCCCAGTCAGGGGTGCGGATGAGTTCTTTTACCATTGGATAAAAATTTCTCAGTAACCATTCCGCCTCTGCCGGATCATTCTCCTCGTCCTGGTTCTCTTCTGCTCCATTGTTGTCCTCTTCCACTACTCCTGCTGCTGTGTGGGCTGAAACTTGAGAGATGGTTATAGGCAGTGAAGGTGGTGTGTCACTGGCCTGCAACTGTGTGTCTGGTGTTGCTGACTGTGATTGCAGAATTAAGGCCTCCCCTACTTGAGGGGTGTTTTCTCTTGAATGTCGTTGATCACCTTGGTATATGTCTTGTTGTAAGTTTCTGGTTTCATCAAAATTCTCCCAGTCCCTGGCAAGGTGTCTCAGGAACTCAGGAGTTTCACTCCTAACAAGGACTTGGTCAGATCTGTCTGAGTTTGCTAGATTCGTGGGGGCTGGGTGGAGGTAGCCATCTTGCTCTGGACTGCTTTCATTCTCTGGGTGGGTGTGTTCTTGTGGTTCTTGGCATGCTTGTTCATTTTCTGGAGGCGAGGCTGGAGGAGCGGGAGAACTTTGGCCATTCCTTTGACGACATACTCTTTCAGGTGGTAGTGGGGGTGGCCTGTCTCTGTTGCCCTGCCATTCTTGGCGCTTGTGTTTCTCCTGGTGGTTGTGTAGTCCTTTCTTAGATGGAAAAGACTCTGGGCAAGTGGGGCATTGGTGTCTGTGTCTCACTTGTTGCACAATGATGCGCCGGCTGGCTTCGCAGTTAGAGTTGTGGGTTGTTGGCCTCTGTCCCAGAGTTTCCCCACATCCAGCACAGCAATTCGTGTAACTGTGAGTATGAATGTCATGGTGCTCTTTTAGATGCCTTATCAGGGACTGTCTGGCATTTGACCACTTTTGACTTGTTGTTGACCACCTGCACCCTTGATTGTCATGCTCAGTGCATATGAATGTTGTTGGAGCAGGGAACCAAATTTTTAGGACATTGTACACCCTCTCTGGCTGGCGGGTCTGTTCAGTGTTTTGGTGAACTGTTTGGGCAAGGTCGTTGGCTTCCTGCCTGACAATTGGGGTTTCCAGGAAACTGTTTGATTCTCCTTGGGGTGTGATCGGTGGAGTGACCTCGCCATTCTGCCGGTGGGGATGGTTCTGGTGTTCAGGAGTCCCTTGGGGAGGGGAGACCTCTCCATGTTGCCTCCCTGTATAGTCCTGGTTTCCCCTGGCCGATGCCACAGGGCTTCCTTGGAGGGGAGAACTCTCACCAGGCAGTTGATGGGTAATGTCTGAGCGCTCACTGGTTGATGTATCGATCACCAATTGTGGGAGGGAGGAGTTGCTGTCACTAGTCAGATGAGGAGAATTACCCAGGTGCTTGATGGCAGATGTTCTGTTCTTCTGTTGTGGAGGGGAGGTCCTATCAGCCTGCCAGCGGGATTGGCTGTGGCTTCCATCAGCAGATGCCCCAGGGTCTAGTTGTTGGGTGGAGGCCTCACCAGTTTGCCAGTGGGAGCTGTCCTGTCGACTGCTGGCAGATGCCCCAGGGTCCCACAATGGGGGGGAGGCCTCACCAGCCTGCAGGTGGGTGCTGTCCCATCGTCCACCAGCAGAAGCTCCAGGGTTCCCTTGTGGGGGGGAGGCCTCACCAGCCTGCCGGTGGGTGCTGTCCTGTCGTCCACCAGCAGATACCCCGGGGTTTCCTTGTGGTGGGGAGGCCTCACCAGCCTGCAGATGGGTGCTGTCCAGTCGTTCACCAGCAGATGCCCCAGGATTTCCTTGCGGGGGGGAGGCCTCACCAGCCTGCAGGTGGGTGGTGTCCTGTTGTCCACCAGCAGATGCCCCAGAGTTTCCTTGTGGGGGAAAGGCCCAGCCGGAGCTGTCAATTCTAACTCCAGCAGACAGCTCAGTGTCCCAAAGTGAGGGGGAGGCCTCGCCAGTTTGCCAACCGGAGCTGTCTCGTTGTGCACTGTCAGACAATCCAGGGTTCCGTTGTGGGGGTGGGGCCTCATCAGGTTGCAAGCAGGGGTGGCCCGTCAGTTCTCTGGTTATCACCCCAGATGTGCGGTTTTGGGGGGGGGCCTTGCTGGCTTTCCTCTTAGGACAGGGCCTTTGTGTTCCGTAGGGGTGGGAAGTGAATGTATATGACCTCTTTTGGGTGTTTGGTGTGGGTGATGTGCCTTTGTGGGTGTGTTGTACTGCAGTATGTGGGAGATCCATTGTTTTATGATGGATAGAGTGAGGCAAGATTGGAGAGGAGGGAGACTGAGGTTGTAAGTATGGGGAAGAGTTGCAGAAGAATGTAGCTGGGAGGTAGTGGGGGAGGCAAGCAGTGGATAGGACGTAGGGGTTGGTCGGGGGACATGCGGGAAGGGAGGGCGAGGTGTTGGGAGGAGGGAGTGGCGGGTGACGGATGTAGGGGAGTAAAACTGGAAAGGAGTAGTGGCGAGGGCAAGGTGGGGAAGAAGAAGGAAAGGTGAAGGGGAGAGGATAGTAGATGGTCGGAGTATTTAGGGGAAGGAGAGAGCGAGTTAGGGGATCTAGTAAAGGTGAGAGGGGAAAAGGTGGAGAGGTATGAGGGCTGGTGAGAGAAGGTTGAGGGAAGGGGGGTAGGTGGAAGAAGGGTGTGGAACTAGTGAGGGAACGGGTAGGGGTGTTTAAGTAGTGACAAGGGAAAGGTGGGGAGGTAGAGAGCTTGGTGGTGGGGGGGGAAGAGTGGGAAGGTAGTGGGTGAGTGGGGAGGGATGCGATGGTTTGGGTAGGTGGAAGGATGATCACGGTTGGAGGAGGGTGGGGACGTAATTCGGGTGAGGGGAAGAGAGTCAGTGAGGGTTGGGGACATGAGTAGGGGCAGTGAGGGTGGGGAAGAAATGGGGGTAGCGAGGGTGGCTGAAGGGGGGTGGTGAGGTAGTAACGGTAAGGGGGAAAAGGGCTCGGGGATAGATCCTGAGGGGGTGGGGGGTAGGATGGGGAGGTAGTGAATGTAGGGGAAATGGGGAGCTGATACGGCTTAGGGAAAGGAGGAGGTATAGGGGATGATGATGATCGGGAAGCGAAGATTGGAAAGTGGGATGAGGAATAAGGGGTTGAGAAGGAGTGTGGTGATGGGGAAGTGAGGAAAAGTGGGAAGAAGGGTCCTGTTGGGGGAGTGAGTTGTGGGAGGGTGGGTGGTGAGGGGAAATGTGGTGTGAGAAGAGGGGTGGTGGTGGGGAGGTGAAGGAGGGGATTAGGGTGCTGTTGGGATAGGGAGTTTTGGGATCGGTGTTGGTAGACGGAAAGTGAAGAAAGGAGGGTAAAGGAGAGTGTTCGGTGGGTAAGTTATGGGTGGGGAAGAAGGGTAATGGTGGGGGAGTGAGGGTTGGGGAATGGTATTTGAGGGAAAGCGAGTTTGTACGTGAGGGATTTATTACCTGGGTTGGTGCTTAGTGTGGTCAGGGTTGCATGACGCTGGTGTTGAGTGAGAAGGCACTGTGAGGCTTCTCGGGTATGAGGTATGTGGTGAGTATTGTGGGGATGAATGGCACTTGTGGGTGTGGTAGGTGGCACTGTTATAAGCTTCACTTGTTAATTGTTCTCATTACTGACAATCTTGCATGGTGTGTGCTAAAATGGGTCACAGTTTTTCACTACACTGTTGGTCAATTCTTGCAGATCTGGTTGTGAGGCAGTTGTGGTAGCTGGGGTGTGGGGGATGTGGATGGGGTGTATGGGAGTGTGGTATAAGAGAGTGGCATTCGTGGATGTGATAGATCGCACAATTACAGGTTTTACTTATTCCTTGTTGGTATTTCTTCTGGTTTTGTGTTATAATGGATCACTGATTTACACTGCACCATTAATCCACTCTTTCACATCTAGAGTTTTAAATGCCAACACTCCTCGCCGCAAGACGTTTGTACAATTACCTTAGGATTTAATGTTTTGTGTGATTTCACCGAATGTAGAAATAGGTGGAATGTTTTCGTTACCACTCTTTCACTGTGAACTGTTCGTCAGTGAAGGGGCGGAGTCACTTGCTGGGAATGTTTTAATTTAGTGGATGCACTTTGTGGTTTAGAATGAATATTCTGGTCAAACGTGAACTGAATAGCTTATATTGAACAGGTTCAGCACTCACTGTTTCACTCCCCCCGTATGTTGGTGTGTGTTTACTATCGCAGTCGGTGTTGAAAGGGGCAGAAGATTTCGTTTCTTTGTAGGACACGCTGGTGATGTGGTTGCAGGACATGGTAAATACTGTCGTATCACAACTTCGGTGGCTTAGTTCTCTAAATGCACCTAAGAGAGGCTACGGAGGCGCGCGCTAGGAAGGTCAAGCTGCTGTGGAGGCAGTTTGGGAGCTTGACTGTTTCTTGGTCACTGGCTTGTAAGTTTGTGTGATGTTCGGTTTCACTGATCGCTGATTTCTTCACTAGTATGCCCTCGAGTGACTTCGGATGACGCCGTTTTCTGCCTTTCCTTCCTTCACTCGCGCGCCGCCGCGCCTGCTTATTCTTTCAGGGCACCTTACATATTGTTGTAAGCTCACACGATCGCATTAGTGTAGTTTACATATCAGACCACAATTAAGCTGATAAGAACAGATTTATTTTTTATTGAAGAAAATCTTACAACACTTTACAGGAAAATGGCATTAACATTTAACATTACAGAGATATGATATTATGGTGAACTTATATGAAAATGTTTTGACATGTCCATGTTGTGGGAATATTTATTTACAGCCTTGTCTTTATGAATTAAGAAATACATAGGACCCTTGGTGGGGACAGCATGTTTTGAAAAAGGTTTAAACTTGTTGAGCGCCAGTAAGGTGCTCAATATATATTTTCCTGCTCCAGCTTATGACGTCACTAACACAGAGTT
The DNA here is from genome assembly GCF_032717465.1 of Coenobita brevimanus. Classification (NCBI taxonomy): domain Eukaryota; kingdom Metazoa; phylum Arthropoda; class Malacostraca; order Decapoda; family Coenobitidae; genus Coenobita; species Coenobita brevimanus. The sequence goes on from NC_137062.1 coordinate 26,718,987, forward strand.
TCCTAAACAGTTTCAGGTAAGACTTGGAAGCCAGTCTTCGCATTAAGCGTTCATTGCTGGGATCATAACCCCCTAGGGGTCCTACAACAAATGCTTCCACACTTACTCTCTCATGACTCATTCGCAGATCTCTTGCTAGATCTGCATATTTATTCTCTTTTCTTCTTCTGGCCTCCTGGAAGGCTTCCTCCCCATTTTCAAAGGGGCAGGTGATGTCCACTATTATCACTTCCCCGCCTTTTCTCAGCACTAAGTCAGGGCGGCCCGTGTCATTGGTGCCAGGCACACGTTGATTTTCCCTTAACACTTCCCAGTTCCTGCCCTCTGCAGCCCTCTTTACCCGTGTAACAAGGGCATTGTGGCGGTGCTGCATGGCTGCTGCATGTCTCATGCAGTGGTTGACCACGTGAGGGAGGGTCTCTTGCTGATGATGGCATCTTCTGCACTGTGGGTTGGTTCCTCTCTGGCGGCGGGCTCCATTCAGTGGTAAGAGGTTCAGACGGGCGCGGTGGATGAATCTCCAGTCAGCAAAGGTGGTGAAGCTGCCATCCCGAAGGAAGGCAGATGAGGCCTTTTCTTGTGCAATGACCTTCATCACTTTCCCTTGGTCAGGTTTCCTATGTAGCATTTCGTCACGATGGAGACGCCTTTGGGTGCGGATTGTGGAGGCAATCTTCCTTCTGTGACGTTTGCAGAGGGCCTGGTCTTCAGTTTGGATGCGGAGATCATTGTCGTCGTCGACTGACCATTGTACGTTGAGGCGACCAGATGCGTCACGGGCACGTGACCACAGGGTTTGATGGTCAGATGCCCTGTTGCCCATTTCTTCTTTGGAGAGGAACAGACAGGCATCTTGTATGGATGGTTCCCCTCGTGTTCTTTGGGCTGCGATATTTTGCACATCTTTCCAGGCGATTTGTTCCAGTGCTTGGTCCTTAGAGGTGAGCAGCTTGAAGGCCGTGTCAATCAGAAATATGTCTGAGTCTTCTGCTGCGAGTGGGATTGCACAGGACCCTGCCCGGCTGCTACCATACAGATACTCGTTTGATGCCCGGGATTGTAGGTACAAAGTTTTCTTTATGAGTGGTCTCAGTGTATCATCAAGGTGCTTCCAGTCAGCCTTCCTGAGCTGCCATGTCCGCATGGCAAAGACGGCAGAGGGTAGAACAAAGGATTTTAGGGCGTCTATGCGTTGCCATGGGGCCAGTTTGCTGGTCAGGATAGTGGTTCCGAGGTCGACTAGTTGGTCCACTGATGACAGGTCAGGGAGTAGATGGAATCCAACAGGTCTTCCCAAGAAAGTTGTGGGTTCACCATCTCTTTTTGCAGTAATTTGCTGACCATTTATCAAGAAGGTGGTGTCCCTTGTTCCCCTTGGTGCGTGTCCTGTTATGTGCAAGGTGGAGCACTTGGTTGGGTTCAGGGACAGACCTAAGGAGGCACAGATGTTGCAGGTTGCTGAAAGCAGGTGTTGGAGGGTGTCCTTTTTCCGTGCAATGATGGTGATGTCATCAGCGTAGGCCAGGCATGGGTGGGGATGTGCGGCATCCATACGTAGGCCTGCTTGTGTGATAGTGTGTAGGATGGGTTCAATGGCAATGTTGAAGAGAAGAGCACTGATTGGACACCCTTGTCTTACCCCTCGTTGCACTGGGATATCTTCAGTGTCCCCTTCAGCGGTTCGAAATTGTGTGGTGCAATCTGTCAACAGGTCCTCGACGATTGCAACGAGATGTGGTCCGGCTCCTAGTCGGCTGAGAGATGCCTTTATTAAGGAGTGGGAAACTGATCCAAAGGCATCTGAGATATCAAGGAAGGCAATGCACAGATCTTCCTGTTCACGTCTGGCCCTGTCAAGGTAATACTGGAGCAGGTAGTTGTGCTCCAGCACTCCATCGGCTGGGAGAGAACACTTTTGGCCTGGATTGAGAATGTCATTGTCAGTGCACCAGTTTCTGAGACGGGCTGCAAGGCATCCAGTATATAACTTGTACAGGGTGTTACACAGTGTGATGTTTCTCCAGTTTGCTATGTTGTTTTTGTCACCAGACTTGGGTATCAAGATGGAGTATGATGTCTTCCAAGCCTGTGGTATCTTTTTGGCTGCCAGGCAAATGTTAAAGATACCTGTGAGAACTCTGCATCCTGGGTCAGCCTTTTTCCACTGGCGGTAGGAAATGCCATCTTTTCCAGGTGATGTGTTTTCGGCTGCTGCTAATCTACGGTCGACCTCTGCTTCAGAAAATGAATTGACATCAACCTGGGGTCGGTTATCTGGCGGAGGTGGAAGGTTATTGACCGCTTCTACCTGCTGGACTGCAACCTTCATTCTTTCAGTGAAGTGTTGTTTGATGTCATCCTTTGGAATCTGACACTGTTCCCCTGAGCCCGACGTTATCAGACGGACTGCCCTCCGTCTGTTGTTTCTGTACAGTATATTCGTTGAATGGTCTTGCAGTCACTGACGTCTGTGGGCTTTTTCTTTCGTTGCTGGTGGTTGGTGTCGATGTTAAATGCTGATTGAACCTGCTGGGTTATAGTGTCCAAGAGACCCTCAAATGCTTCCCAGTCAGGGGTGAGGATGAGTTCTTTTACCATTGGATAAAAATTTCTCAGTAACCATTCCGCCTCTGCCGGATCATTCTCCTCGTCCTGGTTCTCTTCTGCTCCATTGTTGTCCTCTTCCACTACTCCTGCTGCTGTGTGGGCTGAAACTTGAGAGGTGGTTATAGGCAGTGAAGGTGGTGTGTCACTGGCCTGCAACTGTGTGTCTGGTGTTGCTGACTGTGATTGCAGGATTAAGGCCTCCCCTACTTGAGGGTGTTTTCTCGTGAATGTCGTTGATCACCTTGGTATATGTCTTGTTGTAAGTTTCTGGTTTCATCAAAATTCTCCCAGTCCCTGGCAAGGTGTCTCAGGAACTCAGGAGTTTCACTCCTAACAAGGACTTGGTCAGATCTGTCTGAGTTTGCTAGATTCGTGGGGGCTGGGTGGAGGTAGCCATCTTGCTCTGGACTGCTTTCATTCTCTGGGTGGGTGTGTTCTTGTGGTTCTTGGCATGCTTGTTCATTTTCTGGAGGCGAGGCTGGAGGAGCGGGAGAACTTTGGCCATTCCTTTGACGACATACTCTTTCAGGTGGTAGTGGGGGTGGCCTGTCTCTGTTGCCCTGCCATTCTTGGCGCTTGTGTTTCTCCTGGTGGTTGTGTAGTCCTTTCTTAGATGGAAAAGACTCTGGGCAAGTGGGGCATTGGTGTCTGTGTCTCACTTGTTGCACAATGATGCGCCGGCTGGCTTCGCAGTTAGAGTTGTGGGTTGTTGGCCTCTGTCCCAGAGTTTCCCCACATCCAGCACAGCAATTCGTGTAACTGTGAGTATGAATGTCATGGTGCTCTTTTAGATGCCTTATCAGGGACTGTCTGGCATTTGACCACTTTTGACTTGTTGTTGACCACCTGCACCCTTGATTGTCATGCTCAGTGCATATGAATGTTGTTGGAGCAGGGAACCAAATTTTTAGGACATTGTACACCCTCTCTGGCTGGCGGGTCTGTTCAGTGTTTTGGTGAACTGTTTGGGCAAGGTCGTTGGCTTCCTGCCTGACAATTGGGGTTTCCAGGAAACTGTTTGATTCTCCTTGGGGTTTGATCGGTGGAGTGACCTCGCCATTCTGCCGGTGGGGATGGTTCTGGTGTTCAGGAGTCCCTTGGGGAGGGGAGACCTCTCCATGTTGCCTCCCTGTATAGTCCTGGTTTCCCCTGGCCGATGCCACAGGGCTTCCTTGGAGGGGAGAACTCTCACCAGGCAGTTGATGGGTAATGTCTGAGCGCTCACTGGTTGATGTATCGATCACCAATTGTGGGAGAGAGGAGTTGCTGTCACTAGCCAGATGAGGAGAATTACCCAGGTGCTTGATGGCAGATGTTCTGTTCTTCTGTTGTGGAGGGGAGGTCCTATCAGCCTGCCAGCGGGATTGGCTGTGGCATCCATCAGCAGATGCCCCAGGGTCTAGTTGTTGGGTGGAGGCCTCACCAGTTTGCCAGTGGGAGCTGTCCTGTCGACTGCTGGCAGATGCCCCAGGGTCCCACAATGGGGGGTAGGCCTCACCAGCCTGCAGGTGGGTGCTGTCCCATCGTCCACCAGCAGAAGCTCCAGGGTTCCCTTGTGGGGGGGAGGCCTCACCAGCCTGCCGGTGGGTGCTGTCCTGTCGTCCACCAGCAGATACCCCGGGGTTTCCTTGTGGTGGGGAGGCCTCACCAGCCTGCAGATGGATGCTGTCCAGTCGTTCACCAGCAGATGCCCCAGGATTTCCTTGCGGGGGGGAGGCCTCACCAGCCTGCAGGTGGGTGGTGTCCTGTTGTCCACCAGCAGATGCCCCAGAGTTTCCTTGTGGGGGAAAGGCCCAGCCGGAGCTGTCAATTCTAACTCCAGCAGACAGCTCAGTGTCCCAAAGTGAGGGGAGGCCTCGCCAGTTTGCCAACCGGAGCTGTCTCGTTGTGCACTGTCAGACAATCCAGGGTTCCGTTGTGGGGGTGGGGCCTCATCAGGTTGCAAGCAGGGGTGGCCCGTCAGTTCTCTGGTTATCACCCAAGATGTGCGGTTTTGGGGGGGGGCCTTGCTGGCTTTCCTCTTAGGACAGGGCCTTTGTGTTCCGTAGGGGTGGGAAGTGAATGTATATGACCTCTTTTGGGTGTTTGGTGTGGGTGATGTGCCTTTGTGGGTGTGTTGTACTGCAGTATGTGGGAGATCCATTGTTTTATGATGGATAGAGTGAGGCAAGATTGGAGAGGAGGGAGACTGAGGTTGTAAGTATGGGGAAGAGTTGCAGAAGAATGTAGCTGGGAGGTAGTGGGGGAGGCAAGCAGTGGATAGGACGTAGGGGTTGGTCGGGGGACATGCGGGAAGGGAGGGCGAGGTGTTGGGAGGAGGGAGTGGCGGGTGACGGATGTAGGGGAGTAAAACTGGAAAGGAGTAGTGGCGAGGGCAAGGTGGGGAAGAAGAAGGAAAGGTGAAGGGGAGAGGATTGAGTGGATAGTAGATGGTCGGAGTATTTAGGGGAAGGAGAGAGCGAGTTAGGGGATCTAGTAAAGGTGAGAGGGGAAAAGGTGGAGAGGTATGAGGGCTGGTGAGAGAAGGTTGAGGGAAGGGGGGTAGGTGGAAGAAGGGTGTGGAACTAGTGAGGGAACGGGTAGGGATGTTTAAGTAGTGACAAGGGAAAGGTGGGGAGGTAGAGAGCTTGGTGGTGGGGGAGGAAGAGTGGGAAGGTAGTGGGTGAGTGGGGAGGGATGCGATGGTTTGGGTAGGTGGAAGGATGATCACGGTTGGAGGAGGGTGGGGACGTAATTCGGGTGAGGGGAAGAGAGTCAGTGAGGGTTGGGGACATGAGTAGGGGCAGTGAGGGTGGGGAAGAAATGGGGGTAGCGAGGGTGGCTGAAGGGGGGTGGTGAGGTAGTAACGGTAAGGGGGAAAAGGGCTCGGGGATAGATCCTGAGGGGTGGGGGTTCGGTTGGGGAGGTTGTGAATGTAGGGGAAATGGGGAGCTGATACGGCTTAGGGAAAGGAGGAGGTATAGGGGATGATGATGATCGGGAAGCGAAGATTGGAAAGTGGGATGAGGAATAAGGGGTTGAGAAGGAGTGTGGTGATGGGGAAGTGAGGAAAAGTGGGAAGAAGGGTCCTGTTGGGGGAGTGAGTTGTGGGAGGGTGGGTGGTGAGGGGAAATGTGGTGTGAGAAGAGGGGTGGTGGTGGGGGAGGTGAAGGAGGGGATTAGGGTGCTGTTGGGATAGGGAGTTTTGGGATCGGTGTTGGTAGACGGAAAGTGAAGAAAAGGAGGGTAAAGGAGAGTGTTCGGTGGGTAAGTTATGGGTGGGGAAGAAGGGTAATGGTGGGGGAGTGAGGGTTGGGGAATGGTATTTGAGGGAAAGCGAGTTTGTACGTGAGGGATTTATTACCTGGGTTGGTGCTTAGTGTGGTCAGGGTTGCATGACGCTGGTGTTGAGTGAGAAGGCACTGTGAGGCTTCTCGGGTATGAGGTATGTGGTGAGTATTGTGGGGATGAATGGCACTTGTGGGTGTGGTAGGTGGCACTGTTATAAGCTTCACTTGTTAATTGTTCTCATTACTGACAATCTTGCATGGTGTGTGCTAAAATGGGTCACAGTTTTTCACTACACTGTTGGTCAATTCTTGCAGATCTGGTTGTGAGGCAGTTGTGGTAGCTGGGGTGTGGGGGATGTGGATGGGGTGTATGGGAGTGTGGTATAAGAGAGTGGCATTCGTGGATGTGATAGATCGCACAATTACAGGTTTTACTTATTCCTTGTTGGTATTTCTTCTGGTTTTGTGTTATAATGGATCACTGATTTACACTGCACCATTAATCCACTCTTTCACATCTAGAGTTTTAAATGCCAACACTCCTCGCCGCAAGACGTTTGTACAATTACCTTAGGATTTAATGTTTTGTGTGATTTCACCGAATGTAGAAATAGGTGGAATGTTTTCGTTACCACTCTTTCACTGTGAACTGTTCGTCAGTGAAGGGGCGGAGTCACTTGCTGGGAATGTTTTAATTTAGTGGATGCACTTTGTGGTTTAGAATGAATATTCTGGTCACACGTGAACTGAATAGCTTATATTGAACAGGTTCAGCACTCACTGTTTCACTCCCCCCGTATGTTGGTGTGTGTTTACTATCGCAGTCGGTGTTGAAAGGGGCAGAAGATTTCGTTTCTTTGTAGGACACGCTGGTGATGTGGTTGCAGGACATGGTAAATACTGTCGTATCACAACTTCGGTGGCTTAGTTCTCTAAATGCACCTAAGAGAGGCTACGGAGGCGCGCGCTAGGAAGGTCAAGCTGCTGTGGAGGCAGTTTGGGAGCTTGACTGTTTCTTGGTCACTGGCTTGTAAGTTTGTGTGATGTTCGGTTTCACTGATCACTGATTTCTTCACTAGTATGCCCTCGAGTGACTTCGGTTGACGCCGTTTTCTGCCTTTCCTTCCTTCACTCGCGCGCCGCCGCGCCTGCTTTTTCTTTAAGGGCACCTTACATATTGTTGTAAGCTCACACGATCGCATTAGTGTAGTTTACATATCAGACCACAATTAAGCTGATAAGAACAGATACTACACTTTGATCTTAGCCAAAAGGCCGAGAAGCGAAGCCCAATCAGCGTTGTCTGTTGAGTGTAGCTTCTCAGGCTGCGTCACTCCCGAAATATATCTCTGCCAGCAAGAAGGACACACAAGCCCCGTTAGGCATGGCTTTCGTATCCTTCTTTACTGCAGTGTCAGCTCATGAACTTAATCATCTATATTTTTTGTGAACTGTTTCATACAGTATGAATGTTACCTCTCTGTTAAAAATGATGTACGGTACCCTGGTGTGATCATCTATTGCATAGACGTTTGATGGAGAAGAAGGTGGCGTGTATGTCTTCCTTTGCCTGGGCGAGTGATGTGGGTGCGCTTGGAGTGTCCGCCCGTGAGGGGAGGCGGGGAGGGAGATTTACTCAAAACACTGAGTTTCACAGGGCGACCTATTACATTTAATTGCTTTCTGTTGTTCAACACACACACAGATTTGCAAAAATGTTATTTGATATGAAGGGTATATATAAAGATATTTCTTGTCAATAATACAGATCTCTGAAAAACCCACCATCACCACACTATACTTAGAAAATGTAAAGTTCCTGATTTGTTTATCCCACAAATAATCACAAGTATTCCTTACGAGAAATGTTTACACCGTGTTGTTTTGACATTGTATTATACTATAGTGACTTGAATATGAATCAATCGTTTAGGCCAGTAGTAATAATAAATGGTACTATTATTGAAACATTTAGGTTTTCATCTGCGATGGGAGAGGGATTGACTGAAGACATTGGAGTTTCGCAGGGCGATTTTTTGCGCTTTATTGCTTTCTGGAGATCAACACCTTTTTTTTTTTTTTTTGTTAATGTTATTTGATATGGAAGGTACAAGTAAAGACACAGACATCCTTGTTAATGATATAAATTACATCAAAACACACGAATCACCTCACTAGGCTGACAATATGTTATTATTTTTTGTTTCTACGCAACATGTTCAAAGAAAAATTCTGAATATGAAATATTAAAACCTGTTTTCTTTTTCTCTCACATTACAATATGCTGTAGATAAATATAGATCCACAACATACATCAACAGTAATAATAAGTACTGTAATTTTTTTTCTCTATAGTATATGGTACACTGCTTCTGTAATTATTATCTCTTTGGTGATAAATTCATTTTTAACCTGCTGGAACCTGAGACAACTAAATCATTCATATAGAAGACTAAATCAAAATACAACCTTACTAATATTCTGCTTACCACAACCTAACCAAACTTAGGCTAAATGGAACTAATAAAATGGAATGTATTCCGACACACTAATAATAACAACAACAACAACATTAATAATAATAATAATAATAATAAACTAGAGGGCTCCCCAAGGGGGTAATCACAGCAGCCGCTAGGCGATACACATCTAGCTCGGGTCGGAATATGACCTTGACCTTGACCTACACTCACCAATTTCGAAGTGAGGTTTTCATCCCTACTACACACCTGTAAAATTTTGTGATGATATCTTGAGCGGTAGCGGGGTATCATGGTAACAGACACACAGACCTTTGCCTACTTTCAGCACTTTCGAACTCGTAGAAGACTTTCATTGCTACTACACATCTGTTAAATTCTGTGATGTTATCGTAAGTTGTTGCGAAGTTATCGTGCTAACGGACACAGAGAAACACACACAGACAAACTGAAAACAATACCGGCTTCTCTATCGCAGCTGGTAATAATGATATATAACGGTCATGATCATCACGATCATCATCATCATTATCATAATCATAATAATAAAAATAATAATAAAGATATCTGAGATACGCATTTCTAGTAAAGCATGTGAGGATGAAAAATAGTTATTATGACCCACACACTCCGGGCTACTACTAATGCAACCGTCACCTCACAACGGGCAATTTCCGGAAGAACGCTTGAAAATTGCTTGTTTTAAAACCTTAACATCTTGGAAACTTTTGAACTGAGGGAAACGAGAAAATGAACATTTTACTCAGCAACTCTTCAACTTGTTAAGTAAAGTATCCCGAGATCTCTAAGTCTTTGCATTGATGAAAAATAACGTAAGGAAAAGAACTAATTTTTGTCGCGACAGCAGCGTGAGAGCAGCATGTGTTCGTGCATCTGCCCGTGGCGCCAACTATGGCCTTGCTCTCAATGTGACAACTTCTCCACTACTAGATAAACTAGCCTTATGACACTGTCACTGAACCCTTTTCTTGTATCCGTGGAAATAGACTTGGCAGGGGTGGATGATGCAATTAACTAACTACAGGCAGTGCAGACTGAATCAGACAAATAGGAAAGTGAAGATACCGTTGTACACCTGGTAAGAGCGTGGGACAGACGGATTGTCACTTGTGTGCTTTGGAGGGACTCCCTCTCGACCTTCTGGCGTGCGTTGAAACCGCGTCCGGGACAAACAGTGGTGGGAAGACACTTGCGTGTGTAGATGTCACGGGGCGGCCCCATAGGAGCCACATTGTGAAGTGTATAGACATCACCCGGCAGATAGGATTTAAAAATATTTAAGAACATTTATTCTCATGAATTACAACACAGATAAAATAACTGAAAATGATATTTTTGAATATGGTTTCCTTTTCGTTTTACATACTTCAAGCTTAGTATGTTCCTGGCGACTTCTAGTCATTGTTTTCAGTAAATTTTCTTTATAATATTTCCTAGCATAATGGAATCTGACTTGGATGCAATTTTCGATTGTGTTGCGTGTGAAGTTCAGCTCTTCAATTAGTACAAATGAAGAAGACAAGCAATACCTCCTGAAGGTGGTGTTGAAGCACCAAAAGATGATCGAGAAGAAAACGAAAGCAGAAATGTTAGAATGAAAAAAATATATAAAGCATGTCTTAGCTTCTGAGTTTTAATATGTGTTAAAAAACCACGTAATTTGGCAGACCACTAAATGTTGAGATAGAGTGTTTATTCTTTATGTATGTTTTTGGTTCAAGTAAATGAATGTAACAAGTAATGAAGATGAATATTATTATTATTTATGTGAAACATCCATATCTATCTATCTATCTATCTATCTATCTATATATATATATATATATATATATATATATATATATATATATACAGTGTACATATATACACTTGTGTGTGTGTTTATGTGTTTGTGTGAAATCAATGATTAAAGCCAAGACGGGGAATGACCCAGCAAATGATGAAGTATGTGGTGGAATGCTGAAGCATGAGGAAGAGATAGTAGTTGAATGGATATGGAAGATGTGCAGATTGGTCTGGGAGGAAGGTAGAGTCCCTGGAGGATTGGAAGTCATGTATAATTATTCCCCTATACAAAGGAATAGGTGAAAAAGAAGTGTGTGGCAATCATAGCAGCATTTGTCTTCGTCGTGGAAAAGTACTGTATATGGTACGATAGCCATTCATCGAATTAGGCAAATAACAGAGCAATTACTTGGAGAAGAATATAAAGGTTGTAGGAATGGAATACGCTTCGTAGATCAGATAATCATTCTTAAGTCTGTAGTGGAAATGTTTCAACAAAAGGGAAAGAAGTTGCCAACGGTCTTCATGGATTTGGAGAAAGTATGACAGGGTGGATAGACAAGGAATGTGAAAAGTATTAATGATATATGGAGTAAATGGGAAGTTGTTGAATTCCGTGAAGATTATTTTTGAGGATTCGATGTGTGCAGTGCGTGTGTATAGTGCTCTGAGTGAATGTTTCTATCTGAATGTTAGATTAAAGATGGAGAACTGTATGCAAGGCTTGGAGAATGTGTTTGGTAGTGTGTGTAAGGAACGGAATCATAAGGTGTTATTGTAGGGAAGAGTAAAGTTATGGTCTTTGAGAGAAGTGAAATCTCTAAATGTGTAGTGAGGCTTGATGAGGAAGAAATGAAAAATGTGAGTGCGTTTAAGTAGGCTACTTGAGCAGCGTGATAAGGATGGAAGTTTAGAGGTTGAAGTGCTTGAAAGGGTACAACGGGAAAGAAAGGTTGCTGGGTCTTTGAGAGCAGTGATAAGGAACAGGCATGTGAGGATGGAAGTAAAAAGAAAAAAAAAAAACTCACTGCATGACAGTATTGTGATACCACGTCTATCGTATGGAAGTGAAGTTTTGGACCTTGTTCGAAGTCACAAGAGTGTGAGGAGTGGGAATGAGTTATTTGAAAGAAGCATGGGAGTTACGTGGAGACACAGAGTAACACATATGGAAGTGAAGAAGCACTGTTGTGTGGATGTGGATGTGACAGAAAATGTTAGAAGAAATACACGGAGGTGGATTGGCCATGTGGAAAGGACAGAGTGTGACACACGAACGAGGAGAGCGTATGCGAGTGAGATGGATAGGGGGAGAGGGAAGGGGTGGCAAAGGATGGGATGGAGGGATGGAGTGGAGATGTATATGAGAAGGAGAGGTGTTGTCAGCTGAGGTCAGGTCAGTGAAATGTTGAGGGACTGGGCGACATGGAGGAGATTTGTTTGTGGTCACCCCTTACGGGATTAAGGCGTCTGGTAGTACATAGATAGATAGAATACTACATGCTTAATATAATCCTAGTGATTTCTAGTTACCCTTATAATTAAATTATCTGTATATCGTTTCCAAGCAGTATGGTATCTAACTTGGATGTATTTTACAGTAATAGTTGTAATCACGAAAACCATGTGATTGTCTAATGGTCCTTATTCTTTCATGTGATTGTCAAGGTCTGCGATTCTAGGCTTGTGCAAGTAAATGTGCAACACTGACTGCTTAGGACCGTTATAAGTCAGTTTGGAATGATTTTCCCCTGATTTCACAAATGAGAAGCATGTACTTTGAAAGGCGGCTCACATGTCATTCATACATCAATGTCATCATCCAAGGGAGAAATCAGAGCACCTTTCCTCTTCAGCAAGACTAGGATATTAATAGTAGTGATGTTAGTGCTCACTAATGCATCTAGACATGTCTCACACTGCAAAAACCGTTTCAACTTAAGCAAGTTTTTATTAGTGAATGATGAAGGTGAAAGAATAAGTACAGTAGGCTGTACTACATCGTGAGCTATTCCTTCACCGTTTTACTGTCCCCGTCCCGGAGGGGCTCGGGGACGGGTATTGCTCTCACTGTTTGTTTAGGGCAAATGCCCCAAGACTGGTGTGGGGGAGGGGGGAGATCTGTGTAGTCTGTAAGTGCTGAAGGTGGGGAAAGGCACCTCTTACTCACACGTTTATATGATAAATTATTCTCCCCTGGGGGAGTGGACCGATCCCGGAAATACTGCAATACCGGGCCGGTCCGTGGCAAAGGTGCAGGAAGCCCCTAGCACTTTGCCATGGTCAAAAAATCAGATTAATATCGTTGATCCCACATGGGGATCGTATCAGATACTAAGCTGATAAGAACAGATTTATTTTTTATTGAAGAAAACCTTACAACACTTTACAGGAAAATGGCATTAACATTTAACATTACAGAGATATTATGATATTATGGTGAACTTATATGAAAATGTTTTGACATGTCCATGTTGTGGGAATATTTATTTACAGCCTTGTCTTTATGAATTAAGGAATGCATAGGACCCTTGGTGGAGATAGCATATTGTGAAAAAGGTTTAAACTTGTTGAGCACCAGTAAGGTGCTCAATATATATTTTCCTGCTCCAGCTTATGACGTAACTAACACAGAGTTTCCTAAACAGTTTCAGGTAAGACTTGGAAGCCAGTCTTCGCATTAAGCGTTCATTGCTGGGATCATAACCCCCTAGGGGTCCTACAACAAATGCTTCCACACTTACTCTCTCATGACTCATACGCAGATCTCTTGCTAGATCTGCATATTTATTCCCTTTTCTTCTTCTGGCTTCCTGGAAGGTTTCCTCCCCATTTTCAAAGGGTCAGGTGATGTCCACTATTATCACTTCCCTGCCTTTTCTCAGCACTAAGTCAGGGCGGCCCGTGTCATTGGTGCCAGGCACACGTTGATTTTCCCTTAACACTTCCCAGTTCCTGCCCTCTGCAGCCCTCTTTACCCGTGTAACAAGGGCATTGTGGCGGTGCTGCATGGCTGCTGCGTGTCTCATGCAGTGGTTGACCACGTGAGGGAGGGTCTCTTGCTGATGATGGCATCTTCTGCACTGCAGGTTGGTTCCTCTCTGGCGGCGGGCTCCATTCAGTGGTAAGAGGTTCAGACTGGCGCGGTGGATGAATCTCCAGTCAGCAAAGGTGGTGAAGCTGCCATCCCGAAGGAAGGCAGATGAGGCCTTTTCTTGTGCAACGACCTTCATCACTTTCCCTTGGTCAGGTTTCCTATGTAGAATTTCGTCACGATGGAGACGCCTTTGGGTGCAGATTGTGGAGGCAATCTTCCTTCTGTGACGTTTGCAGAGGACCTGGTCTTCAGTTTGGATGCGGAGATCATTGTCGTCGTCGACTGACCATTGTACGTTGAGGCGACCAGATGCGTCACGGGCACGTGACCACAGGGTTTGATGGTCAGATGCCCTGTTGCCCATTTCTTCTTTGGAGAGGAACAGACAGGCATCTTGTACAGATGGTTCTCCTCGTGTTCTTTGGGCTGCGATATTTTGCACATCTTTCCAGGCGATCTGTTCCAGTGCTTGGTCCTTAGAGGTGAGCAGCTTGAAGGCCGTGTCAGTCAGAAATATGTCTGAGTCTTCTGCGGCGAGTGGGATTGCACAGGACCCTGCCCGGCTGCTACCATACAGATACTCGTTTGATGCCCGGGATTGTAGGTGCAAAGTTTTCTTTATGAGTGGTCTCAGTGTATCATCAAGGTGCTTCCAGTCTGCTTTCCTGAGCTGCCATGTCCGCATGGCAAAGACGGCAGAGGGTAGGAACAAAGGATTTTAGGGCGTCTATGCGTTGCCATGGGGCCAGTTTGCTGGTCAGGATAGTGGTTCCGAGGTCGACTAGTTGGTCCACTGATGACAGGTCAGGGAGTAGATGGAATCCAACAGGTCTTCCCAAGAAAGTTGAGGGTTCACTATCTCTTTTCGCAGTAATTGGCTGACCATTTATCAAGAAGGTGGTGTCCCGTGTTCCCCTTGGTGCGTGTCCTGTTATGTGCAGGGTGGAGCACTTGGTTGGGTTCAGGGACAGACCTAAGGAGGCACAGATGTTGCAGGTTGCTGAAAGCAGGTGTTGGAGGGTGTCCTTTTTCCGTGCAATGATGGTGATGTCATCAGCGTGGGCCAGGCATGGGTGGGGATGTGCGGCATCCATACGTAGGCCTGCTTGTGTGATAGTGTGTAGGATGGGTTCAATGGCAATGTTGAAGAGAAGAGCACTGATTGGACACCCTTGTCTTACCCCTCGTTGCACTGGGATATCTTCAGTGTCCCCTTCAGCGGTTCGAAATTGTGTGGTGCAATCTGTCAACAGGTCCTCGACGATTGCAACGAGATGTGGTCCGGCTGCTTGTCGGTTGAGAGATGCCTTTATTAAGGAGTGGGAAACTGATCCAAAGGCATCTGAGATATCAAGGAAGGCAATGCACAGATTTTCCTGTTCACGTCTGGCCCTGTGAAGGTAATACTGGAGCAGGTAGTTGTGCTCCAGCACTCCATCGGCTGGGAGAGAACACTTCTGGCCTGGATTGAGAATGTCATTGTCAGTGCACCAGTTTCTGAGACGGGCTGCAAGGCATCCAGTATATAACTTGTACAGGGTGTTACACAGTGTGATGTTTCTCCAGTTTGCTATGTTGTTTTTGTCACCAGACTTGGGTATCAAGATGGAGTATGATGTCTTCCAAGCCTGTGGTATCTTTTTGGCTGCCAGGCAAATGTTATAAGATACCTGTGAGAACTCTGCATCCAGGGTCAGCCTTTTTCCACTGGCGGTAGGAAATGCAATCTTTTGCAGGTGAAGTGTTTTCGGCTGCTGCTAATCTACGGTCGACCTCTGCTTCAGAAAGTGAATTGACATCAACCTGGGGTCGGTTATCTGGCGGAGGAGGAAGGTTATTGACCGCTTCTACCTGCTGGACTGCAACCTTCATTCTTTCAGTGAAGTGTTGTTTGATGTCATCCTTTGGAATCTGACACTGTTCCCCTGAGCCCGACGTTATCAGACGGACTGCCCTCCGTCTGTTGTTTCTGTATATTCGTTGAATGGTCTTGCAGTCACTGACGTCTGTGGGGTTTTTCTTTCATTACTGGTGGTTGGTGTCGATGTTAAATGCTGATTGAACCTGCTGGGTTATAGTGTCCAAGAGACCCTCAAATGCTTCCCAGTCAGGGGTGCGGATGAGTTCTTTTACCATTGGATAAAAATTTCTCAGTAACCATTCCACCTCTGCCGGATCATTCTCCTCGTCCTGGTTCTCTTCTGCTCCATTGTTGTCCTCTTCCACTACTCCTGCTGCTGTGTGGGCTGAAACTTGAGAGATGGTTATAGGCAATGAAGGTGGTGTGTCACTGGCCTGCAACTGTGTGTCTGGTGTTGCTGACTGTGATTGCAGGTTTAAGGCCTCCCCTACTTGAGGGGTTTTTTCTCGTGAATGTCGTTGATCACCTTGGTATATGTCTTGTTGTAAGTTTCTGGTTTCATCAAAATTCTCCTAGTCCCTGGCAAGGTGTCTCAGGAACTCAGGAGTTTCACTCCTAACAAGGACTTGGTCAGATCTGTCTGAGTTTGCTAGATTCGTGGGGGCTGGGTGGAGGTAGCCATCTTGCTCTGGACTGCTTTCATTCTCTGGGTGGGTGTGTTCTTGTGGTTCTTGGCGTGCTTGTTCTTTTTCTGGAGGCGAGGCTGGAGGAGCGGGAGAACTTTGGCCATTCCTTTGACGACATACTCTTTCAGGTGGTAGTGGGGGTGGCCTGTCTCTGTTGCCCTGCCATTCTTGGTGCTTGTGTGTCTCCTGGTGGTTGTGTAGTCCTTTCTTAGATGGAAAATACTCTGGGCAAGTGGGGCATTGGTGTCTGTGTCTCACTTGTTGCACATTGATGCGCCGGCTGGCTTCGCAGTTTGAGTTGTGGGTTGTTGGCCTCTGTCCCAGAGTTTCCCCACATCCAGCACAGCAATTCGTGTAACTGTGAGTATGAATGTCATGGTGCTCTTTTAGATGCCTTATCAGGGACTGTCTGGCATTTGACCACTTTTGACTTGTTGTTGACCACCTGCACCCTTGATTGTCATGCTCAGTGCATTTGAATGTTGTTGGAGCGGGGAACCATATTTTTAGGACATTGTACGCCCTCTCTGGTTGGCGGGTCTGTTCAGTGTTTTGGTGAACTGTTTGGGCAAGGTCGTTGGCTTCCTGACTGACAATTGGGGTTTCCAGGAAGCTGTTCGATTGTCCTTGGGGTGTTATCGGTGGAGTGACCTCGCAATTCTGCCGGTGGGGATGGTTCTGGTGTTCAGGAGTCCCTTGGGGAGGGGAGACCTCTCCATGTTGCCTCCCTGTATAGTCCTGGTATCCACTGGCCGATGCCACAGGGCTTCCTTGGAGGGGAGAACTCTCACCAGGCAGTTGATGGGTAATGTCTGAGCTCCCACTGGTTGATGTATCGATCACCAATTGTGGGAGGGAGGAGTTGCTGTCACTAGTCAGATGAGGAGAATTACCCAGGTGCTTGATGGCAGATGTTCTGTTCTTCTGTTGTGGAGGGGAGGTCCTATCAGCCTGCCAGCGGGATTGGCTGTGGCATCCATCAGCAGATGCCCCAGGGTCTAGATGTTAGGTGGAGGCCTCACCAGTTTGCCAGTGGGAGCTGTCCTGTCTACTGCTGGCAGATGCCCCAGGTGTCCCACAATGGGGGGGAGGCCTCACCAGCCTGCAGGCGGGTGCTGTCCCATCGTCCACCAGCAGATGCCCCAGGGTTCCCTTGTGGGGGGGAGGCCTCACAAGCCTGTAGGTGGGTGCTGTCCTGTCGTCCACCAGCCGATACCCCAGGGTTTCCTTGTGGGGGGGAGGCCTCACCAGCCTGCAGTTGGGTGGTGTCCTGTCGTCCACCAGCGGATGCCCCAGAGTTTCCTTGTGGGGGAAAGGCCCAGCGGGAGCTATCAATTCTAACTCCGGCAGACAGCCCAGTGTCCCAAAGTGAGGGGGAGGCCTCGCCAGTTTGCCAACCGGAGCTGCCTCGTTGTGCACTGTCAGACAATCCAGGGTTCCGTTGTGGGGGTGGGGCCTCATCAGCTTGCAAGCAGGGGTGGCCCGTCAGTTCTCTGGTTATCACCCCAGATGTGCGGTTTTGGGGAGGGGCCTTGCTGGCTTTCCTCTTAGGACAGGGCCTTTGTGTTCGGTAGGGGTGGGAAGTGAATGTACATGGCCTCTTTTGGGTGTTTGGTGTGGGTGATGTGCCTTTGTGGGTGTGTTGTACTGCAGTATGTGGGAGATCCATTGTTTTATGATGGATAGAGTGAGGCAAGATTGGAGAGGAGGGAGACTGAGGTTGTAAGTATGGGGAAGAGTTGGAGAAGAATGTAGCTGGGAGGTAGTGGGGGAGGCAAGCAGTGGATAGGCCGTAGAGGTTGGTCGGGGGACAGGCGGGAAGGGAGGGCGAGGTGTTGGGAGGAGGGAGTGGCGGGTGACGGATGTAGGGGAGTAATACTGGAAAGGAGTAGTGGTGAGGGCAATGTGGGGTGGTGGGGAAGAAGGAGGGGTAAAGGGGAGAGGATTGAGTGGATAGTAGATGGTCGGAGTATTTAGGGGAAGGAGAGAGCGAGTTAGGGGATCTAGTAAAGGTTGGTAGGGAAAAGGTGGAGAGGTATGAGGGCTGGTGAGAGAAGGTTGAGGGAAGGGGGGTAGGTGGAAGAAGGGTGTGGAACCAGTGAGGGAACGGGTAGGGGTGTTTAAGTAGTGACAAGGGAAAGGTGGGGAGGTAGAGAGCGTGAGGGGGGGGGAAGAGTGGGAAGGTAGTGGGTGAGTGGGTGAGTGAGAAGCGATGCCCAACCAGCGTTGTCTGTTGAGTGTAACTTCTCAGGCTGCGTCACTCCCGACACATATCACTGCCAGCAAGAAGGACACACAAGCCCCGTTAGGCATGGCTTTCGTATCCTTCTTTCCTGCAGTATCAGCTCATGAACTTAATCATCCATATTTTTTGTGAACTGTTTCATACAGTTTGAATGTTACCTCTCTGTTAAAAATGATGTACGGTACCCTGGTGTGATCATCTATAGCATAGATGTTTGATGGAGGAGAAGGTGGCGTGTATGTCTTCCTCTGCCTGGGCGAGTGATGTGGGTGCGCTTGGAGTGTCCGCCCGTGATGGGAGCCGGTGAGGGAGATTTACTCAAAACACTGAGTTTCACAGGGCGACCTATTACATTTCATTGCTTTCTGGTGTTCAACACACACACAGATTTGGAGAAATGTTATTTGATATGCAGGGTATATATAAAGATATTTCTTGTCAATAATACAGATCTCTGAAAAACCCACCATCACCACACTGTACTTAGAAAATGTAAAGTTCCTGATTTGTTTATCCCACAAATAATCACAAGTATTCCTTATGAGAAATGTTTACACCGTGTTGTTTTGACATTGTATTATACTATAGTGACTTGAATATGAATCAATCGTTTAGGCCAGTAGTAATAATAAATGGTACTATTATTGAAACATTTAGGTTTTCATCTTCGATGGGAGAGGGATTGATTGAAGACATTGGAGTTTCGCAGGGCGATTTTTTGCGCTTTATTGCTTTCTGGAGATCAACACATTTTTTTTGTTAATGTTATTTGATATACAAGTACAAGTAAAGACACAGACTTCCTTGTTAATTATATGAATTACATCAAAACACACGAGTCACCGCACTAGCCTGACAGTATGTTATTATTTTTTGTTTCAACGCAACATGTTCAAAGAAAAATTCTGAATATGAAATATTAAAAACTGTTTTCTTTTTCTCTCACATTACAATATGCTGTAGATAAATATAGATCCACAACATACATCAACAGTAATAATAAGTACTGTAATTTTTTTTCTTTATAGTATATGGTACACTGCTTCTGTAATTATTATCTCTTTGGTGATAAATTCATTTTTAACCTGCTGGAACCTAAGACAACCAAATCATTCATATAGAAGACAAAATCAAACTACAACCTTACTAATATTCTGCTTACCACAACCTAACCAAACTTAGCCTAAATGGAACTAATAAAATGGAATGTATTCCGACACACTAATAATAACAACAACAACAACATTAATAATAATAATAATAATAATAATAATAAACTAGAGGGCTCCCAATGGGGTAATCACAGCAGCCGCGAGGCGATACACATCTAGCTCGGGTCGGAATATGACCTTGACCTTGACCTACACTCACCAATTTCGAAGTGAGGTTTTCATCCCTACTACACACCTGTAAAATTTTGTGATGATATCTTGAGCGGTAGCGGGGTTATCATGGTAACAGACACACAGACCTTGGCCTACTTTCAGCACTTTCGAACTCGTAGAAGACTTTCATTGCTACTACACATCTGTTAAATTCTGTGATGTTATCTTAAGTTGTTGCGAAGTTATCGTGCTAACAGACACAGAGAAACACACACAGACAAACTGAAAACAATACCGGCTTCTCTATCGCAGCTGGTAATAATGATATATAACGGTCATGATCATCACGATCATCATCATCATCATCATCATCATCATCATCATCATAATCATAATAATAAAAATAATAATAAAGATATCTGAGACACACATTCTCTAGTAAAGCATGTGAGGATGAAAAATAGTTATTATAACCCACACACTCCGGGCTACTACTAATGCAATCGTCACCTCACAACGGGCAATTTCCGGAAGAACGCTGGAAAATTGCTTGTTTTAAAACCTTAACATCTTGGAAACTTTTGAACTGAGGGAAACGAGATAATGATCATTTTACTCAGCAACTCTTCAACTTGTTAAGTACAGTATCCCGAGATCTCTAGGTCTTTGCATTGATGAAAAATAACGTAAGGAAAAGAACTATTTTTTTTTCGCGAAAGCAGCGTGAGAGCAGCACGTGTTCGTGCATCTGCCCGTGACGCCAACTATGGCCTTGCTCTCAATGTGACAACTTCTCCACTACTAGATAAACTAGCCTTATGGCACTGTCACTGAACCCTTTTCTTGTATCCGTGGAAATAGACTTGGCAGGGGTGGATGATGCAATTAACTACAGGCAGTGCAGACTGAATCAAACAAATAGGAAAGTGAAGATACCGTTGTACACCTAGTAAGAGAGTGAGACAGACGGATTGTCACTTGTGTGCTTGGGATGGACTCCCTCTCGACCTTCTGGCAGTGAGATGAAATCGCGTTCGGGGGAAACAGTGGTGGGAAGACACTTGCGTGTGTAGATTTCACGGGGCGGCCCCATAGCAGCGACATTGTGAAGTGTATAGACATCACCCGGCAGATAGGATTTAAAAATATTTAACAATATTTATTCTCATGAATTACAACACAGATAAAATAACTGAAAATGACATTTTTGAATATTGTTGCCTTTTCGTTTTACATACTTAAAGCTTAGTATGTTCCAGGTGAACTCTAGTCATCGTTTTCACTAAATTTTCTTTATAATATTTCCTAGCATAATGACATCTGACTTGGATGCAATTTTCGATTGCGCTGCGTGTGAAGTTCAGCTCTTCAATTAGTACAAATGAAGAAGACAAGCAATACCTCCTGAAGGTGGTGTTGAAGCACCAAAAGATGATCGAGAAGAAAACGAAAGCAGAAATGTTAGAATGAAAAAAATATATAAAGCATGTCTTAGCTTCTGTGTTTTAATATGTGTTAAAAAACCACGTAATTTGCCAGACCACTAAATGTTGATATAGAGTGTTTATTCTTTAAGTATGTTTTTGGTTCATGTAAATGAATGTAACAAGTAATGAAGATGAAAATTATTATTATTTATGTGAAATATCAATATATATATATATATATATATATATATATATATATATATATATATATATATATATATATATATATATATATATATATATACACTTGTGTGTGTGTTTATGTGTTTGTGTGAAATCAATGACGAAAGTCAAGATGGGGAATGACCCAGGAAATGATGAAGTATGTGGTGGAATGCTGCAGCATGAGGAAGAGATAGTAGTTGAATGGATATGGAAGATGTGCAGATTGATCTGGGAGGAAGGTAGAGTCCCTGGAGGATTAGAAGTCATGTATAATTATTCCCCTATACAAAGGAATAGATGAAAAAGAAGTGTGTGGCAATCATAGCAGCATTTGTCTTCGTAGTGTAATAGGAAAAGTACTGTATATGGTACGATTGCTATTCATCAAGTTAGGGAAATAACAGGATATAGAGGTTGTAGGAATGGAATAGGCTGCGTTGATCATATAATGATTCTTAAGTCTGTAGTGGAAATGTTTCAACAAAAGGGAAAGAAGTTGCCAACGATCTTCATGGATTTGGAGAAAGTATGACAGCGTGAATTGACAAGGAATGTGAAAAGTATTAATGATATATGGAGTAAATAGGAAGTTGTTGAATTCCGTGAAGATTATTTCTGAGGATTCGATGGGTGCAGCGCGTGTATATAGTGCTCTGAGTGAATGTTTCTATCTGAATGTTAGATTAAAACAGGGATGTGTCATGTCCCCATGGTTGTTCAGTCTGTATGTGAATGGGCTTATAAATGAGATATGACGAAGGACAATGGATGTTGAAGCGACCCTAATAAGAGAGGCCAGTGTCTGCAAACTCCCTGTACTATTGTTTGCAGATGATGCTGTACTGTTAAGAGAAGATGGAGAACTGTATGCAAGGCTTGGAGAATGTGTTTGGTAGTGTGTGTAAGGAACGGAGTCATAAGGTGTGATTGTAGGGAAGAGTAAAGTTATGGTCTTTGAGAGAAGTGAAATCTCTAAATGTGTAGTGAGGCTTGATGAGGAAGAAATGAAAAATGTGAGTGCGTTAGGCTACTTGAGCAGCGTAATATGGATGGAAGTTTGGAGGTTGAAGTGCTTGAAAGGGTACAACAGGAAAGAAAGGTTGCTGGGTCTTTGAAAGCAGTGATAGGGAACAGGCAAGTGAGGATGGAAGTAAAAAGAAAAAAAAAAAAAAACTGCATGACAGTATTGTGATACCAAGTCTATCGTATGGAAGTGAAGTTTTGGACCTTGTTCGAAGGTCACAAGAGTGTGAGGAGTGGGAATGAGTTATTTGAAAGAAGCATGTGAGTTACGTGGAGACACAGAGTAACACATATGGAAGTGAAGAAGCACTGTTGTGTGGATGTGGATGTGACAGAAAATGTTAGAAGAAATACACGGAGGTGGTTTGGCCATGTGGAAAGGACAGAGTGCGACACACGAACGAGGAGAGCGTATGCGAGTGAGATGGATAGGGGTAAAGGGAAGGGGAGGCAAAGGATGGGATGGAGGGATGGAGTGGAGATGTATATGAGAAGGAGAGGTGTTGTCAGCTGGGATCAGGTCAGTGAAATGTTGAGGGACTGGGCGACATGGAGGAGATTTGTTTGTGGTCACCCCTTACGGGATTAAGGCGTCTGGTAATATATAGATAGATAGAATACTACATGCGTAGAATAATCCTAGTGATTTCTAGTTACCCTTATAATTAAATTATCTGTATATAGTTTCCAAGCAGTATGGTATCTAACTTGGATGTATTTTTCAGTAATAGCTGTAATCACAAAAACCATGTGATTGTCTAATGGTCCTTCTTCTTTCATGTAATTGTCAAGGTCTGCGATTATAGGCTTGTGCAAATAAATATGCAACACTGCTTGGGACCGTTATAAGTTAGTTTGGAAAGATTTTCCCCTGATTCCACAAAATGAGAGGCATGTACTTTGAAAGGCGGCTCACATGTCATTCATACATCAATGTCATTATCCATGGGAGAAATCAGAGCACCTTTCCTCTTCAGCAAGACTAGGATATTAATAGTAGCGATGTTAGTCCTCACTAATGCATCTAGACATGTCTCACACTGCAAAAACCGTTTCAGCTTAAGCAAGTTTTTATTAATGAATGATGAAAGTGAAAGAATAAGTACAGTAGGCTGTACTACATCGTGAGCTATTCCTTCACCGTTTTACTGACTCCGTTCCTTACACACACTACCAAACAAATTCTCGAAGCATTGCATACAGTTCTCCATCTTCTCTTAACAGTACAGCATCATCTGCAAACAACAGTACAGGGAGTTTGCAGACACTGGCCTCTCTTATTTGGGTCGCTTCAACATCCATTGCCCTTCGTCATATCTCATTTATAAGCCCATTCACATACAGACTGAAGAAGCATGGGGACATAACACATCCCTGTTTTAATCTAACATTCAGATAGAAACATTCACTCAGAGCACTATACACACGCACTGCACCCATCGAATTCTCAGAAATAATCTTCACGGAATTCAACAACTTCCTATTTACTCCATATATCATTAATACTTTTCACATTCCTTGTCAATCCACGCTGTCATTCTTTCACCAAATCCATGAAGACCGTTGGCAACTTCTCTCCATTTTGTTGAAACATTTCCACTATAGACTTAAGAATGATTATCTGATCTACGCAGCCTATTCCATTCCTACAACCTCTATATTCTTCTCCAAGTAATTGCTCTGTTATTTCCATAATTCGATGAATAGCTATCGTACCATATACAGTACTTTTCCTATTACACTACGAAGACAAATGCTGCTATGATTGCCACACACTTCTTTTTCACCTATTCCTTTGTGTAGGGGAATAATTATACATGACTTCCAATCCTCCAGGGACTCTACCTTCCTCCCAGACCAATCTGCACATCTTCCATATCCATTCAACTACTATCTCTTCCTCATGCTTCAGCATTCCACCACATACTTCATCAGTTCCTGGGTCATCCCCCATCTTGACTTTCGTCATTGATTTCACACACACACATAAACACACACAGAAGTGTGTGTGTGTGTATATATATATATATATATATATATATATATATATATATATATATATATATATATATATATATATATATATATATATATATATATATATATATATATATATATGGGTGTTTCACAAAAATAATAATAATAATTTTCATCTTCATTACTTGTTACATTCATTTACATGAACCAAAAACATACATAAAGAATAAACACTCTATCTCAACATTTAGTGGTCTGGCAAATTACGTGGTTTTTTAACACATTAAAACACAGAAGCTAAGACATGCTTTATATATTTTTTTCATTGTAACATTTCTGCTTTCGTTTTCTTCTTGATAATTTTTTGGTGCTTCAACACCACCTTCAGGAGGTATTGCTTGTCTTCTTCATTTGTACTAATTGAAGA
This sequence comes from Coenobita brevimanus, assembly GCF_032717465.1. NCBI lineage: Eukaryota > Metazoa > Arthropoda > Malacostraca > Decapoda > Coenobitidae > Coenobita > Coenobita brevimanus. The sequence goes on from NC_137062.1 coordinate 26,743,442, forward strand.
GCTGAACTTCACATGTGGCGCAATCGAAAATTGCATCCAAGTCAGATGTCATTATGCTGTAAATAAAAGAAAGAAAATTTAATGAAAACGTTGACTAGAAGTCGCCAGGAACATACTAAGCTTGAAGTATGTAAAACGAAAAGGCAACAATATTCAAAAATGTCATTTTCAGTTATTTTATCTGTGTTGTAATTCATGAGAATAAATGTTCTTAAGTATTTTTAAATCCTATCTGCCGGGTGATGTCTATACACTTCACAATGTGGCTGCTATGGGGCCGCCCCGTGACATCTACACACGCAAGTGTCTTCCCACCACTGTTTGCCCCGAACGCGATTTCATCTCACTGCCAAAAGGTCGAGAGGGAGTCCCTCCAAAGCACACAAGTGACAATCCGTCTGTCTCACTCTCTTACCAGGTGTACAACGGTATCTTCACTTTCCTATTTGTCTGATTCAGTCTGCACTGCCTGTAGTTAATTGCATCATCCACCCCTGCCAAGTCTATTTCCACGGATACAAGAAAAGGGTTCAGTGATAGTGCCATAAGGCTAGTTTATCTAGTAGTGGAGAAGTTGTCACATTGAGAGCAAGGCCATAGTTGGCGCCACGGGCAGATGCACGAACACGTGCTGCTCTCACGCTGCTCTCGCGACAAAAATTAGTTCTTTTCCTTACGTTATTTTTCATCAATGCAAAGACCTAGAGATCTCGGGATACCTTACTTAACAAGTTGAAGGGTTGCTGAGTAAAATGATCATTATCTCGTTTCCCTCAGTTCAAAAGTTTCCAAGATGTTAAGGTTTTAAAACAAGCAATTTTCCAGCGTTCTTCCGGAAATTGCCCGTTGTGAGGTGACGATTGCATTAGTAGTAGCCCGGAGTGTGTGAGTTATAATAACTATTTTTCATCCTCACATGCTTTACTAGAGAATGGGTGTCTCAGATATCTTTATTATTATTTTTATTATTATGATTATGATAATGATGATGATGATGATGATGATGATGATCGTGATGATCATGACCGTTATATATCATTATTACCAGCTGCGATAGAGAAGCCGGTATTGTTTTCAGTTTGTCTGTGTGTGTTTCTCTGTGTCTGTTAGCACGATAACTTCGCAACAACTTAAGATAACATCACAGAATTTAACAGATGTGTAGTAGCAATGAAAGTCTTCTACGAGTTCGAAAGTGCTGAAAGTAGGCCAAGGTCTGTGTGTCTGTTACCATGATAACCCCGCTACCGCTCAAGATATCATCACAAAATTTTACAGGTGTGTAGTAGGGATGAAAACCTCACTTCGAAATTGGTGAGTGTGGGTCAAGGTCATATTCCTACCCGAGCTAGATATGTATCGCCTCTCGGCTGCTGTGATTACCCCATTGGGAGCCCTCTAGTTTATTATTATTATTATTATTAATGTTGTTGTTGTTGTTTTTATTAGTGTGTCGGAATACATTCCATTTTATTAGTTCCATTTAGCCTAAGTTTGGTTAGGTTGTGGTAAGCAGAATATTAGTAAGGTTGTATTTTGATTTTGTCTTCTATATGAATGATTTGGTTGTCTTAGGTTCCAGCAGGTTAAAAATGAATTTATCACCAAAGAAATAATATTTACAGAAGCAGTGTACCATATACTATAGAGAAAAAAAAATTACAGTACTTATTATTACTGTTGATGTATGTTGTGGATCTATATTTATCTACAGCATATTGTAATGTGAGAGAAAAAGAAAACAGGTTTTAATATTTCATATTCAGAATTTTTCTTTGAACATGTTGCGTAGAAACAAAAAATAATAAATATTGTCAGGCTAGTGCGGTGACTCGTGTGTTTTGATGTAATTTATATCATTAACAAGGAAGTCTGTGTCTTTACTTGTACTTGTATATCAAATAACATTAACAAAAAAAATGTGTTGATCTCCAGAAAGCAATAAAGCGCAAAAAATCGCCCTGCGAAACTCCAATGTCTTCAGTCAATCCCTCTCCCATCGCAGATGAAAACCTAAATGTTTCAATAATAGTCTATCTATCTATCTATATACCTAGGCTGCTTCCCCCAAGGAAAGGGAGGTAGCCGAGACAGGACGACTCACTCTCCATTTACTCATCCATTCAAACACATTCATTCGCATCTGAGCCCCAAAGGGGAGAACGGACAGATCCTCACCGCATCACACCGCACAAGGGTCAACTGCGCAATGCAAGCAGTGACATCCACAGCAGGGCCCGACAGCAGAACTGGTTTACCCCTGCCACATCATAACAGACCCATCCCCTTACCCGCACCTGACCTGACTAGCTGATCAGACCAAATGCGGGAGAATATCCCCTCAGGGCTGCGTCATCACTTATTCATTCACAATTTCTCTCCATTTATTTCTGTCACGCACAGCCACTCTTCCTTGCTCAACAGACATCCATCTCGCATCCAGCGCTCTCTTCACACTGTCCATCCATCCTATTCGTGGTCTTCCTCTCAGTCTTACACCTCTCACATCAGATCTAGTTATCTTTTTCACCAATCGCTCATTATCCATTCTCTCCATATGCCCAAACCATTGCAACACCCTCTGCTTAACTCTACCAGCCATCTCCCGAACAACTCCAGTTCTCCTTCGCACTTCATCATTTCGCACTCGATCCATACGCGTCACTCCACACATACTCCTCAGACATCTCATCTCCATTACATTCAAACTTTTCCTCTCTGCTACACCCATATTCCATGTTTCAGCCCCATATAATGCAGTCGGTACCACAACACCCTCATACAGCCTTCTCTTTACATCCATTCTAAGCGAACGACATTTAAACACTTTTTTCATTCCTCCCAGCACCTTTCCTACTTCATTAATTCTAAACTTCACTTCTGCATCTATTCTTCCATCCACAGCAACATGTGACCCTAGATATTTAAAACAATCTACCTCCTCAAGCAACTCACCATTCAAAACTATATTCATCCCCCTATCATCTATCAACCTCGTACACTTCATCACTTTACTCTTATTCTCATTTACTTTCAATTTCCTCCTTTCACACACCCTTCCAAACTCCTCTACCAACTGTCTCAATTTCTCCTCTGAATCAGTCACCAATGCAGTATCATCTGCAAACAGCAGTTGCTTCAGATTCCACTCTCCTCCATCAACATTTACCAGACTCAGACCACCTAAAACTCTTGCATTCACCTCCCTTACAACACCATCCATGTAAATATTAAACAACCAAGGCGACATCACATCCCTGTCGCAGCCCCACTCTCACGGGAAACCAATCACTCACAGCATTTCCCACTCTTACACACGCTCTACTATTTACATAAAAACTTTTCACCCCTTTTAGTAACCTACCTAAAGTCACTATAGTATAATACAATGTCAAAACAACACGGTGTAAACATTTCTCATAAGGAATACTTGTGATTATTTGTGGGATAAACAAATCAGGAACTTTACATTTTCTAAGTACAGTGTGGTGATGGTGGGTTTTTCAGAGATCTGTATAATTGACAAGAAATATCTTTATATATACCCTGCATATCAAATAACATTTCTCCAAATCTGTGTGTGTGTTGAACACAAGAAAGCAATGAAATGTAATAGGTCGCCCTGTGAAACTCAGTGTTTTGAGTAAATCTCCCTCCCCGTCTCCCATCACGGGTGGACACTCCAAGCGCACCCACATCACTCACGCAGGCAGAGGAAGACATACACGCCACCTTCTCCTCCATCAAACATCTATGCTATAGATGATCACACCAGGGTACCGTACATCATTTTTAACAGAGAGGTAACATTCAAACTGTATGAAACAGTTCACAAAAAATATGGATGATTAAGTTCATGAGCTGATACTGCAGGAAAGAAGGATACGAAAGCCATGCCTAACGGGGCTTGTGTGTCCTTCTTCCTGGCAGTGATATGTTTCGGGAGTGACGCAGCCTGAGAAGTTACA